>NC_091327.1:9699801-9962301 GCF_038502225.1 Cherax quadricarinatus
CCCTGACACAAGTGTAATAATGCTAGGCTCCTCTGATCATCTTACCCTGACACAAGCGTAATAATGCTAGGCACCTCTGATCATCTTACCCTGACACAAGTGTAATAATGCTAGGCTCCTCTGATCATCTTTCCCTGACACAAGTGTAATAATGCTAGGCGCCTCTGATCATCTTACCCTGACACAAGTGTAATAATGCTAGGCTCCTCTGATCATCTTTCCCTGACACAAGTGTAATAATGCTAGGCACCTCTGATCATCTTACCCTGACACAAGTGTAATAATGCTAGGCTCCTCTGATCATCTTTCCCTGACACAAGTGTAATAATGCTAGGCACCTCTGATCATCTTTCCCTGACACAAGTGTAATAATGCTAGGCGCCTCTGATCATCTTACCCTGACACAAGTGTAATAATGCTAGGCTCCTCTGATCATCTTTCCCTGACATAAGTGTAATAATGCTAGGCACCTCTGATCATCTTACCCTGACATAAGTGTAATAATGCTAGGCACCTCTGATCATCTTACCCTGATATAAGTGTAATAATGCTAGGCACCTCTGATCATCTTACCCTGACATAAGTGTAATAATGCTAGGCACCTCTGATCATCTTACCCTGACATAAGTGTAATAATGCTAGGCACCTCTGATCATCTTACCCTGACATAAGTGTAATAATGCTAGGCACCTCTGATCATCTTACCCTGACATAGGTGTAATAATGCTAGGCATCTCTGATCATCTTACCCTGACATAAGTGTAATAATGCTAGGCACCTCTGATCATCTTACCCTGACACAAGTGTAATAATGCTAGGCACCTCTGATCATCTTACCCTGACACAAGTGTAATAATGCTAGGCACCTCTGATCATCTTACCCTGACATAGGTGTAATAATGCTAGGGATCTCTGATCATCTTACCCTGACATAAGTGTAATAATGCTAGGCGCCTCTGATCATCTTACCCTGACATAAGTGTAATAATGCTAGGCGCCTCTGATCATCTTACCCTGACATAAGTGTAATAATGCTAGGCGCCTCTGATCATCTTACCCTGACATAAGTGTAATAATGCTAGGCACCTCTGATCATCTTACCCTGACATAAGTGTAATAATGCTAGGCGCCTCTGATCATCTTACCCTGACATAAGTGTAATAATGCTAGGCTCCTCTGATCATCTTACCCTGACATAAGTGTAATAATGCTAGGCTCCTCTGATCATCTTACTCTGACATAAGTGTAATAATGCTAGGCGCCTCTGATCATCTTACCCTGACATAAGTGTAATAATGCTAGGCGCCTCTGATCATCTTACCCTGACATAAGTGTAATAATGCTAGGCACCTCTGATCATCTTACCCTGACACAAGTGTAATAATGCTAGGCGCCTCTGATCATCTTACCCTGACATAAGTGTAATAATGCTAGGCACCTCTGATCATCTTACCCTGACACAAGTGTAATAATGCTAGGCGCCTCTGATCATCTTACCCTGACACAAGTGTAATAATGCTAGGCGCCTCTGATCATCTTACCCTGACACAAGTGTAATAATGCTAGGCACCTCGGATCATCTTACCCTGACATAAGTGTAATAATGCTAGGCACCTCTGATCATCTTACCCTGACACAAGTGTAATAATGCTAGGCGCCTCTGATCATCTTACCCTGACATAAGTGTAATAATGCTAGGCGCCTCTGATCATCTTACCCTGACATAAGTGTAATAATGCTAGGCGCCTCTGATCATCTTACCCTGACATAAGTGTAATAATGCTAGGCGCCTCTGATCATCTTACCCTGACATAAGTGTAATAATGCTAGGCGCCTCTGATCATCTTACCCTGACATAAGTGTAATAATGCTAGGCACCTCTGATCATCTTACCCTGACATAAGTGTAATAATGCTAGGCGCCTCTGATCATCTTACCCTGACATAAGTGTAATAATGCTAGGCTCCTCTGATCATCTTACCCTGACATAAGTGTAATAATGCTAGGCTCCTCTGATCATCTTACTCTGACATAAGTGTAATAATGCTAGGCGCCTCTGATCATCTTACCCTGACATAAGTGTAATAATGCTAGGCGCCTCTGATCATCTTACCCTGACATAAGTGTAATAATGCTAGGCGCCTCTGATCATCTTACCCTGACATAAGTGTAATAATGCTAGGCGCCTCTGATCATCTTACCCTGACATAAGTGTAATAATGCTAGGCGCCTCTGATCATCTTACCCTGACATAAGTGTAATAATGCTAGGCGCCTCTGATCATCTTACCCTGACATAAGTGTAATAATGCTAGGCGCCTCTGATCATCTTACCCTGACATAAGTGTAATAATGCTAGGCTCCTCTGATCATCTTACCCTGACATAAGTGTAATAATGCTAGGCTCCTCTGATCATCTTACTCTGACATAAGTGTAATAATGCTAGGCGCCTCTGATCATCTTACCCTGACATAAGTGTAATAATGCTAGGCACCTCTGATCATCTTACCCTGACATAAGTGTAATAATGCTAGGCTCCTCTGATCATCTTACCCTGACATAAGTGTAATAATGCTAGGCTCCTCTGATCATCTTACCCTGACATAAGTGTAATAATGCTAGGCTCCTCTGATCATCTTACCCTGACATAAGTGTAATAATGCTAGGCGCCTCTGATCATCTTACCCTGACACAAGCACAATGACAACTTCTCACCTCACCTACCTCTGCTACAATAACTGCCATCTTCCTCGTCTCATTGAAACTTGTGGAATACCACATTCCTCTGTTAACATCACTCGCAGATACTTCTGCGGTACCCTCTGTTTATTACCTATTTGTAGTTACCTATTTGTAGGAAAAGGAGCTGCGCTATACTCATGGCCCTCCTTATTCAATAACATTGTCATCACTTTTTTTATATTTAATTTCCAATGAATGTAGCACTTACAAGTCCTATCTCCTCTTGCATCATTCCGTTGGTCAGTCTCACTACTGGCGAAGAAAAATTATGCATTATCCCTTGGACTTCATTTTTTCCCTCAGTTTCTGTCCTTGGCTTCTTGTTATTCTTGATGTAGTTACTAAGAAATCTTTAAAATCATATCAAGGGAGGGGCTTGAACCCGCGGTTAGAGAGTCGTAAAACTCCAGACCGACGCGTTTGCGATCGTGTCATTACGGTTTTGTGAGTCAAGAAATCTTTATCTACGCTTTCATATCCTTTTTTTCGTGTGTGTATACTCACCTAATTGTACTCACGTAAGTGTGGTTGCAGGGGTCGAGTCATAGCTCCTGGCCTCGCCTCTTCACTGGTCACTAGGTCCTCTCTCTTCGTGCTCTATGAACTTTACCAAACTTCGTCTAAAAGCTATGTATAGTTCCTGCCTCCACTACATCACTTTCCAGACTATTCCACTTCCTGACAACTCTATGACTGAAGAAATACTTCTTAACATCAATGACTCATCTCAGTCATCAACTTCCAATTGTGACCCCTTGTTTCTGTGTCCCATCTCTGGAACATGCTGTTTTAGTCCACCTTGTCAATTCCTCGCTGTATTTTATATGTCGTTATCATGTCTCCCTTAACCCTCCTATTCTCCAGTGTCGTCTTGCCGATTTCCCTAAACCTTACTTAGTAGGACATTTCCCTAAACTCCGGCATGTGCCTTGTTGCAAACTTTAGCACTTTCTCCAATTTCTTGACGTACTGAACTAAGTGTGGGCTCCAAACCGGTGCTGCATACTCCAAAATGGGCCCGAAGTACACGGTGTACAGAGTCTTGGACGATTCCTTACTGAAGTGTCGGAACTCAATTCTTAGGTTTGCCAGGCGCCCATATGCTGCAGCAGTTATCTGGATGAGGTAAGCCTTCCTGAGATGTGATCGGTTTTATACTCACCCCCAAAATCCTTTTCCTTGAGTGAGGTTTGCAGTCTTTGTAAACCTAGCCTATACTCTGTCTCCAGTCTTCTTTGCCTTTCTCTGATCTTCATGGCTTTGTATTTGGTGGGGTTAAATTCCAGGTAACAAGTTGCTGGACCAGGCTTGCAGGGTTTCCAGGTCCCTTTGTAGTCACGCCTGATCCTCATCTGATTTAATTCTCCTCATTAACTTCACATCATCTTCAAACAGGGACACTTCTGAGTATCTTTTCCATCATGTCATTCACATATACCAAAAACAGCGCTGGTCAAAGGACTGACCACTGTGGAACCCAGCTTGTCACAAGCGCCCACTCTGACACCTCGTCACGTACCATGACGCATTGAACCTTCCTGTCAGGTATTCTCTGATCCACTGCAGTGCCTTTCTTGTTATGCATACCTGATCATCTAGCTTTTATACTAATCTCTTGTGAGGAACTGTGTCGAAGGCCTTCTTGCAGCACAAGAAAATGTACTCTACCCACCTCTCTCTCTCATGTCTTACTTCCATTACCTTGTCATAAAACTCCAGTAGGTTTGTGACACAGGATTTCTTTTCCCTGAAACAGTGCTGGTTGTCATTTATAAGCTTGTTCGTTTCTACATGCTCCACCACTCTCCTCCTGATAATCTTCTCCATGACTCTGCATACCTTACACATCAATGACACTGGTCTGTAGTTTAATGCCTCGTGTCTGTTTCCTTTCTTAAAAACCGAGACTACATTTGCCGTCTTCCATACTTTAGGTAGTTGCCCAATTTCAATGGATGTGTTGAAGATTGTTGTTAGTGGAACACACAGCATCTCTGCTTCCTCTCTAAGGACCCACGGAGAGATGTTAGGCCCCACCACCTTTAAGGTATCAATTTCACATAGTAGCTTCTTCATCTCCTCCTCGGTTGTGTGTATTTCATCCTGCACTTGGTGGTGTATCCCTTGTTAGAGTACCCCCCTATTCTATCGTCCTGCAGTCCTTTCTGTCTCCACTGTAAATACATTTTTAAATGTCATGCTGAGCTCCTCACATACTTCTGGGCAGTTTCTTGTGAACTCCCCACCTTCCTTCCTCAACCTGTTTACCTGGTCCTTGACTGTTGCTTTCCTCCTGATGTTACTATACAACAGATTCGGGTCAGACTTTACTTTCGATGCTATGTCGTTTTTGTACTTTCACTGGGCCTCCCTACTTAACTGTGCATTCTCATTTCCGGCTCTTCGAGTAAACTCTTTATTTTCCTGTTTCCTCTGTCTTCTATACTTTTTCTATTCTCTAGTGCACTTAGTTTTTGCCTCCCTACACTTTTGGGTAAACCAAGGGCTCATTTTGGTCTTCCCATTATTTTTGTTGCAATCAGAAACAAACCTTTCCTCTGCCTCCTTGCATTTTGTTGTCATGTAGTCCATCATTTTGTTTACTAATTTTCCTACCAATTCTCTTTCCTACTGAACGTTTTGCAGGAAATTCCTCATGCCTGTGTAGTCCTCCCTTTCGTAGTTTGGCTTCTCCAATTCAAAGCTCAAAACCACGTGATCACTAGTTCCGAGGGGACTGTCGTATATGATGTCCTCGATGTCCAAACCACTCAAGGTGAATATGAGCTCCAGTCTTGCTGGTTCATCCTCAAATCTCTCTCTGGTGGTGTCCCTAACATGCTGTTACATGAGCTTTTCCAGTACCACATACATCATTTTGACTCTCCATGTTTCGGGACCCCCAAGTGTGTATGTACTCACCTCACATAGTTGAGGTTGCAGGGGTCGAGTCTGCGCTCCTGGCCCCGCCTCTTCACTGGTCGCTACTAGGTCACTCTCCCTGAGCCATGAGCTTTATCGTACCTCTGCTTAAAGCTATGTATGGATCCTGCCTCTACTACATCGCTTCCCAAACTATTCCACTTCCTGACTACTCTGTGGCTGAAGAAATACTTCCTAACATCCCTGTGATTCATCTGTGTCTTCAACTTCCAACTGTGTCCCCTTGTTGCTGTGTCCAGTCTCTGGAACATCCTGTCTTTGTCCACCTTGTCAATTCCTCTCAGTATTTTGTAAGTCGTTATCATGTGTTCCCTATCTATCCTGTCCTCCAGTGTCGTCAGGTTGACTTCCCTTAACCTCTCCTCGTAGGACATACCTCTTAGCTTTGGGACTAGTCTTGTTGCAAATCTTTGCACTTTCTCTAGTTTCTTCACGTGCTTGGCTAGGTGTGGGTTCCAAACTGGTGCCGCATACTCTAATATGGGCCTAACGTACACGGTGTACAGAATCCTGAACGATTCCTTATTAAGATGTCAGAATGCTGTTCTGAGGTTTGCCAGGCGCCCATATGCTGCAGCAGTTATTTGGTTGATGTGCGCTTCAGGAGATGTGCCTGGTGTTATACTCACCCCAAGATCTTTTTCCTTGAGTGAGGTTTGTAGTCTCTGGCCCCCTAGACTGTACTCCGTCTGCGATCTTCTTTGCCATTCCCTAATCTTCATGACTTTGCACTTGGTGGGATTGAACTACAGGAGCCAATTGCTGGACCAGGTCTGCAGCCTGTCCAGATCCCTTTGTAGTTCTGCCTGGTCTTCGATCGAATGAATTCTTCTCATCAACTTCACGTCATCTGCAAACAGGGACACCTCGGAGTTTATTCCTTCCGTCATGTCGTTCACAAATACCAGAAACAGCACTGGTCCTAGGACTGACCCCTGTGGGACCCCGCTGGTCACAGGTGCCCACTCTGACACCTCGCCACGTACCATGACTCGCTGCTGTCTTCCTGACAAGTATTCCCTGATCCATTGTAGTGCCTTCCCTGTTTTCCCTGCTTGGTCCTCCAGTTTTTGCACTAATCTCTTGTGTGGTACTGTGTCAAACGCCTTCTTGCAGTCCAAGAAAATGCAATCCACCCACCCCTCTCTCTCTTCTCTTACTGCTGTCACCATGTCATAGAACTCCAGTAGGTTTGTGACACAGGATTTCCCGTCCCTGAAACCATGTTGGCTGCTGTTGATGAGATCATTCCTTTCTAGGTGTTCCACCACTCTTCTCCTGATAACCTTCTCCATGACTTTGCATACTATACATGTCAGTGACACTGGTCTGTAGTTTAGTGCTTCATGTCTGTCTCCTTTTTTAAAGATTGGGACTACATTTGCTGTCTTCCATGCCTCAGGCAATCTCCCTGTTTCGATAGATGTATTGAATATTGTTGTTAGGGGTACACATAGTGCCTTTGCTCCCTCTCTCAGGACCCATGTAGAGATGTTATCTGGCCCCATTGCCTTTGAGGTATCTAGCTCACTCAGAAGCCTCTTCACTTCTTCCTCGATTGTGTGTACTGTGTCAAGCACCTGGTGGTGTGCCCCACCTCTGCGTCTTTCTGGAGCCCCTTCTGTCTCCTCTGTGAACACTTCTTTGAATCTCTTGTTGAGTTCCTCACATACTTCACGGTCATTTCTTGTTGTCTCTCCTCCTTCCTTCCTTAGCCTGGTTACCTGGTCCTTGACTGTTGTTCTCCTCCTGATATGGCTGTATAACAGCTTTGGGTCAGATTTTGCTTTCGCTGCTATGTCGTTTTCATATTGTCGTTGGGCCTCCCTTCTTATCTGTTCACATTCGTTTCTGGCTCTACGATTGCTCTCCTTATTCTCCTGGGTCCTTTGCCTTCTATATTTCTTCCATTCACTAACACACTTGGTTTTTGCCTCCTTGCACATTTGGGTGAACCATTGGCTCATCCTGGCTTTTTCATTATTCCTGTTTCCCTTGCACATTGTTGCTACATATTCCATTATCTCATTAACTGGCTTCCCTGCCAGTTCTCTGTCCCACTGAACCTCGCTTAGGAAGTTCCTCATTCCCGTGTGGTCCCCTTTCTTGTAGTTTGGCTTCATTTGTCCTGGCCTTCCTGCTTCCCCCTCCACTTGTAGCTCTACTGTGTATTCGAAGCTCAAAACCACATGATTGCTGGCCCCAAGCGGTCTTTCATATGTGATGTCCTCAATATCTGCACTACTCAAGGTGAATACTAAGTCCAGTCTTGCTGCTTCATCCTCTCCTCTCTCGCTTGTAGTGTCCCTTATGTGTTGGTACATGAAGTTTTCCAGTACCACCTCCATCATCTTAGCCCTCCATGTATCTTGGCCCCCATGTGGCTACAAGTTCTCCCAGTCGATCTCCTTGTGGTTAAAGTCACCCATGATCAGGAGCTTTGCCCTGCATGCATGAGCTCTTCTGGCCACTGCAGCCAGTGTGTCAACCATCGCTCTATTGCTCTCGCCATACTCTTGCCCTGGCCTCCTGCTCTTCTGTGGTGGGTTATACATCACATGTGTGAGTGTGTGTGTGTGTGTGTGTGTGTGTGTGTGTGTGTGTGTGTGTGTGTGTGTGTGTGTGTGTGTGTGTGTGTGTGTGTGTGTGTGTGTGTGTGTGTGTGTGTGTGTGTGTGTGTGTAATCATCCAGCAGTTCTGATGGTGCTTCATAAACTGGTCGCGTGACTGTTCCTTGGCAAACATGAGTTAGTGAGGAAGTAATTGTCGGACTTCAGTTACTACACCACCGAGTTGCAGTCACGAACCTCACGTAGCAACAGCTGATGGTTCCTCCACCCTCTGTGTGACGGTGTTGGTGATACCTCCATCCGCTATGTGACGGTGTTGTTCCACCAACTGTGTGACGGTGTTGTGGTTCCTCCACCCACTGTGTGACGGTGTTGGTGGTTCCTCCACCCACTGTGTGACGGTGTTGGTGGAGCCTCCACCAACTGTGTGACGGTGGAGGCATCACAGATAACAAATACAGCAACACATACAACAAATGCAATATCAAGTAAAAGGACACAAGTGCAACTAATGTGACATTTTATTGTGGCAACGTTTCGCTCTCCAGGAGCTTTGTCATGCTGTTACAAACAGTACATGGACACAGAGGGTATATATAGACTCAGAGTGAGGCGCAATACTAGTGGTAGTAGTAGTAGTAATGATATAAGTTGTAGTAGTAATAGTAATACAATATGATAGAACAATTAACTTGCACATGAGCAAAAGGATATAACAGCCATTACTTGGGTAACAAAAATAGGTTAGACAAATATTCCTATAGGAGGCTGGATTAGAGAAGGTCTGTTTCAATGTTCATTCTCTGTAATGTGCTTGTGTAGTATTAGCAGAAGAGACTATGTGATGGCAGGGTTTACTGTTTTCAGGAGGATTCTTGCCTGCCATAACATGCCATCACATAGTCTTTCTTGCTAATACTACACAAGCATATTACAGATGGTAAGTGTTTTTTAAGCACACCGTAAACTGCTAAGCGAAAATCTGGGATCATTACTGAGTTATCCCTACTATCATACTTCCATTCAATGCTAAAGGTGGTCGCTTGCGCCGAGCTCCTCTGTAATTTCTAAATTATTAACAAGGATTTCCTTGTTTGCCAGAACCAAGTCAAGCAGGTTAAACCCCCCTTGTAGGTTCTCTCACAAACTGCTTCAAAAAACAATCCTGCAATACTTCTAAAAAGTCATTAGATTCTAAATTCCCAGTCAAAAACTTCCAATCAATATGACTAAAGTTAAAGTCCCCTAGACTTTAACTTTAGCTCAGTGAGGACGTGTCTAGTGTACTCTCCGTGGACTGAACCAAGATGCCCTCCATCGAGCAACTTTACCAGCAGCTTAAGGAGCAATTGAGGGTAGCGAAGATAGAGATATGGAGATTGACTGAGGGAAAACAAGAGAATTCGTAGTAGTCCTCCTGTTGTGAGTCCTCAGGTCAAGAAGGGAACCTGGACAGTGGCTGGACAACATGGAACGAAGTTGCTGATCAAGAAGACAAATGGAAAGGCAGAAACGATGAAGAAGAAAGAGACTGCTGTGAAAATTGTTGTGGAAACATCTAATGTATTCTCTATGCTACCCGACGAATATGAGTCGACTACTGGGAACATCATGACAAACGACACCAAGGAAGGTAAGAATATTGTTGTTAGGGATAGCCAGGTTAGGTACATGGATAGGGCCTTCTGCTTGGGGAATAGGAGTAGGAGACAGAGGGTTTGCTTTTCTGGAGCTGGGATGGAGGATATTGTTAGCCGGCTCGACAACATCATGAACAGTAATGGGATTAATCCTATTATCTGCCTCAGTGCTGGAGGCAATGATGTAGGCAAGCATAGAAGTGAGGATTTAGTTAGAAGGTTCAGGACAGCAATAGACATAATTAGAAATAAGGGGGGGCCCTGTTATATGTGGCATTTTGCCAAGAAGAGGTGTTGGAAATAAATGGTTGTCCAGAGCAATTGGTATTAATTGTTGGCTGGACAAACACTGTAAGGATAATGCAGTACCATTCATTGACAACTGGAACCCCTTCTATGGCCGAAATGACATGTATGCCAGGGATGGGGTTCAATTATCTAGGACAGGTGTGGGTTTTCTTGCTAGCTCAGTTGGGGGTGTGGTTAGGACTTTAAACTAGGATTAGTTAGAGGTATGGGTTATGAAATGGTGAATAATGAGTATGGATATATGGACTTGGGCCTTGATATTATGAATCTTAATAATAACAGTCGTAGAGTAACACAGGGTAATGCTAATTACAGAAATTGTGTAAAAGCAAAGGTGAATAGGAAAAAGGTGCAGAAGAAAATACATATAGCTGTATCTTACACTAACAGTCGAAGTGCAAGAAATAAGATTAATGAACTACGTTTGGTAGCGTGTGCTGGGAACTTTGATGTCATTGCAATAACTGAAACATGGTATGATTTAAAGAGTCGGAATATGATTGCTGAGTGTAATATTCAAGGGTTTAAGTTGTTCCATGTGAATAGATATAATGGGAAGGGACAGGAGTTGCATTATATGTACGACAAAATACAAATTGTTGCATCAAAACAGGTATAAAAACAGATGGGTTAGTGATAGAATCTGTTTGGGAAGATATTGTAGAAAGTCAAGAAAAACTAATTGTATGTGTAATATATCGACCTCCAGGCTTGGATCACGATAGAGGGAGACTTCTTTGGGACGAAATTGTTAGGGCTTCTAGACACAGTAACCTAGTGATAGTAAGGGATTTTAACTTTAGTCAAATTGACTGGACTTCTTTGACCGGTAATCTGGAGTCCAGTGACTTTATGGAAACAGTTCAGGACTGTTTTCTGAAGCAGTGTGTAACAGATCCTACCAGGGGTAATAATTTGCTCGACTTAGTCTTGTCAAATACGGAAACACTCGTAAATAATTTGGAGATCACTGAAGAGCTTGGCGCAAGTGATCACAAATCCAACACTTTTAGCATTAGCTGAGAATACGAGAATAAGGATAATACGGTAAATCTAGCTAATAATTTTATTGATGATCATACTTACGATTACGTTTATGATTTTTTTTCTTAATAATGTACAACGAGCTCAGAGCGTCTATATTCCCCAAAGAGTTATTAGGTCAAATAATAACGACCCCAAATGAGTTAACAGGAGGCTAAAGCATTTACTAGGAGAGAAAAGGGGAATTTATAGGCGCATCAAAAGAGGACAGATTAACCTTATTGATCAATATGTTCAGTTAAAAAGAGAAGTAAAAAAGGGGATTAGAAAAGCTAAACGTGACTATGAAATTATAGTTGCTAATGAATCAAAGACTATTCCAAAAAGGGTTCTTTCAAGTGTACAGGATGAAGGTGAAGGAAAAAGTAGGACCTCTGAAAATTGGGAATGGACAGCTGACAGATAACGAGCTTTAAATGTGTTCTCTATTTTAATGATTATTTTTATCAGTCTTTACTCAAGAAGACGTTAATGAGATTCCAGAAATTAACAATTATTCAGTTTCTGAAGAATTCAAATTAACGAATATTACTGTCACGAGGGACATGGTTATCAAACAGATAGGTAAATTTAAACAAAATAAGTCCCTGGGACCCGACGAGCTGCTTTCCATGGTACTTAAAGAATGTAAGATGGAACTTAGTCAGCCATTAACGAGCGTGTTTAAAATGCGTCCATCTTAACTGGCGTTGTGCCAGAGATGTGGAAGATAGCTAATGAAGTTCGTATATTCAAATCAGGGTATAGGTCCATTCCATCAAATAACCGTCCAATCAGACTGACGTCTATAGTAGGCAAATTATTAAAATCAATTATAGCTGATATTATTAGAAGTCATCTTGAAGAGCATAATTTGATTAGTGAATCTCAGCATGGGCTCACGAGGGGTCGTTCCTGCCTGACAAATTTATTGACTTTCTTCAATAAAACATTTGAGGCAGTAGACAGTAATAAAGAATATGATATTGTTTATTTGGATTTCAGTAAAACCTTCGATAGTGGCAACTCATGGTATAGGACGTAAAGTTTTAGCATGGATGGAGGCATGGCTTACCAATAGAAAGCAGAGAGTTTCCATTAATGGGATCAAATTTGAATGGGTATTAGTCACTAGTGGCATTCCACAAGGATCAGTTTTAGGCCCTCAGTTGTCAATGAATGTTACTGCATTTTCCTTACAGTATTTGTCCAGCCAGCAATTGACACCAATTGTCTTGGACAACCATTCATTTCCAACTCCTCTCCTTGGCAGAATACCACATACGACAGGGTTCCCACTTTTCTTCCTAATTATGTCTATTGCTGACCTGTACCTGCTGATCAGGTCCTCACTTCGACGTCTGCCAACATCGTTGCCTCCAGTACTGAGATAGATAATAAAATTACTCTCATTACCTCTCATGATGTCGTCCAGACGGCTAACAATATCCTTCATCCCAGCCCCAGGAAAACACACTCTCTGCCTCCTATTCCTATCCCTAAAACAAGAAGCCCTATCCGTAAACGTAATCGGACTGTCCCCAACTAAAACCGTGTTTTTACCTCGACTGGCGTCGTACATAATGTTCGCGATGGTCTTAGTAGAGATGGCCTTCGCTGGGATGTCTTCACTGGCTGGCTTCACTGTGTCGTTAACAAATATCTTTGTTGGAGGATCATGGGTAGTCGATTCACATTCTTCTTCTTTGTTGTTCTTCATGGTGACATTCCGAGTAGTCGACTCACATTCGTCTGGTAGAACAGAAAATGAGTTCGAAGTTACCACAGCAGTCTCTTTCTTCTTCGTCGTTTCTTCCTCTCCATTCTTCTTAATCTTCAACTTCGTTCCATGCTGTCCGGCCACTGTCCAGGTTCCCTTCTTGACCTGAGGACTCACAGCAGGAGGACTACTACGAATCCTCTTCTTTTCCTCCGTCAATCGCTGTAGCTCAAGTTTCGCTACCCTCAATTCGTGGTACAGTTGCTCATTGGAGGGCAACTTGGTTCAGTCCACAGGGAATAAATTAGACATGTCCTCACTGAACTATGTACAAGTCACAGCCCATCTTCCAATTATACATGATCGAAGTGTATAAATGGTAGATGGGTATTAACAATGGGGATATAAATATTGGATTGAAATGAGATAAGTTTAGGTTTCCAAAAGATAAAGGAAAGTACTGGTTTGATAATAGGGTAGTGGAACGGTCTGCCTAGTAAAGTTATTGAAGCTAAAACCTTGGGTAGTTTCAAATTTAGGTTGGATAAATACCTATCACCGTACTCTCAAGATAGTCCAAGGAAAGTCCAAGGAAAGCATGAATTGCAATTGTGAAGTTATAATCCAGTGAGCATGAGGTCTGTCAATATGGGGATATCCACTAGGATATTTGCAAAAAAAAAAAAAGCATGACATAGGTTGTTCTCGGTAAATCTAACTTGTTCTTGGTAAATCAAAGCTTGATCCCTGTTCTTCTCGGTAAATCCAAGCTTGTTCCCGGCTGTTCTCGGTAAATCTAACTTACTGTCGGTAAATCCAAGCATGTTCGCGGTTGTCCTCGGGTGTTCTTGGTTAATACGAGCTTGTTCTCGGTTGTTCTCGGTTCATCTCGGTTGTTCTCGGTAATTAGTAGTACTGACAGTCAAGGACCAGGTAATCAGGCTGAGGAAGAAAGGATGGACGGGAGATCATACGAAACGACCGTGACGTATGTGAGGAGCTCAACATAAGATTCAAAGAAGTGTTCACAGAGAAGACAGAAGGGACTCCGGAAAGACGGAGAGGTGGGGTGCACAACCAAGTGTTGGACACAATAAATACAACTAGATACCTCGAAGGTGATGGGGCCGGATAACATCTCTCCATGGGTCCTGAGAGAGGGAGCAGAGGCGCTGTGTGTACCACTAGCAACCATCTTCAACACATCTGTCGAAACACGGCAACTACCTGTAGTTGCCGTGTAGCACCTATGTAGTAGTACTACAGTAGTACCTATTTTTAAAAAAGCAGTCACGAAGCATTAAACTACAGACCAGTGTCACTGACATGCATAATATGCAAAGTCATGGAAAAGTTTATCAGGAGGAGAGTAGTGGAGCACCTAGAAAGGAATGAGCTTATCAACGACAGCCAGCACGATTTCAGAGACAGAAAATTCTGTGTCACAAACTTACTGGAGTTCAATGACAGAGTGACAGCAGTAAAACAAGAGAGAGAAGAGCGGGTAAATTGCATTTTCTTGGATTGTATGATGGTGTTTGGCACAGTCCCACACAAGAGATTAGTGCAAAAACTGGAAGACGAGGCAAGGATAGCGGGGTAGGCACTGCAATGGATCAGGGAATATGTCAGGAAGACAGCGAGTCATGGTACATGGCGAGGAGTCAGAGTGGGCGCCTGTGACGAGCGGGGTTGCACAAAGGTCAGTCCTAGAAACGGTACTGTTTCTGGTATTTGTGAAAGAAATGACAGTATGAATATATTCAGAGGTGTCCCTGCTTGCAGATGATGTGAAGTTGATGGCAAGAATCAATCGGACGAGGACCAGGCAGAACTGCAAAGGGATCTGGACAGGCTGCAGGCCTGGTCCAGAAACTGGCTCCTGGAGGCCAATCCCACCAAGTGCAGTCATAAAGATTGGGGAAGGGCAAAGAAGACCGCAGATGGAGTACAGTCTAGGGGGGCCAGAGACTGCAAACCTCCCTCAAGGAGAAGGATCTTGGGGTGAGTATAACGCCAGGCACATCACCTGAGGCGCACATCAACCAAATAACTGCTGCAGCATATGGGCGCCTGGCAAACCTAAGAACAGCATTCCAACAACTTAATAAGGAATCATTCAGGACACTATACACCGTGTATGTTAGGCCCATATTGGAGTATGCAGCCCCAGTTTGGAACTCACTCCTAGCCAAGCAAATAAGGAAACTAGAGATAGTGCAAAGGTTTGCAACAAGACTAGTCCCGGAGCTATGGGGCATGACTTACGACTTGACGAAACTGGAGGACAGGAGAGATAGGGGGGATATGATAAAGACATATAAAATACTGAGAGGTATAGACAAGGTGGCAAGAGACAGGATGTTCCAGAGATTGGACACAGCAACAAGGGGTCACAGTTGGAAGCTGAAGACTCAGATGAATCACAGGGATGTTAGGAAATATTTCTTCAGTCACAGAGTTGTCAAGAAGTGTAATAGCCTGGGTAGTGATGTAGTGGAGGCAGGATCCATACATAGCTTTAAGAAGAGGTATAATAAAGCTCACGGAGTGGAAAGAGTGACCGGGTAGCGCCCAGTTGAGGAGGCGGGGCCAGGAGCTGTGATTCGACCCCCGCAACCACAACTAGGTGAAAACTAGGTGAGTACACACACACACCAATAACAATACAGTTACTTCAATAGATTTAACAATAACAACAACGACAATAACAATAATAACAAGAACAACAACAACAACACAGCACTCACAGGAAGTAAACACCTGCATGACACATATTTCTCTGCTGGACACATGTTGGGCGGTGACAGTACCTTCACACGCACGTGTGTGTATGACTGCATATTTAACACTAAAACATGTGTCTGTATGATAGCAACGCTCACATGCACACACACTCATGTGTGTATACGACTGCAGCGATGTACAAACATACGTGTGTGTTAAGACCAACACTGACACACAAACACACATACAGTACGTGTGTATAGCTACAAGGTTCATATGCACTTCAACACATGTTTGTGTGTTCATATAAGCAATGATGTTCAAGTTTCATATGAAGTTAGGTAGCGTTAGGTTATGTTTGGTTAGATTAATTGAGTTTAGGGTCAGTTAGGTTACGTTACGTTAGGTGAGGTTAATTAAATTAGTTTGGTTTAGGGTAGGTTATGTAATGTTAGATTGGATTAGAGTAGTTTAGTTTACTGTAGTTTATGTTATGTTATGTTAGAATATGTTGGGTTAAGTTAGGTTTGGCCTGGGAGGTTACATAACATATAAGAATGTAAACTTAACCACAAACAAGGAAAGTAAACAAAAAGAAACGTTAGGTAGCGTAGTGCATGAGTTGGCAAGTGGTTAGCGCACTGACCTGTGAGTCTTACGACTCACCTACCATGGGTTCGGTCCCTACTCTGTCTGTGATTTGATTAGCTTTCAGATTATCACACATATCAAATATCGTGTGAGGGCGAGCTGCTGGGGATACCTCGTGTGAGGGCGAGCTGTTGGGGATACCTCGTGTGAGGGCGAGCTGCTGGGGATACCTCGTGTGAGGACGAGCTGCTGGGGATACCTCGTGTGAGGGCGAGCTGCTGGGGATACCTCGTGTGAGGGCGAGCTGCTGGGGATACCTCGTGTGAGGGCGAGCTGTTGGGGATACCTCGTGTGAGGGCGAGCTGCTGGGGATACCTCGTGTGAGGGCGAGCTGCTGGGGATACCTCGTGTGAGGGCGAGCTGCTGGGGATACCTCGTGTGAGGGCGAGCTGCTGGGGATACCTCGTGTGAGGGCGAGCTGCTGGGGATACCTCGTGTGAGGGCGAGCTGTTGGGGATACCTCGTGTGAGGGCGAGCTGCTGGGGATACCTCGTGTGAGGGCGAGCTGCTGGTGATACCTCGTGTGAGGGCGAGCTGCTGGTGATACCTCGTGTGAGGGCGAGCTGCTGGGGATACCTCGTGTGAGGGCGAGCTGCTGGTGATACCTCGTGTGAGGGCGAGCTGTTGGGGATACCTCGTGTGAGGGCGAGCTGCTGGGGATACCTCGTGTGAGGGCGAGCTGCTGGTGATACCTCGTGTGAGGGCGAGCTGCTGGGGATACCTCGTGTGAGGGCGAGCTGCTGGGGATACCTCGTGTGAGGGCGAGCTGCTGGTGATACCTCGTGTGAGGGCGAGCTGTTGGGGATACCTCGTGTGAGGGCGAGCTGCTGGGGATACCTCGTGTGAGGGCGAGCTGCTGGTGATACCTCGTGTGAGGGCGAGCTGCTGGTGATACCTCGTGTGAGGGCGAGCTGCTGGTGATACCTCGTGTGAGGGCGAGCTGCTGGTGATACCTCGTGTGAGGGCGAGCTGCTGGTGATACCTCGTGTGAGGGCGAGCTGCTGGTGATACCTCGTGTGAGGGCGAGCTGCTGGTGATACCTCGTGTGAGGGCGAGCTGCTGGTGATACCTCGTGTGAGGGCGAGCTGCTGGTGATACCTCGTGTGAGGGCGAGCTGCTGGTGATACCTCGTGTGAGGGCGAGCTGTTGGTGATACCTCGTGTGAGGGCGAGCTGTTGGGGATACCTCGTGTGAGGGCGAGCTGCTGGTGATACCTCGTGTGAGGGCGAGCTGCTGGTGATACCTCGTGTGAGGGCGAGCTGTTGGGGATACCTCGTGTGAGGGCGAGCTGCTGGGGATACCTCGTGTGAGGGCGAGCTGCTGGTGATACCTCGTGTGAGGGCGAGCTGCTGGTGATACCTCGTGTGAGGGCGAGCTGCTGGTGATACCTCGTGTGAGGGCGAGCTGCTGGTGATACCTCGTGTGAGGGCGAGCTGCTGGTGATACCTCGTGTGAGGGCGAGCTGCTGGTGATACCTCGTGTGAGGGCGAGCTGCTGGTGATACCTCGTGTGAGGGCGAGCTGCTGGTGATACCTCGTGTGAGGGCGAGCTGCTGGTGATACCTCGTGTGAGGGCGAGCTGCTGGTGATACCTCGTGTGAGGGCGAGCTGTTGGTGATACCTCGTGTGAGGGCGAGCTGTTGGTGATACCTCGTGTGAGGGCGAGCTGCTGGTGATACCTCGTGTGAGGGCGAGCTGCTGGTGATACCTCGTGTGAGGGCGAGCTGCTGGGGATACCTCGTGTGAGGGCGAGCTGCTGGGGATACCTCGTGTGAGGGCGAGCTGCTGGTGATACCTCGTGTGAGGGCGAGCTGCTGGTGATACCTCGTGTGAGGGCGAGCTGCTGGGGATACCTCGTGTGAGGGCGAGCTGCTGGTGATACCTCGTGTGAGGGCGAGCTGCTGGGGATACCTCGTGTGAGGGCGAGCTGTTGGGGATACCTCGTGTGAGGGCGAGCTGCTGGGGATACCTCGTGTGAGGGCGAGCTGCTGGGGATACCTCGTGTGAGGGCGAGCTGCTGGTGATACCTCGTGTGAGGGCGAGCTGTTGGGGATACCTCGTGTGAGGGCGAGCTGCTGGTGATACCTCGTGTGAGGGCGAGCTGCTGGGGATACCTCGTGTGAGGGCGAGCTGCTGGGGATACCTCGTGTGAGGGCGAGCTGCTGGGGATACCTCGTGTGAGGGCGAGCTGCTGGGGATACCTCTTGTGAGGGCGAGCTGCTGGGGATACCTCGTGTGAGGGCGAGCTGCTGGGGATACCTCGTCTTCGCTGAGTTTATCCACATTTATTCTTGATAAAATTTTACAGCTAATTATTATCAATAATTATTGAACCTGACCTCAGAATCCTCAGTCTATTGAAACTTGATTACGTAGTAATTGTTATTGACTTGTTTATTTAAAAAAATGTTAATTAATAATGGTCTAAAGAAAATTTAGACTAATGTTGTTGCACTAGTGAAGGAAAACATTATGTTGGTCTGTGTTGACATCTGGAATCTATACACAAACATCTGAACGACACAAAGTGAGTGAATACGCATGAAGTAGAGTTTCCTTCCCAGCCGCAGGATCAAAACTGAATGCTGTCTTTTTCCCATAACTCTACATGGCGCATAAGGGTTGAACATTTTCCCATGAATATAATAATGATCATATGTGTGCATGGCTGGTAACAGCATTAAATGTGAATAATATATGAATTAATTTAATATTATATGCATTACGCCATGTGTGCAGACTTCTTGGACGCAGTGTGAGTGTTAATACTGTTCACGTTCGATTTTTTAAGTAATATTAAAGAGAATTATGCAGGTGAGACACGAGTAAAAGTGTTAGGCGAGTGTTAGACAGTAACGCAGCATGTTTATGACATCGACTTTTTGTGCACTGGTCTATTTTTAAATGCAACGTATTTTCATTTGTGTAGTAAGGAATTATTTCATAGAACATTGACCAGTTATTTTCCCTTCCTTCCTACCTTCCTTCTTTCCTTCCTTCCTTCCTTCCTTCCTTCCTTCCTTCCTTCCCTGCTCTTTCCGTCTCCAGGGCGTAGTAAACTCATAATTAAAATGCCTTCACATAAAACCCAGGAGATTTTCTACAGTGATACTTGTCTCTTGCAAGACTGAGCAGCTTCCAGTACTGGCTACTTCCAGTGCTGGCTACTTCCAGTGTTGGATACTTCCAATCCTAGCTATTTCCAGTGATGGCTACTTCCAGTATTGGCTACTTCTAGTGCTGGCTACTTCCAGTGCTGGCTACTTTCAGTGCTGGCTACTTCCAGTGCTGGCTACTTCCAATCCTAGCTACTTCCAGTGCTGGCTATTTCCAGTGTTGGCTACTTCCAGTGCTGGCTACGTCCAGTGTTGGCTACTTCCAGTGTTGGCTACTTCCAGTGTTGGCTACTTCCAATGCTGACTACTTCCAGTGCTGGTTACTTCCAGTGCTGGTTACTTCCAGTGCTGGCTACTTCCAGTGCTGGCTACTTACAGTGCTGGCAACTTCCAGTGCTGGCTACTTCCAGTGCTCGGTACTTCCAGTGCTTGCTACTTCCAATACTGGCTACTTCCAGTGCTCGGTACTTCCAGTGCTTGCTACTTCCAATGCTGGCTACTTCCAGTGCTCGGTACTTCCAGTGCTTGCTACTTCCAATGCTGGCTACTTCCAGTGCTCGGTACTTCCAGTGCTTGCTACTTCCAATGTTGGCTACTTCCAGTGCTGGCTACTTCAGTAGTAATATTACATACTGGTAGCTCGTATACGGACAAGGATGTGTCGAGTAGTGGAAATGAATAATCTATATGATTAGAGTCACATACAGTGGACCCTCGAATTTAGTCCTGCCTTTTCTGTATGCAAAACTATTTTTATTATCTATAAAATGTATGTTTTGTTAATATTTCCCATAGGAAATAATGTAAATCCAATTAAACCATTCCAGACACCCAAAAATATTAACAAACAATACATTTTATAGATAATAAAAATAGTTTTGCATACAGAAAAGGCACTACTAAATTCCTTCTCTACGAGCTGCGAGGAGAGGAAATGATCTACCGTTATCTGTTTTTACACAGACCTAATGTAGGTTTAAGTTTTGAAGAGCAAATTGGTGTTGTGTCTTTGATATCAAATCATTCTTCCTCAAATTCTCTCTATGACTGTATTATCTTCATTTATTTTAAAATTACAGGAGGCATATCCTTTAAAGCTTTTACAATGTGAGGCAAATTATTTATCGCAAACGTCAAATCTCTTGTTCGTCCATTAATTTGGGGGAAAAAAGACTCAATTGAGAAAAAGTATACACCCTACCAACTCAGCATCATGTAGTTATACAACTGGTATAACTGTGTGAAGCTGATGGGTAGAGTATTATACCTTGTTATATGACTTTCATGAGATTATGAATAACACTACGCACACACACACACACATACACACACATACACACACACACACACACACACACACACACACACACACACACACACACACACACACACACACACACACACACACACACACACACACACACACACATGTATTAAAATGCACCAAAGCGGTTAGGTCACTGGACTTTATTACCCCACTTCCCCCTACCTCTACCCACCCTTTTCCCATATTTGCATCCATACCCATCCTTCTTCCTTCCCCATCTTACCAAAGCTCTGGTCATAGCTCGACTCGACTCACTTCGGGTCTGACGGCCTGGTTTGTTGTGGAGTTTGCAAGGTCATGTATTGTGTCACTGGGTGAGGCCATTGTTTATCAAGTATCTTTACTAACATTAATGCGAACATTAATACCTCTACTAAGTAATTAATATGCTGTTGTAAATATTATTATTATTATTATTATTATTATTATTATTATTATTATTATTATTATTATTATTATTATTATTATTATTATTATTATTATTATTATTGTTGTTGTTGTTGTTGTTGTTGTTGTTGTTGTTGTTATTATTATTATTATTATTATTATTATAATCATTATTACTATTATTATTTGGGTTTCATGTTCAGAGACTTAACCTTCCACAATCAGATGGATCACCAGTCAAGGTTACACATATTTCATTTACGATCCCGGGGGATCGTAAACACGCATCAACCCCCCCCCCTCCCCCCACCTCACGCACACACATAGCAATGCTTTTTTTTTTTTTTTTTTTTTTTTTTTACACAGGGTTTGACAAGGTTAGGTTAAGGATCCCTAGCTTTATTGACAAATTATTTACAGGTTAAGGATTCCTAACTTTATTGACAAGCAAAGAGCTGTTACCTACATCAGCTCATTTGAAAGCATTTTTATTGTTATGAAACATACAAGTATTTTTATTGTTATGAGACATACAAGTAGGGAACAGGATGAAGCTGGAGCCATCTGTGGGCCAGCATTTTCATTTGATCAACTGATTTTATCTCGTTGACATCATTATGCTGTACGAATGTGTTCCATACTCGAGTCATCCTGAGTATATATGATCTCAGATGAAGTGATGTTCTGGAGAAGGGTACAGCCAGAGTTAAGTTGCTGCTTTCTGCCCGTCTTGTGATATAGAAGCTTGCTTCACGCTGTCCTCGAAGTGGATCCAAGTGTGATACTTTGACAATATTGGCCTTGTACATAACAGTAAAGCCACCCACATCCCTCCTGTGTTGAAGGCTCTGCTGAAATGACAGATCCAGGATTGGTCCAGGCGAGAGATGAGGCGTCTTGCTCTGTTCTCTACTCTGTCAAGCAGTCGCAGATGAGACGGGAGGGGGGGAGGGCAAACCAAGAAAGTGGAGCATACTCAAGGTGTGAGCGTACTTGTGCCTCGTACAGAATCTTGCAACCCCTACTGTCAAGCAGATGCGAGATACGGCGAAGTGCTCTAATCTTCCTGGTTGCCTTGTTTGCAAGATTTACAACATGGTTCCTCATGGTTAGTTTGCAGTCAAATTTCACCCCAAGGATATCAACTTCTTCCCCAGGTGCCAACACCCTCCCATTCATCCTTACTACTGCACCAGCATGGTGCCTAGAGATCATCATCATTTGTGTTTTCTCAGGTGCAAATGTTACTTGCTATCTATTTCCCCAAGCTGATATAGCTCTTAGCTGGTGATTGATGTAGCTTAGAGCAGCTGGCATTTCTTCTCTTGAATACAGTCGTCTGTATATGCATGGGATTCTGGGATGAGATGAAGAAGGTCATTGAAGTAGACATTCCATAACAATGGTCCCAGCACGCTTCCTTGTGGAACACTTGCCCCAATAAGATGTCTTGCTGATTCTGTTCCATTGAGAACTACCCTTAGAGATCTCCCATGAGGAGACATAGCGTAGAGCCTGCAATTCCCAGAGTTTGCAGTTTGGCTAAGAGACCCTGGTACCATACCCAGTCGAAAGCACCAACAATGTCCAGTGCTATCACACAGCTGACTTTGGATTCATCCAGTGACTGGTGCCACTCAATGGAGAGGTTTAGCAACAGATCAGCAGCAGAGTAACTTTTCCTGAAGTCATATTGACGGTCACAAAGTAGTGAGTGGTAGTCAAAAAACTCTAGGTAACCTCCAGGTGAACAGGGACTATATTTGCCTCTTTTCCACAGAGAAGGCCATTTACGCTATACTAGGCAGTGCTGAAAGATGCGAGTTAGAGGTGCTGCTAGCTGGTCTGCACATCTTCTCAGCAATCTTGGGCTCAACTTGTCTGGGCCCACAGCCTATTCTTGGTCAAGCGATTTAAGAAGGAAATACACCTCCTCCTGCCTTATTGTCACCACTGACAGTTTTGATACAGTTCTTGCAGCTAGCCAAGGAGGGTCTTTTGCTGGATCAGGAACTTGCATTATGGTAGCAAAGTGTTCGGCAAAGAGGTCCACTTTCTCTTGACTTCTAGTAGAGGTGGTCCCATCCTGTCGATTTAGAGGTGGAATAAGTTCATAAGGCAGATAACCTTGTTTGTCCTTGACCAGGGAATAGCAGGTTTTGGAGCCTACACTACCTGATGCTAGCTTTCTTTTTGTGTCCACTTCCCATTTAGCGATGGCCCACTTTTGAACTTCACCCATATGCCTACAGGCTTGCCTGTGCAAGTTCCTGTTATAGGTGGTAGGATGTCTCTTATACCTTCGCCATGCCTTGTACTTAGCAGTAGCAGCCTCTCTACAGCGAAAGCCAAACCAAGGCTGATCTGTAGGCTTCGTCACATATTGCCGGTGAGGAATGTGTTCTTGTTGTAGATTAAGGATGTGTCCAGTGAAGGCTTTCACTTGGTTGTCAACATCCCCTTGGAGAAGAGTATTCCAATCGGTGGTGGCGAGCTCAGAGCAAAGGGCTGGCCAATTACCTCTTTCCCATAGCCATGGTTGCAGGGGTCCAGACTCAGCTCCTGGCCCCGCCTCTTCACTGAGTGCTACTAGGTCCTCTCTCTCCCTGATCCATGAGCTTTATCGTACCTTATCTTAAAGCTATGTATGGTTCCTGCCTCCACTACCTCACTTGCTAGGCTATTCCACTTCCTGACTACTCTATGACTGAAGAAATACTTTTTAACATCCCTTTAACTCATCTGAGCGCTGTATAGCCCTTGTGGCTTAGCGCTTCTTTTTGATTATAATAATAATTTAACTCATCTGAGTTTTCAACTTCCAATTGTGACCCCTTGTTTCTGTGTCCCATCTCTGGAACATCCTGTCTCTGACCACCTTGTCTATTCCAAGCAGTATTTTGTATGTTATTATCATGTCTCCCCTAACTCTCCTGTCCTCCAGTGTCGTCAGACCGATTTCCCTTAACCTTTCTTCGAAGGACATTCCCCTTAGCTCTGGAACTAACCTTGTCGCAACCTTTGCGTTAGACAGTGACACATGTAGTGCGCGGGAGACAGTGACACATGTAGTGCGCGGGAGACAGTGACACATGTAGTGCGCGGGAGACAGTGACACATGTAGTGTGCGGGAGACAGTGACACATGTAGTGTGCGGGAGACAGTGACACATGTAGTGGGCGGGAGACAGTGACACATGTAGTGTGCGGGAGACAGTGACACATGTAGTGTGCGGGAGACAGTGACACATGTAGTGTGCGGGAGACAGTGACACATGTAGTGTGCGGGAGACAGTGACACATGTAGTGGGCGGGAGACAGTGACACATGTAGTGCGCGGGAGACAGTGACACATGTAGTGTGCGGGAGACAGTGACACATGTAATGTGCGGGAGACAGTGACACATGTAGTGTGCGGGAGACAGTGACACATGTAGTGTGCGGGAGACAGTGACACATGTAGTGTGCGGGAGACAGTGACACATGTAGTGTGCGGGAGACAGTGACACATGTAGTGTGCAGGAGACAGTGACACATGTAATGTGCGGGAGACAGTGACACATGTAGTGTGCGGGAGACAGTGACACATGTAGTGCGCGGGAGACAGTGACACATGTAGTGTACGGGAGACAGTGACACATGTAGTGTGCGGGAGACAGTGACACATGTAGTGGGCGGGAGACAGTGACACATGTAGTGCCCGGGAGACAGTGACACATGTAGTGTGCGGGAGACAGTGACACATGTAGTGTGCGGGAGACAGTGACACATGTAGTGTGCGGGAGACAGTGACACATGTAGTGGGCGGGAGACAGTGACACATGTAGTGCGCGGGAGACAGTGACACATGTAGTGTGCGGGAGACAGTGACACATGTAGTGTGCGGGAGACAGTGACACATGTAGTGTGCGGGAGACAGTGACACATGTAGTGTGCGGGAGACAGTGACACATGTAGTGTGCGGGAGACAGTGACACATGTAATGTGCGGGAGACAGTGACACATGTAGTGTGCGGGAGACAGTGACACATGTAGTGTGCGGGAGACAGTGACACATGTAGTGTGCGGGAGACAGTGACACATGTAGTGTGCGGGAGACAGTGACACATGTAGTGTGCAGGAGACAGTGACACATGTAATGTGCGGGAGACAGTGACACATGTAGTGTGCGGGAGACAGTGACACATGTAGTGCGCGGGAGACAGTGACACATGTAGTGTACGGGAGACAGTGACACATGTAGTGTGCGGGAGACAGTGACACATGTAGTGGGCGGGAGACAGTGACACATGTAGTGCCCGGGAGACAGTGACACATGTAGTGTGCGGGAGACAGTGACACATGTAGTGTGCGGGAGACAGTGACACATGTAGTGTGCGGGAGACAGTGACACATGTAGTGGGCGGGAGACAGTGACACATGTAGTGCGCGGGAGACAGTGACACATGTAGTGTGCGGGAGACAGTGACACATGTAGTGTGCGGGAGACAGTGACACATGTAGTGTGCGGGAGACAGTGACACATGTAGTGTGCGGGAGACAGTGACACATGTAGTGGGCGGGAGACAGTGACACATGTAGTGCGCGGGAGACAGTGACACATGTAGTGTGCAGGAGACAGTGACACATGTAGTGTGCGGGAGACAGTGACACATGTAGTGTGCGGGAGACAGTGACACATGTAGTGTGCGGGAGACAGTGACACATGTAGTGTGCGGGAGACAGTGACACATGTAGTGCGCGGGAGACAGTGACACATGTAGTGTGCGGGAGACAGTGACACATGTAGTGTGCGGGAGACAGTGACACATGTAGTGCGCGGGAGACAGTGACACATGTAGTGTGCGGGAGACAGTGACACATGTAGTGTGCGGGAGACAGTGACACATGTAGTGGGCGGGAGACAGTGACACATGTAGTGCCCGGGAGACAGTGACACATGTAGTGTGCGGGAGACAGTGACACATGTAGTGTGCGGGAGACAGTGACACATGTAGTGGGCGGGAGACAGTGACACATGTAGTGTGCGGGAGACAGTGACACATGTAGTGTGCGGGAGACAGTGACACATGTAGTGTGCGGGAGACAGTGACACATGTAGTGTGCGGGAGACAGTGACACATGTAGTGGGCGGGAGACAGTGACACATGTAGTGTGCGGGAGACAGTGACACATGTAGTGTGCGGGAGACAGTGACACATGTAGTGTGCGGGAGACAGTGACACATGTAGTGTGCGGGAGACAGTGACACATGTGTGCGGGAGACAGTGACACATGTAGTGTGCGGGAGACAGTGACACATGTAGTGTGCGGGAGACAGTGACACATGTAGTGTGCGGGAGACAGTGACACATGTAGTGTGCGGGAGACAGTGACACATGTAGTGTGCAGGAGACAGTGACACATGTAATGTGCGAGAGACAGTGACACATGTAGTGTGTGGGAGATAGTGACACATGTAGTGTGCAGGAGACAGTGACACATGTAGTGTGCGGGAGACAGTGACACATGTAGTGTGCGGGAGACAGTGACACATGTAGTGTGCGGGAGACAGTGACACATGTAGTGTGCAGGAGACAGTGACACATGTAATGTGCGAGAGACTGACACATGTAGTGTGCGAGAGACAGTGACACATGTAGTGTGTGGGAGATAGTGACACATGTAGTGTGCAGGAGACACTGACGGTGTCCATTTCTAAAGATATGGAGTGTATCTTACGTTTACATATTAATACTATGTAGCACAAACAAACTGAAGGGCGGCTATTACTAACGAAATGAACAGTGCTAACAAACTGAACAGTGTCCAGTGCTAACAAACTGAACAGTGTCCAGTGCTAACAAACTGAACAGTGTTCATTACTAACAAACTGAACAGTGTCCAGTGCTAACAAACTGAACAGTGTACAGTGCTAACACACTGAACATTGTCTAATGCTAACAAATTGAACAGTGTCCAGTGCTAACAAACTAAACAGTGTCCAGTGCTAACAAACTGAACAGTGTCCAGTTCTAACAAACTGAACAGTGTCCAGTGCTAACAAACTGAACAGTGTCCAGTTCTAACAAACTGAACAGTGTTCAGTGCTAACAAATTGAACAGTGTGCAGTGCTAAGAAACATTTGGGTGTTTGACAGCAACACAGTGGCGGATGCGCAGCTGTGACGAAGTTGAAACACAGCTTCCTAAGCTAAAGATATGTATGTTGGTTAATACAAATAGAGAGGTGGGAGCTGTCTTCAGGATGAGAGCGAGTAGCGGCGTGTGAGCAAGTCGCCATACACACACTTCCTATGTTCACCCAGAAATAAATAGGTATGGTGGACTGTTACGGTTCGCTTCCCATTCAAGACGAAATGGAGGATCCCAAATAAAGCTGTAAGACTTGCTTTCCGTGGTTTATCCTGGATTATTAACCCTCCCAGGTCAATTAGGAAAGTTTTCCACTTTTTTCTTCTGAGAGAATCTTTCTTCAGAAAGGAACTAATACTGCCGTCGCAAAGACAACACAGCACAGTCTTCACCATTACTAGCCAGTGACCTCGGTTCAATATAGCTAATATATATTCTTTAAGAGAGTGGAAATTATATGAAAAGGATTTCCCAAAGTAATTGAAAGTATTACTGTTTATATTTTTTTAAAAAATGAATTGATCCGCAAATATGAAGATCTTCCCCCTTGCTAAAGCTTCATCCCAATACGGTCGGAGACCCTTGGAGCATGGGGCAAGTGTGCTCTAAAGTTCCTCAAAGAGCTGGGTGAAAAGTTCATCATAGAAACCAAGAACCACAGGGCGACCAGCTTCCTCTTTCAGAGACTCAGTGTTGCGATCCAGAGAGGAAATGCCTGCAGCATTCTGGGAACGCGGCCCACTGCCGGGGAGCTGGACGAAGCATTCGAGATGTAGCTCTGGGTTACCTATGTTGTTTTACTTTCTATTGTATCTTTGTGAATGTTTTGTCAATGTATTTTGTCTTTAAATAAAATACATATTAATCATATATATATATATATATATATATATATATATATATATATATATATATATATATATATATATAGAAGTGATCAAGGTCCCAGGACTGAAAGGTTTTCTAATAAATACGTTATAGTGTTTGCTTACGTGGCTTTCTAAACCAACTTGTCGGTATTTATTACCAAGGTTTATACCATATATATATATATAAATATATATATATATATATATATATATATATATATATATATATATATATATATATATATATATATATATATATATATATATATATATATATATATTATATAGGGAGGTACCACCTCTAGAACTTTACTGGGGTGTGGAAAATTACATTTATCTGAATGTAACTCATTATGTACATAACAGTAAATGATAACAAAGATAATTATTATTTATCAGTTACATGGACAAGTAGGAATTTGGGACACCTAGGTCGCAAAAAATGTCCCCCTTCGATACCTACCACTGTCATATCCACAAGTTGCTCTGGACCTGTTAATTACAAATGAAATATGTATCACCAGGAATTCTGGTAAATATATAAATTTGTGGACTGTATATTAAAACAAATAAATGATTATATATATATACACATATACATAACAGAAGGAGAATATCTTAAAATCACTCACCAATTTGACTGGAGATCAAGGTGTATCATACTCAGAAAACCTCACTGTCTGTCCATGAAAATAACACTGGCCAGAGTTACAAACATAAACAAACTTATCTGAGGTTCCTGGAGCTGTCTTGTCCAGTCGCCTGATATCTCAAGTTATGCAGGAATGCATATCCAACAATTTCGGCTCCTATTTGAGAGGTGTCAGCCCAATTTTAACCTCTAGAGCACGAAAATTCTTCACATTATTAACTAATGTCTGTTACTCCATTCAAACAACAATTGAGAGTATCTTCTGCGCAGGCGCAGGCTTCTTCCCATTTTTTATAACATAATTTTTATTAAATACAGTATGGCCATCTATTTACATAAAACTACTGTATTTTTGGAAAATATATACAGTATTTTCCACACTGCGGCCGGGCGGAGTTCGTTGCTAAACAACTCAAATTGCTCATTTGACAATGGTGGAGGACCTGGGTACATATAGGATCTGGCATCCACACGGCGACATATTACACAAGATTTAATCCCCCTTTTTACACTTTGCCGTCCTTGTGGAATCCAGAAAGTTTCCCTAATACAATTTAAGGTATCTTGTACCCTACCATGCATTACATTTTTATGGACATTTAGAACAATTAAATTTGTTAGATGATGAGTTTTGGGCAGTAAGATAGGGTGTTTAGCATAATCACCCAATTCAGCATTTTGTAACCTACCTCTGCACCTAATTACATTGTTCTCTAAATACAGCCCCAATTTCTCTATTATGGAACCTTTCACAATTTTTCTTTCCATCATCAATTTAATCTCATTTCCATAGATTTCTTCCTGTACCCTCTTTATCAAATATACAAGAGGATGTGAAAACTTGTGTGAGATATTCATCTTGTTTAGAAATTTAAACACCAACTTAGTTACATTGATTAGTTTGGGTAAAGAATACCTACTTATATCAATGGCTAAGGGAGGATAAACTATTGGAGCGGTGATCACAGTAATTTCAACAGGAGTAATATACGCCTTTTGTACAGGCCAATTAGCTTTATTTACCAACCAACTCGGTCCTTTAAACCATGATACAGCATTTACAAATTTAGCATAAGGTAAACCTCGAGACAAGAAATCAGCTGGATTCTCCTCACCTGGTATATGATTAAATGTTAACATATGCTGACCCAAACTATTATACTTCTCTTGCATCTGATTAATTTCAGCGACTCTGTTTTGTACGTACACAATTTTACTGTTTCCATTACGAATCCATTGTAAGGATACCTCATTATCAGACCAAATTACAGTGTCGCTAATATTTATCTCCTGCAACTTATTTCTTATATAATTAGCTAATTTGACACCTTCATAAATGGCTGTTAATTCCAACTGAGGCAAGGTATGTGATTTAATTGGAGACACTTTAGCCTTAGACATAACAAGAGAAATAACACTGTTACATTGAAGGTAAGCAACTGCTCCACATGCCAATTTTGAAGCATCACGATATAAATCTTGGCCAGAATTGGCTTGTCAAAAATAATATTATACAAATACATTAATATAAATCCTAGCCACTTGAGCTTAGCAATTACATGTAAGAAAATTGTAATATAAATTTTAAATACACATTAATAATGTTAGCTACACTTGAGTTTAGTAATTACACATACACTGATATAAATCTTAGCCATAATTGTCTTATCAAATTAATATTATACAAATTAATATAAATCCTTGCCAGAATTTGGCATAGCAAAATAAATATTATACACATTAATATAATCTTTAGTCATACTTGACTTGGCTTATCCAAATTAATATTGTAATAATTATAATACACTACACATTAAGTAAATTTGTGAACTTAACATCCACCTCCTTCTGTCATATCACATAGTATAATTATTAAGTAATTAACTAATTAATGACTTCACTAATTACCTCTGGTTCGAAGGACCAACGGGCAAATTAAATGTGGAAAATTACATTTATCTGAATGTAACTCATTATGTACATAACAGTAAATGATAACAAAGATAATTATTATTTATCAGTTACATAGACAAGTAGGAATTTGGGACACCTAGGTCGCAAAAAATGTCCCCCTTCGATACCTACAACTGTCTTATCCACAAGTTGCTCTAGACCTATTAATTACAAGTGAAATATGTATCACCAGGAATTCTGGTAAATATATAAATTTGTGGACTGTATATTAAAACAAATAAATGATTATATATATACACATATACATAACAGAAGGAGAATATCTTAAAATCACTCACCAATTTGACTGGAGATCAAGGTATATCATACTCAGAAAACCTAACTGTCTATCCATGAAAATAACACTGGCCAGAGTTACAAACATAAACAAACTTATCTGAGGTTCCTGGAGCTGTCTTGTCCAGTCGCCTGATATCTCAAGTTATGCAGGAATGCATATCCAACAATTTTGGCTCCTATTTGAGAGGTGTCAGCCCAGTTTTAACCTCTAGAGCACGAAAATTCTTCACATTATTAACTAATATCTGTTACTCCATTCAAACAACAATGGCGAGTATCTTCTGCACAGGCACAGGCTTCTTCCCATTTTTTATAACATAATTTTTATTAAATACATTATGGCCATCTATTTACATATAACTACTGTATTTTTGGAAAATATATACAGTATTTTCCACATGGGGACCCTCATCCTCAGAGAAGACAATAAATGTACCTCAGGGAAAACTCAGGTTCTCCTCAGAGCTGTTTGAATATTTTCTTCTCCCACCACCCCCTACATTTTATATTACATGTGAACTTTATTAATAGACCGAATATATTTTCAGAAAACACAAACACGAATACATTGGTACTGGTACAATATATCAAAGATTATGAATCTCTTCCAGTTCCTCCGAAGCCGGACGCGAGCCCAGTATGCAGCAAGCATTTCCCCTCTGGATGGCCACGCTGAGGCACTGGAACATGTAAGTGGCTGCCCTTGGGTCCCTTGTGGTGCTGATGAGTCTGGAACCCAGTTCTTTAAGGAAACGTGTGGCATTTTTCCCCATGATCCCAAGGTCTCTGATCCCACTGGGACAAATTGATACTGTTGGCTTATGTCCCTGTGCTTGCCTATCTTGTACTCCTCCCTGTAATCAGCAGCAACTCCCTGTCGCCCGACACTGTGAGGGATGTATTTGTCAGCTAGTGTCGACACACAGGTATAGTCCCATGCTAAGAGTATGCCATTCTTTCAAGGATAGATGGTGATCCTATCGAGGCAGTTTGCTGGGTTGTGGGTATTGTTGGCTACTAGTGATTGGGGCTCTCTCTCGGCTGGGCATCCAGCAGTAGCAAGGGTTCTCTTTATGATGTCGTTGACTTCATTGTGTCTTGCATGCCAGCCCTTGGTTTTGGAATGGTTAAGACCATGTAGACCATATTGGTCAGCTTGCACATCGCCACAGATTCACATATATTCCGTGTGAATTGGGGCAGCGTGGCGGAGAGCCACTGCAATACAAAGGGTCGTAGGGTCGAGGCGTGTTCCCACTGCCGAAATGGGAACTGTTTGGAGGAAGTCTCTGGAGTGGGGTGCACTCACTGCTTGGAGATGGGCAGTCTCCCTGTGGCATGCAAAGAGTAGGTAACCTTTATTTGCTGCATGTACACACCCTCAACCAGCGAACCAGGTACTAAGGGTTGATGATGGGGCCCAATCGTTCAACCAGTACCCAGGTTCCAGTCAATGAGAAGATGGTTTTGGCAATCGCAGAGGTGTTGTGGGTACCACTCTCCTGTCTACCCTTGTCATTCCCATTCTAGAGCTGGTTGAAGCACGGTCTGCTCTCTAGTGGCTTCTATTCTGCCTTGCTTACCGTGGAGTGCATTAATACCTATTGTTGTACATAGTGTATATAGTGTACATACTTCTGTTTTAAATTGGTGAAGGATAATACAAGTCAGAAGTTTTTCTGCTGTGTTTATTTTGCTCCCTTTACACCCAGGATAACAGACCTTTGGGACTCCTGGGTTGTAATACTCCCTGGCTGATGTTACAGCTCTGAGCATGTTGGCAAGCGCCTTTCAGCGATGGGACCATCCCAGCTTGACTGTTTGTAGGCCAGTGCTGCACTAGGTTTTCGTGTTGGAGCAGCAAGAGTCTCCCATTCAGTGATGGCACTGGCGTAGCTAGGGTCCTGTATTCCTGATGAGTCACTGAGGTTGTCCAGAAGAATTTGTTATATTAACTAGTTTGATGCAATGGAAGAGGATAGAAAAGCTGACTGGACAATCTGGGATGATTTCCCTACTCCCAGTCCCCCAAGCCTGACTGGAAGTGAGGCTTGCAACCACTGTCCATCTTCGAAGGAAAGATTCAATACACTCTCTAGCATGGTTTTAAGGAGAGAGTCACATTCCTTGAGTTTCGGACAGCTGAAGGCTGGGGGACATCTCAAGAAGTAAGTAGGTTTTGGGATTGACAAGCACCTGGTGAGTAGGTAGAAGGCATCATGTGTATCTAAGTCTTTCATTCTGCCACCCATCGTCCTGGGGTCTGAGATTTTTTTTTTCTAGGATATGATCGATAATACTGGGCCCAAGGAGAGTGCTGTTGGCTAGATCAATGGCTCGTGCTCTTGGTAAAACAGCACTAATGTTTTCGATCATCTGTCGACTGGTAGAAACTATTTCACATTTGGTTGGGTTTAAAGATAGGCCCAGGCTCTCTCCAATGTCTTTAATTTTTCTGATGTCTTCTAGGAAAGATTCTGTAGTGCCAGCTAGGGTACCATCATCCAAGAACTAGATATTGAGCTCACTGGAGAGTGTTTCTGTGACTTTCTTAATAACCAGACAGAATAGAAAGGGGGCGAGAGGGTCCACCTGTTGCACATCCTCGCACGAGTCAATTTCGTGGTACCCAGACAATAGTTTAGAAGCTACTCCATAACACGATTCTATGAAAGGATAGAGGGAAGGGAAGTGTCTAGAAACTGCGTGGAGAGCAACATCCCTTCTGAATGAGTTGAAATCGTTGGCAAAGTCCAGTTTGATCAAGACTTTTTCATCGGACATGTTGATGTATATTTGTGCTGCGTGGGCAGCTGCTTCACAGCCTTGTTGAACACCAAAAACGAGTTGGTTTCAACATTGCAGCAGCCTCTTGACTCACCCTTCTTAGATCATAAGAACATAAGAAAGGAGGAACACTGCAGCAGGCCTGTTGGCCCATACTAGGCAGGCCCTTCACAGATCCATCCCCCTAATAGAATATTTGTCTTCATAAGAACATAAGATCATTAAGACACAAGTGCAACATCTGGATATCATTGTTGTAGACGTATCGCCATCTAGTGGCTTTATCAATAGAGATTCTAGGACACAATTAGAAGACAGTAGAACTATATACAAAAGATGAGGTAATCAGTTCCTCAGCCTTAGAGTTAGTGTTCACAGCATCGTGGTGGTGGAGAATCTGGAGCAAAAGCAAGAAGACTGGTGGTTATATAGGTGTCAGTGGATAAGGACGTTTAGAGGACATCTGCAAGACCTTCTTCACGGCTGCTACAACTAACCCATCTTTTTGGGTAGGACCTACTTCCACTGGGGAATCCCGCCTACCAGTGACTGCCCTCGTCTGCTACACGTCCTTATCCACTGACGCCTATATAACCGACAGTCTTCTTGCTTTCGCTCACACCCGCTTGATCACACAGTACGATCACACAGTTGCTCTACAGTCAAGAAGCCTCTCTTCGACCCCGCCGGGGTGTAGAATTTATATTCTACAAACGTCACATCCTTTTCACATCGTGTGAAAATCAAGCCTGTGAATGGTGCAATAAATGACTCCTCGAAGTTAGCTTTAGCTACCGTCGTTAAGACCCGCCTGCAGATCAAATTTACGGCAATCCACTCTCTGAAGGATTCCTTCATTGTCGTCTGCACAGACGACACGGAAGCATCAAAACTTATGGACTACTCTTCAATCAGGACCCTACAAACACAACAATTCACTCTATCCCCGTCTCCATTCTTGAAGTCGAAACGTTCGGTCTTTGTGAAAAGACTGGACAATATGGTCACCTCTCTCTCTACTGAAGCACTGAAGACATCTATTGAGGAACAAAACACCTGGGCCTCGGTAGACAGCATCTACAAGATCCCTAACGCCTCATCTATGCTAAAGATTACATTTTCAGACATCTCCATGGCTGCCCAAGCTCTCTCTGACGGTCTGGCCATCTCATATTACCACATTCACCCAAGTCATATAGAACAAGAACGTTTCACATACATCTCCCACTGCTGGACCTGCTACTCCTATAATCACACCACCAAGGACTGCCCCATCAAGAATAAGAAGTTTTGTTCAAAATGTGGGAATGATGGACACGATTTCAGATCCTGCACCATTACTACAACACCAACATGTCTTAACTTGCAGCTAAGTGCCCACTCAGGAAAGAAATCATATTGAAGAAAACTAAAGTTCTGAAGAAAACCTCCAATTCACCGACATATGCTGAAATAACCAAACCACAAACCGACGCCATCAAGACTCTACACGCTAATCTACAGGCACCATCGCCCAGCAACTCCCTCTCTCCACTCCCAGACGGAGATTCCTCAAAGGTGCTGTACTGCATGGTGTATACACACCTTGCAAACGCAGCAAACCCCGGCACTTTCAACACCACTATTAACGAACTATTCCGTCTGAACAACATGCCTGCCTTCAATTTTCCGGACTCCACACCTTCAGCAGACATCCTCAAGATCCTTCCCAAAGTCCTGAACTTTACTGCACCTGCAGACCTGTCTCCTGCTCAAGCAACTGCTCCTGTAACTTCTATAACCACTTCCACCGCTGACAACGTTGATCATGTTGCCTCAACCACCGTCTCCCACCTCTCCCAGCCTGCTGTTACACAACCATTACACCTCACAGCTGCTCCTGTCGACCCTCAGTCACCTGCTACCACCATTGTAGATTCTCCCAATGAATTCACTCCAGAAGAGGAAGATAACGACGACTCCAGTAAACCCTCATGGGAAAACCTTACCTTTTACACTTCTTCAAATACTGACACCATGACCTGTACTGAACTCTACAAAAGCCTCGGTGCTGGAACAGTCAAGTATGCATGTGAATCACCGCTTCACTTCACACTCACCCAAGTTCTTGAGTTCATCAAGCCTCTACGTTTCACCTTCAGTAACAAGGCTAAACTATACCACCTATCTAGAAGCAGCTTCAAAAAATTCGTAAATGGCTCCATTGCTAACCTGCCTCCTCAGTTACTCCTATAATTCCCATGTGTTCTACCCTCTGATGTGACCTAGCCTGCTGCCAGCTACTCAAGATTCAAGACTTCAACTACCACAAGTTCGATGCAACAGTCCCTGCTATTCCTGTTCTCAAGTCTGCACCACGATCACCTTAGCTGCTGGGTTAAGCCCTGGCTCTGTTTCTCTGACTAAAAACACTCCTCTCCAGAGCTATTCTTCATCTGTCCCGTCTTCCCCGCTCATCCCATTGAGATCTTACCTGAACTTGTTTGCTTTTTGCTTTTTGCTTTTGCTCCAGATTCTCCACCACCACGATGCTGTGAACACTAACTCCAAGGCTGAGGAACTGATTACCTCATCTTTTGTATATAGTTCTACTGTCTTCCTATTATGTCCTAGAATCTCTATTGATAAAGCCACTGGATGGCGAAACGTCTACAATAAAGATATCCAGATGTTGCACATGTGTCTTAACTTTCACATTGCCGGTATTTTATACCTTTCTTGCACAACATAAGATCATAAGAAATACGGAACACTGCAACAGGCCTATGCGAGGCAGCTCCAATTCTCCCCATCTGCATAAGCCAATGCCCTGACCTAGTGAGGTCAGACACGTCACTTAAGGGATTAGCACTGCGTCCGACATAGTAGCTAATAAGAACATAAGAACGAAGGTACACTGCAGAAGGCCTACTGGCCCATGCGAGGCAGGTCGAAGTCTCCTACCGGCTTAAGCCAATGCAACCATCCCAGTCAGGTCAGGTCACATTGACTTAAGGGAGGAACACGGCAACCGACCTGGTAGCACAAGCTATCAGGTCCAACTCACACCCACCCACATCCACTCATGTATTTATCCAACCTATTTTTAAAGCTACACAACGTTCTGGCCTCTATCACTGTACTTGGGAGTTTGTTCCACTCATCCACAACTCTATTACCAAACCAGTACTTTCCTATATCCTTCCTGAATCTGAATTTTTCCAACTTAAAACCATTGCTGCAAGTCCTGTCTAGGCTAGATATTTTCAGCACACTATTTACATCCCCTTTATTTATTTCTGTCTTCCATTTATACACCTCAATCATATCCCCCCTAATTCTACGTCTTTCTAGAGAGTGCAGATTCAGGGCCCTTAGTCTATCCTCATAGGGAAGGTTTCTGATACATGGGATCAACTTTGTCATCCTCCTTTGTACATTTTCCAGAGCATTTATATCCATTCTGTAATACGGTGACCAAAACTGTGCAGCATAATTTAAATGAGGCCTAACCAATGATGTATAGAGTTGAAGAACAACCTGTGGACTCCTATTATTTATGCTTCTTGATATGAAGCCAAGGATTCTATTAGCTTTATTGCGAACACTAATTCACTGTTGTCTTGGTTTCAGATTATTGCTAACCAGAACTCCTAAATCTTTTTCGCAATCCGTAATATTAAGATCTACATTATTTAGTTTATATTTGGCATGGTTATTGTCCTATCCAACATTTAGAACTTTGCATTTGTCTATATTAAACTGCATCTGCCACTTCTCCGTCCACTGCATCAGTCTATTCAAATCTTCCTGGAGTGCTCTAATGTCCTCGTCAGAATGAATTCGACGGCCTATTTTGGTGTCATCGGCAAACTTGCTGATGTCGCTCTTTATGCCCTCATCTATGTCGTTTATGTAGATTGTGAACAGCAGGGGGCCCAACACTGACCTCTGTGGAACACCGCTCGTGACGCTTCCCCACTCTGATTTCTCCCCATTTATGCAAACTCTCTGCTGCCTATTTGTCAACCATGTCTCTATCCAGGAAAAAATTTCTCCTCCTATTCCATGTGCCTTAATTTTCCTCAATAGTCTCTGATGTGGGACCCTGTCAAAAGCTTTACTGAAGTCCATATACACAATATCATATTCATTACCATGATCTACCTCCTCAAATACCTTAGTGAAAAAGTTAATAAATTCGTAAGGCAGGAACGCCCCTTTGTAAAACCATGCTGAGATTCGTTGATTAATTTATGCTTTTCAAGGTGGCTACAAACTGCCTCGGCAGTTATTGACTCAATAAATTTTCCCACTATGGAGGTTAGGCTTATTGGTCTATAGTTCGTAGCTAAGGACCTGTCACCTGCTTTGAAAATAGGTATCACATTTGCTATTTTCCACTTATCTGGCACCATGCCAGTTTGTAGTGATATGTTGAAAAGATTAGCCAAAGGTTTGCTGAGCTCCTCTTTACATTCCTTTAGAACCCTTGCATACAGTTCATCAGCGCCTGGGGATTTGTTAGGTTTTAATTTATCTATTTGCCTTAGGACTATGTCACTTGTGACCCTAATCGTGCACAGTTTATTATCGTCCTGTTCTACATAATTTATCATTTCTGGAATATCGCTGGTATCCTCCTGTGTAAAAACTGAGAGGAAGTATGTGTTAAAAATTCTACACATTTCCTTATCACTGTCAGTGAGCTGACCCGAGGAACTTTTGAGTGGGCCTATCTTGTCCCTGATCTTACTTCTGTATACCTGAAAGAATCCTTTTGGGTTAGTCTTCGATTCTCTTGCAACTTTAACCTCATAATCTCTTTTTGCTTTTCTAATTCCCTTTTTTATTTCTCTCTTTAACTGAATATATTGATTTCTTAATTGCCCCTCTCCTCTTTTGATTTGCCTATATATGCCTCTCTTTTGACCAATCAGATATTTTAATCTATTGTTCATCCATTTAGGATCATTTTTGTTTGATCTGATTTCCCTATTTGTAACATAATTTGTCTGAGCAGTTAGAACTATGCCCTGGAAAGCGTCATATCGGCAGCCATCACCACCTACCTGACCCTTAGTCAGGTCATTCCAGTTCAGCCCACCTAAGTAATTTTTCAGTCCTATGAAATCAGCCAAGTGAAAGTCAGGGACGGAGACTTGATTGCCATTATTAGGGGAATTCCATGATATATTAAAACTGAGTGATTTGTGATCACTTTCCCCAAGCTCATCATTAACCTCAAGATTATTAATTAGTGTTTCCCTGCTGGCAAGAACCAAGTCAAGGAGGTTATTTCCCCTAGTTGGCTCTGTCACAAACTGTTTTAAAAAACAATCCTGGATCGTATCAAGAAAGTCACCTGACTCTAAATTTCCTGTCAAATTGCTCCAGTCAATCTGTCTATAGTTGAACTCTCCCACTAGCACAACATTTTCGTATGTAGATGCCTTACGAATTTCGTCCCATAGAAGTTTACTGCACTCCGTATCAAGATTTGGGGCCCTGTAAATCACACCCAAAATTAGTTTTTCTCGGCCCTCGAGAAGCTGTAACCAAACAGATTCAGTGGCCGACGCTTCTAATTTTATATCTTGTCTAACACAACAATTTAAATTGTCTCTGAAATACATCGCTACTCCACCACCCTTCCTGTTGACCATGTCAGTGTGGAATAATTTATAGCCTTGTATGTGACATTCAGAGGGCATCTCTCTATCTTTCAGATTGAGCCAGGTCTCTGTTATAGCAATAATATCTATGTTTCCTGCACTTGCAATTAATCTTAGCTCATCTATCTTATTTCTTACACTCCTGCTATTAGTATAGTAAACCTTAAGGGTGCTAGTCCCTTGCTGCCCTCTGCTGTCCCCCTTTGTTTGCTGACCTGATCTATTGCCTTTATTTATAACTTCATGCTGAATGCCTTTTATACATTTACTGTTTCCAACCCTAGTGTTGCAACCTGCTTTTTTCCCACACACACCCATACCTCTATCTTCTATCAGTTTAAAATCATAGGCATTTCACCAATGGCCTTCTCAATTGAGTTTGCAAGTGCTACCACCCCAGCCCCAGAGAGATGTACCCCATCCCTTGCATACATATCATGTTTGCCATAAAAGTTGTTCCAGTTGTCAATGAATGGGATTGCAAGTTCTTTGCAGTATCTGTCTAGCCAGCAATTTACACCAATTGCCTTAGACAACCATTCATTTCCTACTCCCCTTCTAGGCAATATGCTACATATGATTGGGACCCCTCCCTTAGACTTAATGAAATCTATAGCTGACCTGTACTTATCTAGCAGCTCTTCTCTCCTACCCTTCCCAATATCATTTCCACCAGCAATGAGACAGATAATGGGCTTGTTCCCATTACCTGACATGATATTATCCAGCCTGTTAACTATGTCCCCAACACCAGCTCCAGGGAAGCACACTCTATCTCTCATCTTCTTATTCCTATTACAAAAAGCACGGTCAATATATCTTGCCTGAGAGTCACCAACCACAAGAATGCACTTACCTCCTTTAGCAGGGGCAGTAGTACCCTTACCTTCACTGGCCACTGAAGTACATTCATCCTGAAGAACAGAGAAGCGATTTCCTACCTTCAGATCTTCACTCTTAACTTTCCTTATTCTGATTCTCCTCCCATTACTGGTTACCACTCGCCACTTGTAGCAGGTGCTGGACTGCACCTCACTGCTGGTAGCCGTTGCTACCTTCCCACCTACAGCCTCCTCACAGCGAGAGACAGACTGCACCTCACTGCTAGAAGCCTCATTCCCCACAACTCCAGCCACCTCACACTCTCTCCCAGACCCATTAAGGTGGACCTTCAGCCTCCTAATCTCCTCCTGGAGAAGCAACACCTCCTCCTTCAACTCTCCAACCTCAATTTTTAAAACACTGCAGAAGCAAGCCACGCTTTGTAACCGTCCACGCTAATTCCCAAAGCAGCTCAGGGCCTGTGACCTCACGTGACGACTGACCACTGACCATTTCACACCCACCCACACCCACTCGTAAGAACATAAGAAAGAAGGAACACCGCAGCAGGCCTACTGTCCCATGCGAAGCAGGTCTATGTTGTCCCCCCGGATAAGCCCAATCACCTAGTTAGGTCACTTCCACTTAAGGAAGGAGCACGGCATCAGACCTAGTAGCACAAGCTAGTCAGGTCCAACTCACACCCACCCACACCCGCTCATGTATTTATCTAACCTATTTTTAAAACTACAAAACATTTCAGCCTGAATAACTATACTCGGGAGTTTGTTCCACTCATCCACAACTCTATTACCAAACGAGTGCTTTCCTATATGGTTCCTGAATCTGAATTTTTCCAACTTAAAACCATTGCTGCGAGTCCTGTCTTGGCTGGAAATTTTCAGCACACTATTTACATCCCCTTCATTTATTCCTGTTTCCCATTTATACACCTCGATCATATCCTCCCTGATTCTGTACCTTACGAGAGAGTGTGGATTCAGGGCCCTCAGTCTGTCCTCATACGGAAGATTTCTGATACATGATACCATCTTTGTCATCCTCCTCTGTACGTTTTCCAGAGCATTTATATCCATTCTGTAATACGGTGACCAGAACTGAGCAGCATAATCTAAATGAGGCCTAACCAAGGATATATAGAGTTGAAGAACAACCTGAGAACTTCTATTATTTATGCTTCTAGATATTAAGCCAAGAATTCTGTTAGCTTTATTGCAAACACTAATGCACTGTTGTCTTGGTTTTAGATTACTGCTAACCAGAACTCCTAAATCCTTTTCACAATCAGTATTAAGATCTACATTATTTAGTTTATACGTCGCATGCTTATTTTCCTGTCCAACATTTAGAACTCTGCATTTGTCTATATTAAACTGCATCTGCCACTTCTCCGACCATTGCATCAGTCTATTCAGATCATCCTGGAGTGCTCTAGTGTCCTCATTAGAATGAATTGGACGGCTTATTTTGGTGTCATCAGCAAATTTGTTTATGTCGCTATTTATTCCCTCATCTATGTCGTTTATGTAAATTGTGAACAACAAGGGGCCCAACACTGACCTCTGTGGAACACCGCCTGTGATGTGCCCCAATTCTGATTTCTCCCCATTTATGCAAACTCTCTGCTGCCTATTTGTCAGCCATGCCTCTACCCAGGAAAATATTTCTCCTCCTATTCCGTGTGCCTTAAGTTTCCTCAATAGCCTCTAATGTGGAACTCTATCGAAAGCCTTACTGAAGTCCATATACACAATATCATATTCATTACCATGATCTACCTCCTCGAACACCTTAGTGAAAAAAATTAGTAAATTCTTAAGACAGGAAACGCCCCTTTGTAAAACCGTGTTGAGATTCATTAATCAATCTGTGCCTGTCAAGATGGCTACGAATTGCTTTGGCAATTATCGATTCCATAAATTTTCCCACTATGGAGGTGAGGCTTATAGGTCTATAGTTCGAAGCCAAGGACCTGTCACCTGCCTTGTAAATAGGTATTACATTTGCCATTTTCCACTTATCAGGCACTATGCCAGTTTGTAGTGATATGTTAAAAAGATTAGCCAAAGGTATGCTAAGTTCCTCTTTACATTCTTTTAACACCCTTGCAAACAGTTCATCAGGACCTGGGGATTTGTTAGGTTTTAGTTTCTCTATTTGTCTGAGGACCATGTCACTAGTTACCGCAATCGTGCATAGTTTATTATCGTCTTGTTCTACATAATCTATTATTTCAGGAATATCGCTAGTATTTTCCTGGGTGAAAACTGAGAGGAAGTAGGTATTGAGAATTTCACACATATCCTTATCACTGTTAGTGATCTAACCAGAGTTACTCTTAAGTGGGCCTATCTTGTCCCTAATCTTACTTCTGTATACCTGAAAGAACCCTTTTGGGTTAGTCTTCGAATCCCTTGCGACCTTAGCCTCATAATCCTTTTTTGCTATTCTTATTCCTTTTTTATTTCTCTCTTTAATTGAATATATTGATTTCTTAACTGCCCATTCCCTCTTTTGATACGCCTATATATGCCTCTCTTTTGACCAATGAAATGTTTTAATCTACTGTTCTTCCATTTGGGATCATTTTTGTTAGATCTAATTTTCCTACTCGGAACAAAAGTTGTCTGGGCAGCTAGAACTATGCTCTGAAAAACGTCAAATTGGCAACCAAGATCACCTACCTGACCCATAGTCAGGACATTCCAGTTTAGCCCACACAGGTAATTTTTCAGTCCCATGAAGTCGGCCAAGCGAAAATCTGGGACAGAGATTTGATTGCAGTTATCTGGGTAATTCCATAAAATATTGAAACTAAGTGATTTGTGATCACTTTCCCCAAGCTCATCATTAACCTCAAGAATATTAATTAGTGATTCTTTGTCGGCAAGAACCAAGTCAAGCAGAATGTTTCCTCTAGTTGGTTCTGTCACAACCTGTTCTAAAAAGCAATTCGGAACTGTATCAAGAAAATCACTAGACTCAAGATTTCCTGTCATATTGTTTCAATCAATTTGTCTAAAGTTAAAATCTCCCATTATCACAACATTTTCATATCTAGATGCCTTATGAATTTCGTCCCATAACAGCTTACTGCACTCCCTATCAAGGTTTGGGGGCCTATAAATCATACCCAAAATTGATTTGTCACGGCCCTCGAGAAACTGTAGCCAAACCGATTCTGTGTTCGATGTTTCTAATCTTATATCATGTCTAAGACAACAATTTAAAATTTCTCTAACATACATCGCCACTCCACCACCCTTCCTGTTGACCCAATCAGTGTGGAATAGTTTATAACCCTGTATGTTACATCCAGAAGGCATTTCTCTATCTTTCAGGTTGAACCAGGTCTCTGTTATACCAATAATATCTATATTACCTACACTTGCAAATAATCTTAGCTCATCTATGTTATTTCTTCGACTCCTACTATTTGTATAGTAAACCTTAAGGGAGCTAGTCACTCGTTGCCCTCTACTATCTCTCTTTGTTTGTTGATCAATTGATTTGCCATTACTAGCAACTTTATTTTAAATATTGTCTTTTAAACATATCCCTGAGGTATCCCGGTAATAACCGCTGTTTTTAACCCTAATACTGCAGCCTGATTGTTTCCCACAAACACCCATACCTCTATAATCTATCAGTTTAAATTCCTAGACAAGTTATCAATTACCCTCTCTATTGAATTGGCTAATGCAACCACTCCATCCCCAGAGAGATGAACCCCATCCCTTGCCTGCATATCACTTTAGCCAAAGAATAGGTCCCGGTTATCAATGAATGGGATTGCAAGCTCCTTACAATACCTCTCTAGCCAGCAATTTATACCAATTGCCCTAGACATCCATTCATTGCCTACTCCCTTTCTAGGCAAGATGCTACATATGACTGGGATCCCTCCCTTAGACCTAACTACTTCTATGGCTGACCTGTACTTATCCAGCAGCTTCTCTCTCCTGCCCTTCCCAATGTCATTACCCCCAGCACAAAGACAGATAATGGGCTTGTTCCCATTACCTGACATAATATTATCCAACCTGCTGAGTATGTCACAAACACCAGCTCCAGGAAGGCACACCCTCTGTCTGGCCTTTCTGTCTCTGTTACAAAAAGCACGGTCCATATATCTTACCTGAGAATCTCCTATTAAAATATTCTTACCTTGATTAGCAGAGGAATCAGTGGTACCTTCAACCTCACTAACCAATGAAGTGCACTCGTCATGGAGAACAGAGAATCGATTTCCTACCTTCACATCTTCTCTGTTAACCCTTCTTATCTTCCTTCTTCCTGAACTGTGAACCACTTACCACTTAAAGCGGCTGCCACTATCACTGCTAGTGAGCATTTCCTCCTTACCAGCTAAATCCTTCTCTCACTCACTCCCAAACTCATCAAGGCAAAACTTCCGCCTCCTATTTTCCTCCTGAAGAAGTAAAACCTCCTTCTTCAACACCTGAACCTGAGATTCTAAAACACTGCAACAAGCCATGGTGCTTGGTAACACCCCATGCTAACTCCCAGAGAGCTTAGGACAGGTATGATCGCAGGTGACCACTGACCTCAGCTTTACTGCAGCCTTGGCGACTAGACGCCGAAGGGTGTTGCCTACTGCAATGGGCCTGTTTCCTCCATTCTTTTTCCGGAGAGCACACAGTGAGGCACCAAACAAGAGGGATCTGATTGCCTCTAGGATACTGCCAGCCAGACACACATTGGAAAATTTGGTGAGTTCTGACAGCAACCTCGCTGAAACATCACCATATATATGTATATATAGGATGGGGTCCACCTCTAGTGTAAATTGAGGGACCCATAGCCTCGGAGAAGTGGATAAAAAGTCTTCAAGGAAGAATATTTGGATTTCTTCCTGAAGCCGTTTGAATATTCCACTTCCCCTACCACCCCATCTTTTCATATATATTTTTTTTTACCAATAGGAATATTTTATTACATAATATGGTACAGAAGATTTAAGAGATACATTGTTGATATAAAGGTGGCATATAAGGTGCATGTTGTTACGTGTGTATCACCGATTATAAGGCGAAAATCTCATCCAGGTCCTCAGAGCTGGGGCGTGTGCCCAAAATACAGCAGGCATTACATATATATATATATATATATATATATATAAATATATATATATATATATATATATATATATATATATATATATATATATATATATATATATATATAAATATATATATATATATATATATATATATATATATATATATACATATGTCGTGCCGAATAGGCAGAACTTGCGATCTTGGCTTAAATAGCAACGCTCATCTTGCCATATAGGACAAGCGAAAATTTGTGTATGAAATAATTTAGCCAAAATCATTCTGAACCTAACGAAAAAACTATATTTCATTGTGTTTGTTTAGTATTAAATTATTGTAAACAAATCTAAAATATATTTAGTTGGGTTAGGCTAAAATAAATTGTTCTTGTTATAATAAGGTTAGATAAGTTTTCTAAGATTCTTTTGTTGCAAAACTAAAAATTTTTACATTAACATTAATGAAAAAATATATCTTTAAAGGTATAAAAGAAAGGGCTTAAATTTAAATGAGTTCTTGCTAATTGACCAGTTTTACATATTCGGCACGACATATATATATATATATATATATATATATATATATATATATATATATATATATATATATATATATATATATATATATATATATATATATATATATATATATATATATATATATATATATATATATATATATATATATATATATATATATATATATATATATATATATATATATATATATATATATATATATATATATATATAAACACTGATCTCTGGCTGAAGGAGACTCGAACCTACGAACCTTGGAGCAAGGTAAGCAGTGCTTTACCAATCTACCCACACTGGACAATACCTTGGAGTCCAGCTTGTGCAAGACTTTGATCCAAGGCAGCCAGCTTTCAGGGAGAAGGCTTACAGCTTTTCATCTCATCCCCTGCATGCATCAGCCTTACTAAAGATATTAACAATGCAAGGAATTCGCAAGAGCAGGCGAAATATATACAAACACTGATCTCTGGCTGAAGGTGACTCGAACCTACGAACCTTGGAACAAGGTATGCGGTGCTTTACCAATCTACCCACACTGGACAATACCTTGGAGTCCAGCTTGCGCTAGACTTTGATCCAAGGCAGCCAGCTTTCAGGGAGAAGGCTTACAGCTTTTCATCTCATCCCCTGCATGCTGGACTCCAAGGTATTGTCCAGTGTGGGTAGATTGGTAAAGTACTGCGTACCTTGTTCCAAGGTTCGTAGGTTCGAGTCTCCTTCAGCCAGAGATCAGTGTTTTGTATATTTCGCCTGCTCTTGCGAATTCCTTGCATTGTTAATATCTCTAGTAAGGCTGATGCATGCAGGGGATGAGATGAAAAGCTGTAAGCTTTCTCCCTGAAAGCTGGCTGCCTTGGATCAAAGTCTAGCTCAAGCTGGACTCCAAAGTATTGTCCAGTGTAGGTAGACTGGTAAAGCACTGCGTACCTTGTTCCAAGGTTCGTAGGTTCGAGTCTCCTTCAGCCAGAGATCAGTGTTTGTGTATATCTCGCCTGCTCTTGCGAATTCCTTGCATGTATATATATATATATATATATATATATATATATATATATATATATATATATATATATATATATATATATATATATATATATATATATATATATATATATATATATATATAATGTCTTTGTAGAATGATATACTTGTGCAACGTTTGGGAATTTTTATTGAGGAGGAAACGTTTCGCCATCCAGTGTCTTCTTCAGTCCAATACAGAGCAGAACTATCAACTGCTGAAGTCACTGGCTGGCGCAACAATTCCTCCTCAAAGTTTCTCAAATATTACACAGGTAACTTATTCATCAACGTGTCGGTTTTCTAAACAATTTATCAGGTTTGTCCTATTCGGTAATGATGCTTTCTGCCGAACAAGCAAGGTGATTTTTTTTTTTTTGATGCTCTAAATCTGCGAAAATTAATATGAATATAACGAGGAAAATATATATTACTGGAATTTAAGTAATATTAAATAAATTTAAATTGGCTTATGATATATAAATAACAGAATTTAGCTAAACATTCTCACTTCCTCCTCTTTCCTCTACTTTTCTCCCTTCCTCCTCTTTCCTCAACTTTTCTCCCTTCCTCCTCTACTACCAACCCTTCTTTCTATTCCCCTCTCTCCTTCCCTCCCACCCTCTTCCTTTCCTACTTTCTTTTCTCTTTACCTTCATGTTTCTTCCTCCGCCACATTGTTTTGCAAGTTTCTATGTAAACATTGTGTGACACCCACGCCCTTATCTCAAGAAGTTCGCTGCTGGGGTGGTGGGAGAGGCGGGAGAGTCGAGGAGGAGAGGGAAGGGTGTTGGGAGAGGCGATAGAGGAAGGGAATGAGTGGGGAAGGTGAGAGGGGCAGGGAGGGGATAGATAATGAGAGAGAATGGGGAGAGTTGAAACAGCGGCTCACTTTCTCTTTGTCTCCATTACGCTGTTAAATTGTCCTCACACAGAAGACCCAGGTGACTCACTTTTCTTTGTCATCGCTGCCAGAAAAGAATAACCTTTTTACCTGAGATGCTTTGCAACAGCTGGACCACGTCGGGATTTTTTCCTATCGTGGAATTACCACGACCGTCCGTCTCTCTCTCTCTATCTGTCTGTCTGTCTGTCTGTCTCTCTCTCTCTCTCTCTCTCTCTCTCTCTCTCTCTCTCTAATCTCTTTGCAAATAAACACTAATTATAATCCACTTCTCACATTCCACCTTTATTTATCATTGCGTTATTCATTAATTAAATAATTCAAGAGTAAGAACAATAACTACTCTTGCTTCAACTTTCACTCACATACAACTGACTTGATCATATTTGTTTCTCTTCATTCAAATTCTCCTCTTACTTTCATCTGTTTCCTTCGGTATTCGTCCATCCTGCTTCCTTGCAGCCATAACATTAACAATAAGTTTATTCTATAACTTTCATTCTACATCCAAACTCACATATTTTCTATTAAATTCAGAAAATAATATAATCAAATAATTATTATAAAGATAATTTAAGAGGTAAGACACATTAATCTTGCATTTTAGTTAGAATTTAATTATAATCTTATAATATTAAGTTTATTGTGCTCATTCAAAGAAAATCTGAATAATTTGTTAAAGGGAAAATTGTGTGATAAATGGATTTGAAATCGACAAGTTAAAGATTGAGACACTTAAGCAACATATGGGAACCTTCACTGAGGAAACGTTTCGCCACACAGTGGTTTCATCAGTCCAATACAAAGAAGAAATTGGTAAAGAGAGGAGGAGTTTGAGGTAATTAGTCCCTCAGCCTGGAATCGATATGTTCACTCCATTACTCTAGTAGAAAGTGGAAAATTTGTTTTCCCATAATAGTCAATTTATTTTTTCTAACCTAACCTATCCTTCGCAAAGGCCTTAACAAAGGACAAAACTCGGCTCCTAGGGGTGAAGATACACATGTTGGGATTTTCCTTTTAACTTTCCCTGTTCCTTCTATAGGCACTCGCCTCGACCCTCAATGTATTGACGATGGTATAACTCTGCCAGGTTGCTCCATCCTCACCGAACACAGGCACATGTGCAGCAACAGCGCGTCAGCAGACCAGTTTGGGCTCTGTGGTCTCGTCTGTCACACGTCAGATGAAGGAAGCGCGAGACATAGGAAGGTCAACGGTATCATCAAGTGAAGCCTAGCTATAACCCTTTCACAGTCAAAATAGGAACCTCAACTAACCACTCACGATTCCGGTCAGATGAGCTAGGAAGAAGTCAGCATGCTACCCTGGAAATCCAGTAGGCTGATAGCATGTTATACTTGTGCCTGTAAAATGGCCGATTACTACCTATGACATGACAGAAGTGAAGGGAGTGATGCCTCCAGTTTCAGAGAGGCCCAGAAGATGAATAAATACATCCTCTAGGTTTTATGCCTGGGTTTTTTTCCTGTCTTTGAATTACTACGACCGTCCGTCTCTCTCTCTCTCTCTCTCTCTCTCTCTCTCTCTCTCTCTCTCTCTCTCTCTCAAGTGAAATCAGTAAATTAACCGATAACACAAAAATAGGCCTAATAACTGATTCTGAGGAGAATATTATTGACCTTACGGGAGATTTAGACAAATTAATGTCATGGTCTGAAAACTGGGAGATGCATTTCGCTGTGGATGAATAAGGTCTTAAGTAATGAGGTGAGATTAAAACACATGTGCAACATCTGGGTAATGTTTGGGAATGTAAAAAACTCATACTTATAAATAACCTGCGGTAAAGCTTGATCACACGGAATGTGAAAAAAGACCCGAGAGTCGTGATAAGCGAAAATCTAAAGTCAAGACAATAATAGTGCCTAAGTGTGCGTAATAAGGCTGACAAATTACTTGAATTTATATCATGAAGTATAAGTAACATGAACCTAAAAGTTATTTTACAGCACTGGTCGCCGTTGCCCAGCGGTGAGAGGAGCCACTCTCACTGCTGAGGTCCAGGTAACAAACCCTGGACATTAACATAAAAAAAATTTGGATCAGGCTCTGATCCACCAGGAGGCCTGGTCACAGACCGGGCCACGGGGGCGTTGACCCCCGGAACTCTCTCCAGGTAAACTCCAGGTATACATCACTAGTAAGGCCACACTCAGCTTATGCTGCTCAGTTTTTGAAATCATACTACAGAATGGATATAAATGCTCTAGAAAACATACAGAGAAGGACTACAAAATTAATTCAATGTATAAAGAATCTATCATTTGAGGATAGATTGAGAGCACTGACCCTTCACACTCTCGAGAGACGTAGAATGAGGGAAAATATCACTGAAATAAATGAAAGACTGGTATAAACAAAGGCTACATAAATATAGTAATGAGGACATTGAATCATAAAAGAACTCGATATAATGGGTTTACAATAGATGACTTAGATTTAGAAAGAAGGAAAGTACTAGTTCTCAGAGTCACTGATAAGTGGTACAACCTACCAAGTAGGGTATAGAAGCTAAAACCTTGGGAGGTTTAAAGTGAAATCTCAGAATATATACGCTGAGAGTCTTATATATATACGCTGAGAGTCTTACATATATACGCTGAGAGTCTTACATATATACGCTGAGAGTCTTACATATATACGCTGGGTCTTACACCGGTGTATACAGTATATTCTGAGGATGACAGCCATTTTATTTTTATTCTTTTAGAGCAAATATTTAATATATATTTTTGTAATAATATTTCCAACTTATCCCATAGTTATTCCTTGATTATTATCAAAGTTATTTTTTTTTTAAATATTTGTTTTTCCTAACGAGGAATAAAAACTTCTTTTCCTTGACAATCAGATCACTTGTTTAACGAAGAATTTAAACACTAATAAAACCTCAGTCATCGTGGATCGTTTTTTCCAAACAAACTGAAATTATATTCACATTCATCAAAACCGTCTAAAAATATATTTGGACATTCAAAAAATATTTTTAATTTATTAATAAAAAATTACCTTAAGTTTGGCAAGCTTTATTCCTGGTTATTAATACTAAGTTATCTTTATTAGCTTGAGAATAAATAAATAAAAAAATAATTTTAATATTCTTTTAAACTTCATGTTACTTCATATAAATGTATATATATCTCTGACTCCCAGGATATATACATCCTGAGGTGTATTTCTCTCAGCGTATATATGTCAAGAGTTCAATTTAATCGCTCTTTCAGAGATTCACGTATTCTTGTATGGTGGTGAAAGAGTTATCGGTCGATAACCCGTAAAGATTGCCGGTTATGAACTAAATTAACCGGTTAATGTAGTCGATAGGCTTTAAACCCCGTTAATCAACCAATTTCCCAGTACAGCAGCCGGGTGGAAACGTACAAACAGATGACTGACAAAGTGAACGACTCGATGTAAAGATGATTATTCTTTATACAATGTATTTTTATTTAAATTTGTTGAATAACAATCCCAAAATAGCGTAACCTTAGAAATTAAAGGTCAAAATATATGGCCTATAGTTATAAAATCATGTTCTGGAAAAATATACTGTGTAAAATGTTAAAATATAATAGAGATTGAAAGTTACATTAGTGTATCAATTTTTAAAAGTAACTCTTTACTGCATATTTTATATTATGTAAAGAAGTGCTTTTTTGGGGGTTTCTGCTCCCTATCCATGTGCCTGGTGGCCCTCAGATCCCTACGTTTGTGTCTTAGGACCCTCAGGTCCCTAACTTTGTTCACTGGGACTCTTCAGGTCCCTAACCATGTGCCTTCTGGTCCCTAACCCTGAGGTTCCTAACCATGTGCCCTAGGACCATCAGGTTCTTAACCAGATTGTTTTCATATCTTAGTGACTATATTGTGTGTGCAATTAGTGCAATTATATTATCGTTCAAGGCCCTTAACTATCTTTTGCTAACTAGTACCAACTACCTCATATATTTTTTTTTCTACTTTTTTTATTATTTTGCTACCTTAACTTGCATATTTTATCTTGTCAATTTAAATCTAGTTATACTCTAATTCTTGTAAACAACTTATATAACACCTTAGTGCAATTACAATTGAGAGTCTTGTGCCTTTTTTATATCATTAGATTAAACTCAGTTGTACTATAGCTCATTCTAGCTCAATACATAGTCAAAACCAAATTCATTATATTAGACCATAGTGTAATTACTAGTGAGAGTTTGGTGCTATTTTTAATTTGTATTTTTATATTATTAGATTAAACCTAGTTGTACTATAGCTCATTCTAGCTCAATACATAGACTATACCAAAGTCATTACATTAGACCTTAGTGCAATTACAAGTGAGAGTCTTGTGCTATTTTTAATTTGTATTTTTATATTATTAGTTTATACCTAGTTGTACTTTAGCTCATTCCAGCACAACACATAGACAACACCAACTCCATTATGTGTATTAGTGACTATACTCTACATGACCAAAATGCTATAGCTATATACTTGTCCAAACTTCCCACCACTACAGATATCAGTACTAAAACTCAACCCACAACTCAGGATATAAATAACCATAATTTAAACCTAGAAGATGATTGATCACGTTGACCCTGATCTAAACCTCCATAATCTGACACACAATCAAAACCTATTGGAAAGTAACTGCCTTTACTACACAGCATCACAAGCCAGCACTATCCTAAACAATGCTAAAAGTCTATCAGTACTTAACTACAACATTAGGTCCTTAAGCAAACACTATGATGACCTCCTGGCACTCCTTGAATCACTAAAGACACCATTCTCCTGCATTATTCTTACTGAGACCTGGCTTAAGCAGGACATAATAGATATCTACCCTCTACCAGGATACACAGCAATCCACAACTGCAGACCATACCAAGTTGGGGGTGGTATTGCAATCTATTACTCTAACCAATTATCTTGTATTAGCACCACTTGCATTAGTGATGAATATGGAGAATACATTTTTGCTAATTTTACTGTAAAAAACCTTAAGACGCCTATAACAATCGGTGCCATTTACCGGATACCCCACACAAACATCCCAAATTTCAGTGAGAAACTAAAGGCACTAATAACAGACAAATGAATAAGCACCACCTTCTCTTAGCTGGAGACTTCAACATCAACCTTGGCCTACTAGATGATCAGCCTGTAACTGATTTCATTAACAATATGAACAACACACTTCTCATACCAACAATAACTAAACCAACCAGGCTCACTGAAACAAGTGCAACCATAATAGACCACATATGGACCAATATACTAGCCCCCTTTAAATCAGGGATAATCACAGATAGCACTACAGACCACTACCCTACCTTCTTCTTGACAAATATTAGTAAACCACCACTTGAATACAACAAAGTTTCATTTAGACTCCATGATGAGGCCTCAATAAGGAAGTTCACAGCTGACCTAGAGACTGTTGACTGGCCTACAGAATTCTCCAAGGCCAATGGTATTGATGACTGGACAGACATTTTTCTTAACAAATTACTTAGACTATACAACAAACATTGTCCTATAAAAACGAAACAGATCACAAACAAACGGCTTGGTTGCCCATGGCTAACCAGCACCATTCTGAAATCCATTGATAAGAAACACCAATATGAAAAGCAATATAGGCAGGGCTTAATACACAAAGATATTCTTAAACACTATTCATCAGTCCTCACCAAAGTAATAAAGAAAGCCAAACAACTATACTACTCCAGTAGATTCACTGACACAAGAGGAGATATAAAAAAGACCTGGAAAACACTCTCTCAGATTCTAGGGACCCACAAACTGAAAAAAAACAAGAATATTGCCCTAACTAAACCTAATGAAACACCACTGCATCCCACTGACACAGCTAACAAGATAAACGACTTCTTCTCAACCATAGGTTCTAATCTCGCCAATAAAATCCCATGCACCAATGCCCATGCCGGGGACTACCTAGATGGGAATTTCCCAAATTCCTTCTATCTTGCTCCAACTGAGCCCATGGAAGTCACTGAGATTATAAAGTCACTTAAAAATAACTCAGGGAATCTGTCTCATGTCCCACCATTATTGTACAAGAGAGCGGCCCATGTCCTCTCGCATGCTATCTCATTACTTTTTAACAAGTCACTAGAAACTAGCACCTTCCCGAAACTACTCAAGACGGCAAGGGTTACACCAATACATAAAGGTGGTGACCCTACAGATTTAAACAACTATAGGCCAATATCAAACTTACCATTGCTATCCAAAATCTTTGAGAAACTCGTGCACAGGAGACTATATTCATTTATAACGGCACAAAACATACTCAACCCCTGCCAATTTGGATTCAGGAAAAATAGAAGCACTAACGATGCAATCATAGAAATGCTAGATCTGCTTTACACAGCATTGGAAAATAAGGAATATCCACTAGGAATTTTTATTGACCTAAGAAAAGCTTTTGACACAGTAGACCACGGCATCCTACTCCACAAACTTGACCATTATGGTATAAGAGGCCATGCGCTTGCGTATTTCAAATCTTATCTTACTAATAGGTACCAGTATGTCACCATTAAAGACACAGCATCAACAACACAGCCACTTGATACTGGAGTTCCGCAGGGAAGTGTCCTTGGTCCCCTGCTCTTCCTCATATACATCAATGATCTTCCAAACGTATCTCAACACCTGAACCCCATTCTCTTTGCTGACGACACGACTTATGTCATCTCTCACCCTAATCTTGCCACCCTCAACACCATTGTTAATGAGGAGCTGATCAAAATATCGACTTGGATGACAGCCAATAAACTTACGCTTAACACTGACAAAACCTACTACATTATGTTTGGTAGCAGAGCAGGAGATGCACAAATTAACATTAAGATCGAAAACACTCTAATTGCCAGGCATAATGAGGGCAAATTCCTAGGCCTATACCTCGACAACACCCTGAACTTCAGCACCCATATCCAACACATAACCAAAAAAGTATCCAAAACGGTTGGGATCCTCTCCAAGATACGATACTACGTGCCGCAAACTGCCCTTCTCACACTATACCATTCACTTATATATCCATACCTCACCTATGCTATCTGTGCTTGGGGTTCAACTGCAGCAACACACCTAAAGCCAATAATAACCCAACAAAAAGCCGCAGTAAGAATAATCACTAAATCCCATCTCTGGCAACACCCCCCCCCCCCTTCCACTCTTCATAGATCTAAATTTACTCACTGTTCAGTACATCCACACTTACTACTGTGCAATCTACATCTACAGGACCTTAAATTCCAATATTAACCTTGACCTAAAACGCTTTCTTGATAGTTGCGACAGAACCCACAGGCACAACACCAGACACAAACATCTCTATGACATTCCCCGTGTCAGACTAAACCTTTACAAAAATTCAATGTATGTCAAAGGCCCTAAAATCTGGAACACCCTACCTGAAAATTCTAAAACTGCAGACACATTCATCACCTTCAAAACTACCATCAGAAAACATTTTATCTCCCTGATACACCCTGTCAACTAATTACACGAATACCACCTGGTGGTTAACACTTACACTCACTCACCCATTTGACCATAAACAGAAATATCAATCTCAATCTCAAAATAATGAATCTTAACTAGTCATAAGTTGGCCTGTGATACTCCAATACTGAAACTATGTATAGTGCCAAAACAAAAGCATTCACATTGCTAAACTCACTAACTAGTATTTAGTCACTTAGCCATAATACCAACTTACCTCATAATTTTGTAATATTTTAAACTTAAGATTTAATTTAAGTCTGCCCGAAATGCCTAGCCATGCTAGGTGTTCTAGTGGTACACTCTGTAATTATTATTTTACTACATGTAAACCACACAATAACCAAATTCTGTAAACTCAGCATTGTAATCCTTATAGAGAATAAACTTTGAATTGAATGTGCCTTGGGACCCCCCAGCCTATGTTACTTGGAACCCTCAGGCTCCTATCCATGTACCATGGGATCTTCATGTACCATGGGATCTTCATGTACCATGAGATCTTCATGTACCATGGGACAATGAAGTCTCTAATCATATGACTTGGGGCCCTCAGGTCAATAATTGTGCGCTTTGGAAACCTCAGGTCCTTAATCATGTGCCTTGAGACCACTGAGGTGCCTAACCATGTCCCTTAAGACTTTCATGTCTGTAACATGTGCCTTTAGATCACTTAGATTCCTAGATGAGCACTGGGACTGTTAGGTCTTTAATCATGTACTTTGGGACTCTCAGATTTCTAAACATTTATTTTTATTTTGGGAGTCAATGGTCTCTTTAGACAATTATGTCCCTTACCACATTCCTTGGACCCTGAAGGTGTCCACTAATGCACCTAGGACCCCTCAGTTCCCTAACCAAGTACCTGGAGACACTCAGATTTGTACCAATGTTCCTAGGAACCCTCAAGCCCCTAACCCTGTACATGAGGACCCTTTGGTCCCAAAAAAGTGTTTATTGGGATCCTCAGATCCTCAGCTATGTACTGTTAAATCCTCAAGCCCTAAGCATGTTCTTCTGGACTCTTAAAACCCTAACCATATACCTTGGGACCCAGAAGTCCCTAACTATGTTTCTGGAGAACCTAAGGTCTCTTAATATGTACCCGGGTACCATCATGTACCTGGGGACCCTCAGGTCCCTACCCCTATACCTGGGACCCTCAGGGCTCTTACCATGTACCTGGGGATAGTCACATCCCTAACCATGTACCTGAAGACCCACAGGTCATTTACAATGTACTCGAGACCCACAAAGTCCTAACCATGCACATGGGGACCCTGAGGTCCCTAACCATGTGCATGAAGACCCTCAGATCCCTAACCATGTATCTTAAGACACTCAGGCACCTAACCATGTCCCTTGGGACCCCTCATGTCCCTAGCTATGTGCCATGGGATACTTAGGTTTCTAAACATGTGACTGGGACCACTCAGCTCTCTATTCATGTGCCTTGTAACCCTCAGGTCCCTTACCATATAAACTGATCCTTCGGGATCTTAACCATGTGCCTTGTAACCCTAAGGTCCCTAACCATATAAACAAATCCTTCGGGTTCTTAACCATGTGGCTTGTAACCCTAAGGTCCCTAACCATATAAACTGATCCTTCGGGATCTTAACCATGTGCCTTGTAACCCTCAGGTCCCTAACCATATAAACTGATTCTTCGGGATCTTAACCATGTGCCTTGTAACCCTCAGGTCCCTAACCATATAAACTGATCCTTCAGGATCTTAACCATGTGGCTTGTAACCCTCAGGTCCCTAACCATATAAACTGATCCTTCGAGATCTTAACCATGTGCCTTGTAACCCTCAGGTCCCTAACCATATAAACTGATCCTTCGGGATCTTAGCCATGTGCCTTGGAACACTCAGGTTAATAACCATATTGTAGACAGCCTGTACTGTCTGCACAGACAGCCCATGCTGTCTGCCAGCTTAGTTCATATTTTGCGCCACTTCAGTGTTGCCCTCTGTAGCCAGGCCTCTCGGTAGGCACGCCAGCCTGTCTGCCCATGCCTCGCTCTCACTCACACAGCAGCCTAGCAGCAAGACACAAGTACTAGTAGCTCTCTCTCGTGGGATGGCCCTTCCCGGGCCATGGGCACAACACAAGCCTGTGTACCCACCACGACTTAACAATAAACTAAGAAGCCTCCGAAGAAGACACGTATCATTTACACCCCGCTTTCAGCTCTACCAAACAATCTCGTTATAAATGGTGGAAAGCAGTGGTCGCAGCAGTGTGTTTGCCCTGAGAGAGGAAGGAAGAGGTATGAATACATCTTCACTTCATTATCCCATACAACAAGCATCCGTCTCTCAACGAGTCATCCTGATGTCGTGTCTGCACGTTTGAGCATCCAGACACAGGTACAAGCAGGATCCAGCCGAAATTTGCCGAAATTCTCCGAGAATTGTAAGTGACCCCATGCTACAGCGTCCCACGCTGTTTCTCAAGTCACGTATTCGGCGTCACTTGTATGTTGCTGTTGTTGTTCAGCTCAGCACAGCTGTTTCAGCAAGCCAGAGGTGAGTTTCATGGTGATTTCTGCATCCAGTGTGAGCTTCTCCACGTGTTTGTGGGTGGGAGAGAAGGGGAGGAAGTGGCCGTTCCTCACCTTGCCCATGCTTGCCCTACTCACGCTCACCCGTCTACCACCACTCACCACTACTCACCCCCTCTGCTGTGTTTTCTGCTGTTTTCCGTGTGAATCCATTGCCAGAGCTGTGTATCCGAGTGCCCGAGGCCACTCGAAGCTACATGGATCAGCATGCCATGTAGATCACGAAGCCACGTGGATCACGACGCCACGTGGGTGTGGGCGATGTCACGTGGATCTACCAGCCACGTGAGTTACCAGATGTCCCAGGCCACATGCTGTGGTCTGCTGCCGCATCACATTGACGTCACCGACGATGCTGCCCGACTTCATGACATCACGATGTCTGCTGACGTCGCCTCACGATGTCTGCCTGACGTCACCTCGAGATGTCTGCTGACGTCACCTCGCGACATCACATGATGTCACCATCGAGTGTTCAGTAATTATTTTAGTATTGTCGAGAAGACTGAGAGAAAATATATGTCGTGTGTTAATTAATTCCTCTCAGTCAGTGTTCTCACATTTTAGTATATGTCTTAGTGTCAGTTTTATGCACAGAAAAGCATCATTTGCTAGTTTAAGCCATGTTGTATCACATGTACCGAGGGTGTGTTTAAAGTTTTCGTGTGTCCTGTGAGGTCTGAGCCAGACCTGAGTAGCACCACTGTGCTAAGTCACCCGTGTGACCAGTACGTTTGACAGCTGATGTCAAGTCAGCCCCCGAGTGACTGAGCCCTCTTGTACAGAAAGCTTTTATGCTCGTCGCTCGTGATGTTCTGCAGAATCGTACCTACTATGATTCCCATCGAGATTTGTTCACTTCACCTCCAGACCGTCAGAGTGCAGTTATATGTAGAGAAACAAGTCTGGGGACGCTTAGACTAACCTCTGCTATAACTCCATCTGCCAAGAGAATGATACTCGCCAAGCCGCAGTTAGCCACTGTCGGCAGGCGCTGTGTCAGCCTCGTGTTGTCACAAGCTTCAGTGAGCAGCCTGCACAAAGAAGATGTCACTTTGACTGCTAGCTCGCTCACTGCAGTCTGGTGTATGATGTTACGACTCCCAGATGTTCACCCAGTCGTCTCTGCCACGACTCGCTCCACGCTCACCGGCAGTGACAGCCCAGCAACAGTACCAGTCGAGAAGTGTCCTCCTGAGTCGCTTGACAGAAGTCCTGCCTTGTTGCCGAGTTTGTCGACGCCTCACTCGAGGGCACCAGCATGTCGTGCCCCAGGTTGAGTGAAACCTGCAGCTACTCCTACGATGTCTGCTTCACCGTTCCAGAGGAGACCGTACCCTGTTACGTCACAGCTCAGCCGCAGCGATGTCTCCTGTGTTGCAGTATCTGTCCAGACGCAGGAAGGCGTGCAGTGATGCACTTCGATGCTCACTGCCTTTGACCACGATGTTTAGCACACCCCACATGTTTTTTTCTTCCCTTCCTGTAGCAAGTTTTTTTTTCCATGTTCATATGTATATATATGTTTTTATTTTGTGTTCTGTGCCCTGTTCCTATGAGAGAGAGACCGAGTTTCTTTTACCACCAGTATTGTCGCGTCGGGACGACGCGCAGGAGGTGGCCGAGAGTATGCAGACAGCCTGTACTGTCTGCACAGACAGCCCATGCTGTCTGCCAGCTTAGTTCATATTTCGCGCCACTTCAGTGTTGCCCTCTGTAGCCAGGCCTCTCGGTAGGCACGCCAGCCTGTCTGCCCATGCCTCGCTCTCACTCACACAGCGGCCTTGCAGCAAGACTCAAGTACTAGCAGCTCTCTCTCGTGGGATGGCCCTCCCGGGCCATGGGCACAACACAAGCCTGTGTACCCACCACGACTTAACAATAAAGTAAGAAGCCTCCGAAGAAGACAAGTATATCATTTGAACCCCGCTACCATACTACCAAACAAATAAACCCGTTATAATATATATTGCGACTATAATATCTCTAATCTAAACATATGAATTGGGATCCTCAGGTTCCTACGAATGTTCCATGGGACCATGAGATCCAGGCACCACCTGATCATATTAGGTGTCAACTGATCATACCAGGCACCAGCTAGTCATACCAGGAACCAGCTGGTCATACCAGGTACCACCTGGTCATACCAGGTACCACCTGGTCATACCAGGTACCACCTGGTCATACCAGGTACCAGCTGATCATACCAGGTACCAGCTGATCATACCAGGTGCCGGTGTTTCTGAATTACATTTTTTGAACCATTAACTAACATTTTCTAAATATCTCTTCAAACAGGTGAAGTATAGTTTGGTCAATTACTAGCATTTTCTCACTAATATTAGATTGATGTGATATCAGCGAGGTTAATGACTGTGGTGTTTCTGAGGTTAATGAAAGATGGCTAATGAAATTCTTATTTTTAAATCTGGAGATAAGTCATTAGCCTCTAATTACCGCCCAACAAGCCTGACCTCAATTGTGGCAAATTACTAGTCAATTATAGCTGATATTATAAGAAACCATCTTGATTAAGTACAGTTTGGCTAATGATACTCAGCATAGATTCATGAGGGGCTGTTTCTGCCTGCCTGATTTACTGACTTTCTTCAGTATAAGCCAAAGCTGCTTAATTGTTGCGAGTGTACTGGTGAATAACACAGTATCAGAGTGATCTTTCAGGCAGGTGACAGGTCCTTAGCTTCGAACTATAGACCAATAAGCCTTACCTCCATAATGGGAAAATTTATGGAATCAATAATTGCTGAAGCAATTTGTAGCCTTCTTGATAAGCATAAATTGATCAATGAATCTCAACACGGTTTTACAAAGGGGCGTCTCTGTTTTACGAATTTACTATTTACGAATTTAGGTAGATCATGGTAATGAATGATATTGTGTATATGGACTTCAGTAAGGCTTTCGACAGAGTTCCACATCAGAGGCTATTGAGGAAACTTAAGGCGCACGGAATAGGAGGAGAATTTTTTTCCTGGGTAAAGGCATGCTTGACAAATAGGCAGCAGAGAGTTTGCATAAATGGGGAGAAATCAGAATGGAGGCAAGTCACAAGCTGTGTTCCGCAGGGGTCAGTGTTGGGCCCGTTGTTGTTCACAATTTACACAAACGACATAGATGAGGGAATAAATAGTGACATTAGCAAATTTGCTGATGACATCAAAATAGGCCGGCCAATTCATTCTAATGAGGATACTAGAGCACTCCAGGATGATTTGAATAGACTGATGTAATGGTCGGAGAAGTGGCAGATGCAGTTTAATATAGACAAATGCAAAGTTCTAAATTTTGGACAGGAAAATAACCATGCCACATATAAACTAAATAATTTAGATCTTAATACTACTGATTGTGAAAAGGATTTAGGAGTTCTGGTTAGCAGTAATCTAAAACCAAGACAACAGTGCATTAGTGTTCGCAATAAAGCTAACAGAATCCTTAGCTTCATATCTAGAAGTATAAATAATAGAAGTCCTCAGGTTTTACTTCAACTCTATATATCCTTGGTTAGGTCTCATTTAGATTATGCTGCACAGTTCTGGTCACCGTATTACAGAATGGATATAAATGCACTGGAAAACATACAGAGGAGGATGACAAACTTGATCCCAGGTATCAGAAATCTTCTCTATAAGGACAGGCTAAAGGCCCTGAATCTGCACTCTCTCGAAAGGCGTAGAATTAGGGGGGATATGATCGAGGTGTATAAATGGAAAACAGGAATAAATAAAGGGGATGTAAATAGTGTGCTGAAAATTTCCAGCCAAGACAGGACTCGCAGCAATGGATTCAAGTTGGAAAAATTCAGATTCAGGAAGGATATAGGAAAGCACTGGTTTGGTAACAGAGTTATAGATGAGTGGAACAAACTCCCGAGTAGAGTTGTAGAGGCTAAAACGTTGTGTAATTTTAAAAATAGGTTAGATAAATAAATGAGTGGGTGTGGGTGGGTGTGTGTTGGACCTGACTAGCTTGTGCTACTAGGTCTGATGCCGTGCTCCTTCCTTACGTGGAAGTGACCTGACTAGGTGGGTCATTGGGCTAATCCAGGGGGGGGGAGACATGGACTTGCTTCGCATTGGTCAGTAGGCCTGGTGCAGTGCTCCTTCTTTCTTATGTTCTTATGATCATATTATTTTATTTAATTAGTCAGGAGAAACACTGATATTTAATTTCAATGTTTTGAGAACTTTATCATATATAATATTCAACAGGATCATAGATTCATGGAAAGGATCAGTTAATACTGATGGCTTGTCTTTTTACTGAATATTTGTAAAATATTATGCATTAATTCTTAACTATAATAGAAGTCTTTAACATTTATGTTTCGACTCAATCCATCTGTGTTTCGACTCAACCCATCTGTTTCGACTCAACCCATCTGTGTTTCGACTCAACCCATCTGTTTCGACTCAACCCATCTGTGTTTCGACTCAACCCATCTGTGTTTCGACTCAACCCATCTGTGTTTCGACTCAACCCATCTGTGTTTCGACTCAACCCATCTGTTTCGACTCAACCCATCTGTGTTTCGACTCAACCCATCTGTGTTTCGACTCAACCCATCTGTGTTTCGACTCAACCCATCTGTGTTTCGACTCAACCCATCTGTGTTTCGACTCAACCCATCTGTGTTTCGACTCAACCCATCTGTGTTTCGACTCAACCCATCTGTGTTTCGACTCAAGACGTGAGTTATTAAAATACAGTATTGAATGACCCACAATGGTTTAATATGTTCTAGGAAAGATATTTAACTATTATTCAAATGAGTTCCTGAACAGCCGGGCTGTGACTGCATACATCGAACTGCGGGAGGCAGGTACTAACACCCTGATCGACCAGGTCTTCAACTGGGAGGGTTGGTTTGGTACTGATCCTCTGGGGCGGTGACCAACTGAAGTAACTACTAGTAACCTACAGGTAACTTTGGAGTTGCTGGACAACTCGCGACGTGTTCCCCTCCCTCGAGTTTCCATCATCCTTATTGCTGACCTCTGCCACCAGAGATATGCTAGCAACAAGCATGCAAAGGCAGAGAAATGTTGCAGCTTTGTTACACTTATCATACCTGGTACAAGTAGGTTACATTACGTGCCAGCTAATCAAACCAGATAGCAATTGGTCATAACAGGTACGAGTTAGTCATTCCAAGATCCAGCTGGTCATACAAGGCATCACCCTGTTTTTTTTTTTTTTTTGCATAAGGTAATTAAACCGGTCCTATAATTTGAGATTGACATTTATTTAATATATGAAACCCACGCATATATCAATCAGATTATCAAACTCCACAAAGAAATACATCAAAGAGACATCATTGGTAACCAAAGTTTGTTAACTTTACAAACTCTCCAAAACGAACCAAAGGAATTCCATGTAAAATATACATAGAGAGTTTTTCACTACATATATGCTGGTGAAATTTTTACAACAATGAAATCAAAGGCGCAAGTTGTAATTTCTACTGTATGAGTGATGGTAGGATTGCTGGTGTCTTTTTCAGTCTCATAAACATGCTGGATAACAGGTATATCTTGCTACTTCTACTTACACTTAGGTCACACTACACAGGCATGTGCATGCATATGTAGACATACACGCACATCAAGGTTTTTCTTTTTCTTAATAACTCTTGTTCTTCTTTATTTCCCCTATTGTCCATGGGGAAGTGGAAAAGAATCTTTCATCCGTAAGCCATGCATGCCGTATGAGGAGACTAAAATGCCGGGAGCCATGGGATAGTAACCCCTTCTCCTGTATACATTTACTTAAAAAAGAGAAGAAGAAAAACTTTATAAGACTGGGACGCTTGAATGTGCGTGGATGTAGTGCGGATGATAAGAAAGAGATGATTGCTAATGTTATGAATAAAAAGAAGTTGGATGTCCTGGCTCTAAGCGAAACAAAGATGAAGGGGGTAGGCAAGTCTCAGTGGGGAGAAATAAATGGGATTAAGTCAGGGGTATCTGAGAGAGTTAGAGCTAAGGAAGGGGTAGCAATAATGTTGAAGGATCAATTATGGATGGAGAAGAAGGAATATAAATTTGTAAATTCAAGGATTATGTGGATTAAAATAAGGGTCGGATGCGAAGAGTGGGTCATAATAAGCGTGTATGTACCTGGAGAAGAGAGGAGTATAGAGGAGAGAGAGAAATTTTGGGAGATGTTAAGCGAAGGTACAGGAACCTTTGAACCAAATGAGAGAGTAATTAGGAGAAACATTTAGATAGGGTGTGGAAGGTAAGTTTGGGGTGCCAGGTGTAAATGATAATATGAGTCTTTTGATTGAACTTTGTATAGAAAGGGGCTTAGTTATAAGTAATACATATTTTAAGAGAAAGAGGATAAATAAGTATACAAGATATGATGTAGGCCGTCATCACAGTAGTTTGTTGGACTATGTATAGATAGATAAAAGTCTGTTGAATAGACTTCAGGATGCACATGTTTATAGAGGGGACACAGATATATCAGGCCACTTTTTAGCTGTAGCTACAGTGAGAGTAAAAGGTAGATGGGATACAAGGAAAATAGAAGCAGCAAGTAAGATAGAGGTGAAGGTTTATAAACTAAAAGGGGAGTCAGTTAGGGTAAGATATAAACAACTATTGGAGGATGTATAGGGTAGGTTTAAAAAGTAGTGTTAGAGTGTTCAGAAGAAGTTTGTGGTTACAGCGAAGTGGGTGCGGGAGGGAAGAAGAGCGATTGGTGGAATAATGATGTAAAGAGAGTAGTAAGGGAGAAAAAGTTAGTATATGAGAGGTTTTTACATAGTAGAAGTGATGCAAGGAGGGAAGAGTATATGGAGAGCAAAAGAGAGGTTAAGAGAGTGGTGAAGGAATGTAAAAAGAGAGAAAATGAGAGAATGGGTGAGATGTCATCGACAAATTTTGTTGAAAATAAGAAAAAGTTTTGGAGTAAGATTAATAAGTTGAGGAAGCCTAGAGAACAAATGGATTTGACAGCTAAAAATAGGAGAGGAGAGTTATTAAATGAAAGCACCAACCCTCTATATATATATATATGTATATATATACATATATATATATATATTTATACATATACATATATATATATATATGTATATATATATATATATATATATACATATATATATATATATACATATATATATATATATACATATATATATATATATATATATATATATATGTATATATATACATATATATATATATATTTATACATATATATATATATATATATGTATATATATATATATATATATATATATATATATATATATATATATATATATATATATATATATATATATATATATATATATATATGTGTGTGTGTGTGTGTGTGTGTGTGTGTGTATTTAGGATGGGGTCCACCTCTGGTGTAAATTGTGGGACCCACAGCCTCGGAAAAGTGGATAAAAAGGCTTCAAGGATGAATATTAGGATTTCTTCCTGAAGCCGTTTGAATATTCCACTTTCCCTACCACCCCATCTTTTCATATTTTTTTTTTTACTAGTAGGAATATTTTATTACATAATATGGTACAAAAGATTTAAGAGATACATTGTTGATATAAAGGTGGATGAATATTTGGATTTCTTCCTGAAGCCGTTTGAATATTCCACTTTCCCTACCACCCCATCTTTTCATATTTTTTTTTACTAGTAGGGATATTTTATTACATAATATGGTACAAAAGATTTAAGAGATACATTGTTGATATAAAGGTGGCATATACGGTACATGTTGTTACGTGTGTATCACCGATTATAGGGCGAAAATCTCATCCAGCTCCTCAGAGCTGGGGCGTGTGCCCAAAATACAGCAGGCATTACCCCTTTGAACAGCCGCACTGAGCCGCTGGAACAGAAAACTAGCTGCCCTGGGCTCCCTAGTTACCCTGATGAGTCTTTTTCCCAGCTCCTTAAGGAATTTAGATGCATTCTTTTCCCATGAGCCAAGGGTCTCTGAGCCTATGGGAACAAACATATAATGATGGGCAAGTTCTCAATATTTTCTAGACTTTTGGGACTCCCTGAAGCTGGCAGCTGCCGCTCCTTCCTCCCTGGTGTATTGGAGATAGGTATCAGCCAAGGTAGATGCACATGTATAGTCCCACACCACCTGCTTCCCATCTGTCCAGGCTTGAAGGGTGATACCATCTGGACGCTTCTGGCTGCCATCAGATCTGCATAGCTGGGGTGGCTCCCTTACTGCTGGGCATCCAGCTGTTGTGAGGCTCCTCTTGATAATGTTATTAACCTCCTCATGTCTTGCAATCTTTCCCTCGGATTTACGGCACACAAGACCATGGTACCCGAATCGGTCTGCTGCTTCACTGTCACAAATACACCTGTGCTCGGCGAGAATAGGGGCGGCAAGTCGAAGGGCAACACCGATGCGGATGGTTTGTGGGTCGAGGCGTGTGCCAAGGCTGGACTTGGGAACAGCCAACAGAAAATCCCCTGCATGAGGTGCTCTCACTGCCAGGAGGCGGGCTCTATCCTTCCCTGACACACTCTGAAGCATTGTTGAGGCTATATTTTCCACTATTGGACCATCCCAGTGCGATTGTTTGTAGTTGTTGGTGGGAGCAGGTCTGGTTTCAGAGCCCGTTAGATTATCCCAGATCATGGCTAGGTCAATGACTTCTGGTCCTGGACTCCAGTCTTGTCCCTAAGATTTTCAGGGAGAATCGCTGCTACAAGCCCTCTGGATGCAATACATGAGGACAGAAAAGCAGGTAGCGCAATCTGTGATGACTTGCGGACACCAATGCCTCCTAGTCTGACTGGAAGTGTAGCTTGGTTCCACTGCCCGTCTTCTAGAGTAAGGTTAAGAACTTTCGTAAAAATCTGCCTCAGAATACTGTCATATTCGTGCAGTATAGGGTTATCATATGAAGGTGCACATCTTAGGAAATATGTCAACCTGGGCAGACTCAAGCACTTTGTGAGAAGGTACAAGGCATCGTGGGTGTCCAGATTGCCTATTCGTTGTTCCATTCTCCTTAACTCTTCCAATTTCTTCCTGAGAATTGTGTCAATGGCATTGCTTCCCAGAGGTGCTCCTAGAAAGACACTGTTTGTGGGGGCAATGACTGCTGCTCCTGGTAGTTTTGATCTCACTGCATTTATCACTTGTTGACTGACTGAGATGATTTCACATTTGGATGGATTCAGGATTAGACCCATTTCCTGTCCCCCTGTCATTACCTGTGTAAGATCATGTAGGAGGGACTCCTTTGTACCTGCTAGTGTGCCATCATCTAGGAACCAGATGTTTAGCTAGCTGGTCAGTCTGACTGTGATTTCCCTAACTGCTATACAGAAGAGAAATGGTGCAAGAGGATCTCCTTGTTGGACACCCTCCGATGATGTGATTTCATGCTCTCCAAAGAGAAGCATTGATTCCTTGCTATACCCAGCTGCAACAAAAGGGAAAAGACCATGGAAATGTTCATGTACTGCTGCTAATACCACGTCTCTTTTCAGGAGATTGAATGCATTCTTGAAATCTAATTTTACCACTGCATTGTCCTCAGGTAGGTTGTTGATATACGCCCTTGTTGCATGAACCGCTGCTTCACTTCCTTGAGAGACCCCAAAGGCAAGCTGGATTGGTTGAAGCATCATGGCTGCCTGTGCACGAATACTTTGGACATATATATATATATATATATATATATATATATATATATATATATATATATATATATATATATATGTATATATAAGGAATTCGCAAGAGCAGGCGAAATATACACAAACACTGGAGGCCTGGTCACAGACCGGGCCGCGGGGGCGTTGACCCCCGGAACTCTCTCCAGGTAAACTCCAGGTAAACTGATCTCTGGCTGAAGGAGACTCGAACCTATGAACCTTGGAACAAGGTATGCACTGCTATATCATTATCACCACACTGAACCAATACCTTGGCGTCCAGCTTGCGCTAGACGTTTGATCCAAGGCAGCCAGCTTTCAGGGAGAAGGCATACAGCTTTTCATCTCATCTCCTGCATGCATCAGCCTTACTAGAGATTTTAACAATGCAAGGAATTCGCAAGAGCATGCGAAATATACACAAACACTGATCACAAACACATTCACTTCTTCCATACTCCTCCTCCCCAGTTTGATATCCAATTTTTCTTTATCTAAATCATTTGATACTCTCATCACCTTACTCATTTCTATGTTCACTTTCAACTTTCTACCTTTACACACGCTCCCAAATTCGTCCACTAACCTTCGCAATTTTTCTTTAGAAACTCCCATAAGCACAGTATCATCAGCAAAAAGTAGCTGTGTCACTTCCCATTTTGTATTTAATTCCCCATAATTTAATCCCAATCCTCTCCCGAACACCCTAGCATTTACTTCTTTTACAACCCCATCTATAAATATATTAAACAACCATGGTGACATTACACATCCCTGTCTAAGACCTACTTTTACCGGGAAATAGCCTCCCTCTCTTCTACACTCCCTAACCTGAGCCTCACTATCCTCATAAAAACTCTTTACAGCATTTAGTAACTTACCACCTATTCCATATACTTGCAACATCTATCACACTGCTTCCCTTTCCACTCTATCATATGCCTTTTCTAAATCCATAAATGCAATGAAAACTTCCCTACCTTTATCTAAATACTGCTCACATATATGCTTCAATGTAAACACTTGATCTACACATCCCCTACCCACTCTAAAACCTCCTTGCTCATCCGCAATCCTATATTCTGTCTTACCTCTAATTCTTTCAATAATAACCCTACCATACACTTTTCCTCTTATAATCAGTAAACTTATTCCTCTATAATTTTTACAGTCTCTTTTGTCCCCCTTCCCTTTATATAAAGGGACTATGTACGTTCTCCGCCAATCCCTCGGTACCTTCCCCTCTTTCATACATTTATTAAACAAAAATACCAACCACTCCAACACTATGTTCTCCCCTGCTTTTAACATTTCTGTCATGATCCCATCAGTTCCAGCTGCTTTACCCCCTTTCATTCTATGTAATGCCTCACGTACCTCCCCCACACTTACATTCTGCTCTTCTTCACTCCTAAAAGATGGTATACCTCCCTGGCCAGTGCATGAAATTACCGCCTCCCTTTCTTCGTCGACATTTAAAAGTTCCTCAAAATATTCTCGCCATCTACCCAAAACCTCCATCTCCCCATCTACTAACTTCCCTACTCTGTTTTTAACTGACAAATTTTTTAACTCCAAATTTTTTTTTTATTTTCATTAAAATTTCTTGACAGTACCTCTCCCACTTTATCATCCGCTCTCCTTTTGCACTCTCTCACCACTCTCTTCACCTTTCTTTTACTCTCCATGTACTCTGCTCTTCTTATAACACTTCTGCTTTGTGAAAACCTCTCATAAGCTACCTTTTTCTCTTTACTTCATCATTCCACCAATCACTCCTCTTTCCTCCTGCACCCACCCTCCTATAACCACAAACTTCTGCCCCACATTCTAATACTGCATTTTTAAATCTATTCCAACCCTCTTCAACCCCCCACTACTCATACCTGCACCAGCCCACCTTTCTGCCTTATTCGGCTCTTCTTGCCGAATAAGGCAAACAAAAATTTGTGAATACAGTAATTTCGCAAAAACTCATTCTAAGCCTAAGGAAAAATAATGTACTTCAATGTGTTTGTTTATTATTATATTATTGTATCCTTATCTAGAATATATTTAGTTGGATTAGGCAAAATTAAATTGCGCTAGGTAAGTTTTCTAAGGTTCTTTTCGTACAAAATTATTAATTTTTACTTTAACAAAAATGAAAAAAATATACATTAAAACGTATCAGAGAAAACTTTAGAGAGGACTTAATTTTAAATGAGTTCTTCGTAACTTCCTAACTGAGGCACCCACACCTATGATGGTATGGGTGCCTCAGAGCTAATTTCATTCTGCTGTTTGTGGAGGCTGGTTTACCAAACGGGGAGTAGAATGAAATTAGCTCTGAGGCACCCACACCATCTTATGTCCTCGGATCAAGGTAAGACACTTAGCTCTACTGGCTGCTTGATTCTTGTAGGATTATATGGTCCCGTGGGTTGGAGCGACGTAAAATTTTCGCTCACAATGAGACGGGCTGAAACAACACGGGTTCGATCCCTCGGCTAGTCACAGTGCTGTTATTGATATATATATATACATATATATATATGTATATATATATATATATATATATATATATATATATATATATATATATATATATATATATATATATATATATATATATTTGTGCACCCAACAATGAAAGAAGAGGCACATGTCAGGTGTGTGGAGAGTTTCGAGCACGCAACAGGGATGGCCGCATTCGTGCACACAATGGATGTGCGGGATCACATATGCCCCCAGCAGCCCACAGCTTTCACAGGCAGATGACAATTCCAATGGCAACCTCCTCACTTGCGATAACCCTCTGTTGGCATTCAAATCCACTGCTAGCAGTACCCTATCCCACATCTCTAAATCGGCTCGCCCATATGCAGCAGGGAAATTCACAGACCTTCTTAAGCAGGTGAATGGAGGTTCTACCAACTTAGAAGCCCGAGGCACCATCCAAGCATGGCGCAACCTACTCCTGTTCTGCAATGTCCGTCCCGCAGTTCCTGAAAAACGAGGCAAACTGCTACCCACGTCAGTTATCAAGACAGTGCGCAACTACCCAAGAACGGATAAATGTGTCCCTCTGCCCTATTATCGCAGGAATCACAGAGGTAGACCCAAGGAAAGTCTCACTGAAAACGAGAAAATTTGCGCACAGGCTAGCAAAAAAATAAATCGAAGAAGGTAACACAGTGGGAGCAATCAGAATCATTACAAGTGACGACACTGTTGCCCCCAAAGATGAGACCACGGCCCAAGCACTAAGAGACAAGCATCCAACCAGGGACACCAAAGCCATCATTAACAACCCTGAGGAAGACCCCATCACTGAACAATTAATTTTGCCAGAATCGGAAGTCTATACGGCGATTGTGTCATTTCCAGCAGGATCTGCAAGAGGTTACACTGGAATTCGACCTCAGCACCTCAAAGAGATGGTAAATCCAGTACTCGGTGCATCTGCATCAATTTTTCTCACCGAGTTAACTACTTTCGTCAACAATTGCCTGGCTGGGCGAATCCCAGAAGAAATTAAACCTTTCTTTTTTTGGAGCCTCACTATGTGCTTTGAAGAAGAAGGATGGGGAAATCAGACTCATTGCTGTTGGTAACACTCTTCGCCGTCTCGTTGCCATAGCAGCAGTAAGAAACATTCGCCTAGAAGCTGCCAGTTTACTCCAGCCACACCAACTGGGCTTTGGGGTCTCTCAAGGTAGTGAAGCCGCAGCTCATGTGGCAAGGGCCTACATTAGGGACCTACCAGATGATAAGGTCGTAGTCAAGCTTGATTTTAGAAATGTCTTTAATATGGTGAACAGAGAAGCTGTCTTGCCAGCTGTTCATGATCGGTTCCCCAGTCTTTTTCCCTTCATTTCAGCCGGCTACAGCAAACCCTCAATTCTTTTGTCTGGAGAACATGAAATTCTTTCATCAGAGGGTGTTCAGCAGGGTGACCCACTCACTCCACTTCTCTTCTGCTTGGCAGTAAGAGAACTAACTTCCAGCCTATGCAGCGAGCTCAACATCTGGTACCTGGATGATGGCACTCTGGCAGGTACTGAAGAGTTCCTGGTAGGGGACCTACAACTGGTGAAAATACAGGGAGAAGACTTGGGACTCATCCTCAATCCCTCCAAATGTGAAATCCTCACAGCGAACCAGGAAATAATCAATGCTGTGCGAAGAATCCTCCCGGAAGTCTCTACTACCACTCCGTCCAACAGTACCCTCTTGGGTGCACCGCTGGGTCACCAGGCCATCGACACTGTCCTCAAGGACAAATTGAATGACCTGATGAGAATGGAGGAGAGAATAAGCGATCTTGATGCCCATGATGCTCTGTATCTCCTCACAAGGTATCTTACTATGCCAAGACTCACTTTCTTCCTGAGGTGTGCACCCTCTTTTGACAACCCAACATTCGACGAACATGACGCACACCTGATATCAACCTTTAAGAAGGCACTGAACCTGTCACTAGAGGATCAGCAATGGGATCAGGCAACCCCCCCAGTGCAACTGGGAGGTATAGGGGTGTGCAAAGCAACGCATGTTGCTTTACCTGCTTTTCTGTCTTCGTGTTTGGCTTCCAGTGCATTAGTCAAGAAGATTGTTCCCGAACGCTTGAGAGACGTGGTAGGAGTTCAAGACCCCAGGTTTACTGAAGCAGCGATTCAGTGGGACACCCTTACAGACTCCTCCAGTAGACCAGCTCCTCCCAAAGAGCACAAACAGTCCCACTGGGACAAACCGATCATGGAAAAAGTCGCCAACACAATGCTTTCCAACGCTTCAGGAAAGGACAAAGCTCGTCTCCTGGCAGTGAAGGCACCACACTCAGGAGATTTCCTGTTAGCTGTTCCCAATTCCTCCCTGGGCATCCGTCTCGACCCACTGGCCATTCGGGTTGGTGTTGCTCTTCACCTAGCCGAGCCGCCCCCATCCTCACCGAACATAGGTGGCCCGGTGGTCTGGTGGCTAAAACTCCCGCTTCACACACGGAGGGCCCGGGTTCGATTCCCGGCGGGTGGAAATTCCGACACGTGTCCTTACACCTATTGTCCTGTTCACCTAGCAGCAAATAGGTACCTGGGTGTTAGTCGACTGGTGTGGGTCGCATCCTGGGGGACAAGATTAAGGACCCCAATGGAAATAAGTTAGACAGTCCTCGATGACGCACTGACTTTCTTGGGTTATCCTGGGTGGCTAACCCTCCGGGGTTAAAAATCCGAACGAAATCTTATCTTATCTTAGGTGTATTTGCGGCAGGACAACAGCTGATAAGTTTGGACTTCATGGTCTCGTGTGTCACACAGCAGAAGGGAAGTATGCCAGACATGAAGAGGTCAATGACATCATAAAGAGAAGCCTCGCCACAGCCCGTTGCCCAGCTCAACGGGAACCCCAAGTGCAGAGGTCTGACGAAGTCAAAAACGTCCTGATGGAGCCACTATGCTACCCTGGAAGGATGGAAAACAGATTGCCTGGGACTACACCTGTGCCGCCACATTGGCAGACACCTACTTGCCATACTCCGTAGTGGAAGGGGGTGGAGCTGCCAGCCACAGGGAGACCCAGAAGATCCGCAAATATGAAGACCTTCCCCCTTGCTAAAGCTTCATCCCAATAGGGTCGGAGACCCTTGGAGCATGGGACAAGTGTGCTCTAAAGTTCCTCAAAGAGCTGGGTGAAAAGTTCATCATAGAAACCAAGGACCACAGGGCGATCAGCTTCCTCTTTCAGAGACTCAGTGTTGCGATCCAGAGAGGAAATGCCTGCAGCATACTGGGAACGCGGCCCACTGCCGGGGAGCTGGACGAAGCATTCGAGATGTAGCTCTGAGTTACCTATGTTGTTTTACTTTCTATTGTATTTTTGTGAATGTTTTGTCGATGTATTTTGTCTTTAAGTAAATATACATTAAATATAGGGGTGGAAGAAGAAAATTCTCAAACAGCTTCAGGGAGAACCTTGAGTTTTCCCTGAAGCAAGTTTATTCTTTTCTCTGAGGATGAGGGTCCCTGTATATATATATATATATATATATATATATATATATATATATATATATATATATATATATATATATATATATATATATATATATATATATATATATATATATATGTATATATATATATATATATATATATATATATATATATATATATATATATATACATATATATATATATATATATATATATATATATATATATGTGTGTGTGTGTGTGTGTGTGTGTGTAGGTGTGAGTGTGTGTTAGTTAGTTACCATTTTGTCCTAGGCACATGTCGATTAGACACTAGGCCTGTTGTATTTGCGAGTGTGTGTGTGTGTGTGTGCGTGTGTGTGTGTGTGTGTGTGTGTGTGTGTGTGTGTGTGTGTGTGTGTGTGTACGCGTGTGTGCGCGTGTGTGTGTGTGTGTATGTGCGTGTGTGTACGTGTGTGTGTGTGTTTTGTGTGTTAGGTGTTAGTTACCATTCTGTCCTAGGCACATGTCGATTAGACACTAGGCCTATTGTATATGTTAGTTACCAGTTGACAAAGGCTCTTGTCGGTAGATACTTAGCCTGGTGTGTGTGTGTGTGTGTGTGTACTCACCTAACTGTGGTTGCAGGGGTCGAGGCTCAGCTCCTGGCCCCGGCTGTGTGTGTGTGTGTGTGTGTGTGTGTGTGTGTGTGTGTGTGTGTGTGTTAATGGCGAACGATCCATAACAGATACAAAATTATCACAGAGTGGGTTGGATGACAATGTTAGGCCTTTCATTCTGGAGAGAGAGTCGTTTCCCTTAACGAATATGCCTGGAAATCGTACTCCTTTCCGCAATATTGCAAGCTCCTGATATGTGATTGCAATATGAAAGGCCTAGAGCTATCATTCAACCTCCCCTGTGGTTATTTTGGATGTATTTTGCTGATTAAAGCAAATCAGCGGAAATCAATCGTAACTAAAAAAAAATTATAAGTTGAAGCCGTATTAAATATATTTATGCTGAATTATTTTATATATACCAGAAATTAGTTATAAAAATTAAGCTAGTTTAAATTAACAAGCACAATAGCACCAGAGAAATTAGATAAAAACGTCGAAGATATTACAAAAACTACTAAAGCTGTTTGACCTTCCTGAGTAGAGACGTGACCTACAAGCCACGGAACATAACTACAAGCTGTGTATCTCTACTAAACCATCCTCACTTTGACTGGTTTGATAGTGAAACATTGTGCAAGAGTGATGGCAGAAGCAAATTCCATGTATAATATAGTTTAAGATATGTAACAGGGAGCAATGGGCTAGTAACCCCTTCTCCTGTATACAATTACTAAAAAAGAGAAGAAGAAAAACTTTATAAAACTGGGTTGCTTAAATGTGCGTGGATGTAGTGCGGATGACAAGAAACAGATGATTGCTGATGTTATGAATGAAAAGAAGTTGGATGTCCTGGCCCTAAGCGAAACAAAGCTGAAGGGGGTAGGAGAGTTTCAGTGGGGGGAAATAAATGGGATTAAATCTGGAGTATCTGAGAGAGTTAGAGCAAAGGAAGGGGTAGCAGTAATGTTAAATGATCAGTTATGGAAGGAGAAAAGAGAATATGAATGTGTAAATTCAAGAATTATGTGGATTAAAGTAAAGGTTGGATGCGAGAAGTGGGTCATAATAAGCGTGTATGCACCTGGAGAAGAGAGGAATGCAGAGGAGAGAGAGAGATTTTGGGAGATGTTAAGTGAATGTATAGGAGCCTTTGAACCAAGTGAGAGAGTAATTGTGGTAGGGGACTTGAATGCTAAAGTAGGAGAAACTTTTAGAGAGGGTGTGGTAGGTAAGTTTGGGGTGCCAGGTGTAAATGATAATGGGAGCCCTTTGATTGAACTTTGTATAGAAAGGGGTTTAGTTATAGGTAATACATATTTTAAGAAGAAGAGGATAAATAAGTATACACGATATGATGTAGGGCGAAATGACAGTAGTTTGTTGGATTATGTATTGGTAGATAAAAGACTGTTGAGTAGACTTCAGGATGTACATGTTTATAGAGGGGCCACAGATATATCAGATCACTTTCTAGTTGTAGCTACACTGAGAGTAAAAGGTAGATGGGATACAAGGAGAATAGAAGCATCAGGGAAGAGAGAGGTGAAGGTTTATAAACTAAAAGAGGAGGCAGTTAGGGTAAGATATAAACAGCTATTGGAGGATAGATGGGCTAATGAGAGCATAGGCAATGGGGTCGAAGAGGTATGGGGTAGGTTTAAAAATGTAGTGTTAGAGTGTTCAGCAGAAGTTTGTGGTTACAGGAAAGTGGGTGCAGGAGGGAAGAGGAGCGATTGGTGGAATGATGATGTAAAGAGAGTAGTAAGGGAGAAAAAGTTAGCATATGAGAAGTTTTTACAAAGTAGAAGTGATGCAAGGAGGGAAGAGTATATGGAGAAAAAGAGAGAAGTTAAGAGAGTGGTGAAGCAATGTAAAAAGAGAGCAAATGAGAGAGTGGGTGAGATGTTATCAACAAATTTTGTTGAAAATAAGAAAAAGTTTTGGAGTGAGATTAACAAGTTAAGAAAGCCTAGAGAACAAATGGATTTGTCAGTTAAAAATAGGAGAGGAGAGTTATTAAATGGAGAGTTAGAGGTATTGGGAAGATGGAAGGAATATTTTGAGGAATTGTTAAATGTTGATGAAGATAGGGAAGCTGTGATTTCGTGTATAGGGCAAGGAGGAATAACATCTTGTAGGAGTGAGGAAGAGCCAGTTGTGAGTGTGGGGGAAGTTCGTGAGGCAGTAGGTAAAATGAAAGGGGGTAAGGCAGCCGGGATTGATGGGATAAAGATAGAAATGTTAAAAGCAGGTGGGGATATAGTTTTGGAGTGGTTGGTGCAATTATTTAATAAATGTATGGAAGAGGGTAAGGTACCTAGGGATTGGCAGAGAGCATGCATAGTTCCTTTGTATAAAGGCAAAGGGGATAAAAGAGAGTGCAAAAATTATAGGGGGATAAGTCTGTTGAGTGTACCTGGTAAAGTGTATGGTAGAGTTAAAATTGAAAGAATTAAGAGTAAGACGGAGAATAGGATAGCAGATGAACAAGGAGGCTTTAGGAAAGGTAGGGGGTGTGTGGACCAGGTGTTTACAGTGAAACATATAAGTGAACAGTATTTAGATAAGGCTAAAGAGGTCTTTGTGGCATTTATGGATTTGGAAAAGGCGTATGACAGGGTGGATAGGGTGGCAATGTGGCAGATGTTGCAAGTGTATGGTGTAGGAGGTAGGTTACTGAAAGCAGTGAAGAGTTTTTACGAGGATAGTGAGGCTCAAGTTAGAGTATGTAGGAAAGAGGGAAATTTTTTCCCAGTAAAAGTAGGCCTTAGACAAGGATGTGTGATGTCACCGTGGTTGTTTAATATATTTATAGATGGGGTTGTAAGAGAAGTAAATGCGAGGGTCTTGGCAAGAGGCGTGGAGTTAAAAGATAAAGAATCACACACAAAGTGGGAGTTGTCACAGCTGCTCTTTGCTGATGACACTGTGCTCTTGGGAGATTCTGAAGAGAAGTTGCAGAGATTGGTGGATGAATTTGGTAGGGTGTGCAAAAGAAGAAAATTAAAGGTGAATACAGGAAAGAGTAAGGTTATGAGGATAACAAAAAGATTAGGTGATGAAAGATTGAATATCAGATTGGAGGGAGAGAGTATGGAGGAGGTGAACGTATTCAGATATTTGGGAGTGGACGTGTCAGCGGATGGGTCTATGAAAGATGAGGTGAATCATAGAATTGATGAGGGAAAAAGAGTGAGTGGTGCACTTAGGAGTCTGTGGAGACAAAGAACTTTGTCCTTGGAGGCAAAGAGGGGAATGTATGAGAGTATAGTTTTACCAACGCTCTTATATGGGTGTGAAGCGTGGGTGATGAATGTTGCAGCGAGGAGAAGGCTGGAGGCAGTGGAGATGTCATGTCTGAGGGCAATGTGTGGTGTGAATATAATGCAGAGAATTCGTAGTTTGGAAGTTAGGAGGAGGTGCGGGATTACCAAAACTGTTGTCCAGAGGGCTGAGGAAGGGTTGTTGAGGTGGTTTGGACATGTAGAGAGAATGGAGCGAAACAGAATGACTTCAAGAGTGTATCAGTCTGTAGTGGAAGGAAGGCGGGGTAGGGGTCGGCCTAGGAAGGGTTGGAGGGAGGGGGTAAAGGAGGTTTTGTGTGCGAGGGGCTTGGACTTCCAGCAGGCATGCGTGAGCGTGTTTGATAGGAGTGAATGGAGACAAATGGTTTTTAATACTTGACGTGCTGTTGGAGTGTGAGCAAAGTAACATTTATGAAGGGATTCAGGGAAACCGGCAGGCCGGACTTGAGTCCTGGAGATGGGAAGTACAGTGCCTGCACTCTGAAGGAGGGGTGTTAATGTTGCAGTTTAAAAACTGTAGTGTAAAGCACCCTTCTGGCAAGACAGTGATGGAGTGAATGATGGTGAAAGTTTTTCTTTTTCGGGCCACCCTGCCTTGGTGGGAATCGGCCGGTGTGATAATAAAAAAAAAAATAACAGGCGCTCCATGAGGGAGTGGAAAAGAATTCTTCCTCCGTGGACCAAGAGGCTAGTAACTGTTTCTACTGTATAAATTACTAAATTTAAAATGAAAAACTTCCGTTTTTCTTTTTAAAAGGAAAAAATCTTTCATTTTTCTTTTTAGGTCACCCTGCCTTGGTGGGATACGGCCGGCTCGTTGAAACATAAAATGTAACCAGCGATCAGAGAAATGGGTGTTAGTTTGGAAGGCTCTTTTAATTTATGGATGAGAGGGACGCTGGCCATCTTTGAGGTTTCTGGGAGTGCATCTGTCCTCCAGATGTTCGTAACATAAGAGATTGCTTCCTACAGAATAGGTTAGATTGTTTTCATTAGACAAGTAGTTTATATTGCTTTTTAGTCATGTAGAGGTAGGGCAAAGAGCCGAGACTCGACCCCCCACAGCAACAAAGACGTGAGTATAATAACGCACTAATTCATCTCCTGACAATCTCAACCTACATCATTCCATTTTCTTTAATCATTCTTACAAATTTCTTTTACCTTCTACGTCCAAAATAGCCATCTTCGGAGGTCAATAAAAACCAATGAAGCATAAAATGGAAAAAGAAACACCCGCCCTGATCCCATGTATAGATGCTTTCACGACGGTCTCCTTAATATAGCTAGGAATGACAAGATATTCATTCCGGGTCACCGGTCGGCAGCACCTCAATAGTAGTCGTTGATGGTTGCGACGTGTCGGGGAGAAGACATAGGGAGGGGGTGAAAGGACTGGGGGAGGGAAAGGAAAGACATCGGAGGGGAGGAAGGACGTCGGAGAGAAGAAGGACATGTCAGAGGGAGAAAGGACATGGGAAGGAAAGGAAGAACAAGCAGGAGGGGAGGCAGGACATGGGGAGGGAGAGGAAGGACATGGTGGGAGAGAAGTAAATCTCTCCTCTTAACCTCCTCCTTGCAAGTGTCGTAACTTTTTTTTTATTCGTACAGGTTTTCGTAAAATAATACATGGCCTCCATGACTGAACTTGAAAGAAACTAACCATGTATTTTATTTAACAAATCGACCGCTTCCTAGTGTGTTTGAGTAAAAAAATTAACCTCGTTTTCCACCAGAAGTTCACATACATCCTGATGTAACCACTCACCTACCTGACACATCCTGATGTAACCACTCACCTACCTGACACATCCTGATGTAACCACTCACCTACCTTGCACATCCTGATGTAACCACTCACCTACCTTGCATATCCTGATGTAACCACTCACCTACCTAACACATCCTGATGTAACCACTCACCTACCTTGCACATCCTGATGTAACCACTCACCTACCTTACACATCCTGATGTAACCACTCGCCTACCTTACACATCCTGATGTAACCACTCACCTACCTTACACATCCTGATGTAACCACTCACCTACCTGACACATCCTGATGTAACCACTCACCTACCTTACACATCCTGATGTAACCACTCACCTACCTTACACATCCTGATGTAACCACTCACCTACCTTGCACATCCTGATGTAACCACTCACCTACCTGACACATCCTGATGTAACCACTCACCTACCTTGCACATCCTGATGTAACCACTCACCTACCTTGCACATCCTGATGTAACCACTCACCTACCTTACACATCTTGATGTAACCACTCACCTACCTTGCACATCCTGATGTAACCACTCACCTACCTTACACATCCTGATGTAACCACTCACCTACCTGACACATCCTGATGTAACCACTCACCTACCTGACACATCCTGATGTAACCACTCACCTACCTTACACATCCTGATGTAACCACTCACCTACCTGACACATCCTGATGTAACCACTCACCTACCTTACACATCCTGATGTAACCACTCACCTACCTTGCACATCCTGATGTAACCACTCAGCTACCTTGCACATCTTGATGTAACCACTCACCTACCTGACACATCCTGATGTAACCACTCACCTACCTTACACATCCTGATGTAACCACTCGCCTACCTTACACATCCTGATGTAACCACTCACCTACCTTACACATCCTGATGTAACCACTCACCTACCTTACACATCCTGATGTAACCACTCACCTACCTTGCACATCCTGATGTAACCACTCACCTACCTTGCACATCTTGATGTAACCACTCACCTACCTGACACATGCTGATGTAACCACTCACCTACCTTACACATCCTGATGTAACCACTCGCCTACCTTACACATCCTGATGTAACCACTCACCTACCTTACACATCCTGATGTAACCACTCACCTACATTACACATCCTGATGTAACCACTCACCTACCTTGCACATCTTGATGTAACCACTCACCTACCTTACATATCCTGATGTAACCACTCACCTACCTTACACATCCTGATGTAACCACTCACCTACCTTCCTGATGTAACCACACCTACCTGATGTAACCACTCACCTTCCTTACACATCCTGATGTAACCACTCACCTACCTTACACATCCTGATGTAACCACTCACCTACCTTACACATCCTGATGTAACCACTCACCTACCTTACACATCCTGATGTAACCACTCACCTACCTTACACATCCTGATGTAACCACTCACCTACCTTACACATCCTGATGTAACCACTCACCTACCTGCACATCCTGATGTAACCACTCACCTACCTCACACATCCTGATGTAACCACTCACCTACCTTACACATCCTGATGTAACCACTCACCTACCTTGCACATCCTGATGTAACCACTCACCTACCTTACACATCCTGATGTAACCACTCACCTACCTTACACATCCTGATGTAACCACTCACCTACCTTACACATCCTGATGTAACCACTCACCTACCTTACACATCCTGATGTAACCACTCACCTACCTTACACATCCTGATGTAACCACTCACCTACCTTGCACATCCTGATGTAACCACTCACCTACCTTACACATCCTGATGTAACACTCACCTACCTGATGTAACCACTCACCTACCTTACACATCCTGATTTAACCACTCACCTACCTGACATCCTGATGTAACCACTCACCTACCTTGCACATCCTGATGTAACCACTCACCTACCTTACACATCCTGATGTAACCACTCACCTACCTTACACATCCTGATGTAACCACTCACCTACCTTAACACATCCTGATGTAACCACTCACCTACCTTACACATCCTGATGTAACCACTCACCTACCTTACACATCCTGATGTAACCACTCACCTACCTTACACATCCTGATGTAACCACTCACCTACCTTGCACATCCTGATGTAACCACTCACCTACCTTACACATCCTGATGTAACCACTCACCTACCTTACACATCCTGATGTAACCACTCACCTACCTTGCACATCCTGATGTAACCACTCACCTACCATGCACATCCTGATGTAACCACTCACCTACCTTACTCATCCTGATGTAACCACTCACCTACCTTACACATCCTGATGTAACCACTCACCTACCATGCACATCCTGATGTAACCACTCACCTACCTTACTCATCCTGATGTAACCACTCACCTACCTTACACATCCTGATGTAACCACTCACCTACATTGCACATCCTGATGTAACCCCTCACCTACCTTACTCATCACACCTCCCACTGATGTAACCACTCACCTACCTTGCACACATCCTGATGTAACCACTCACCTACCTTCCTGATGTAACACATCCTGATGTAACCACTCACCTACCTTACACATCCTGATGTAACACATCCTGATGTAACCACTCACCTACCATGCACATCCTGATGTAACCACTCACCTACCATGCACATCCTGATGTAACCACTCACCTACCTTACACATCCTGATGTAACCACTCACCTACCTTACACATCCTGATGTAACCACTCACCTACCTTGCACATCCTGATGTAACCACTCACCTACCTTGCACATCCTGATGTAACCACTCACCTACCTTACACATCCTGATGTAACCACTCACCTACCTTACACATCCTGATGTAACCACTCACCTACCTTGCACATCCTGATGTAACCACTCACCTACCTTGCACATCCTGATGTAACCACTCACCTACCTTGCACATCCTGATGTAACCACTCACCTACCTTACACATCCTGATGTAACCACTCACCTACCTTACACATCCTGATGTAACCACTCACCTACCTTGCACATCCTGATGTAACCACTCACCTACCTTGCACATCCTGATGTAACCACTCACCTACCTTACACATCCTGATGTAACCACTCACCTACCTTACACATCCTGATGTAACCACTCACCTACCTTGCACATCCTGATGTAACCACTCACCTACCTTACACATCCTGATGTAACCACTCACCTACCTTACACATCCTGATGTAACCACTCACCTACCTTACACATCCTGATGTAACCACTCACCTACCTTGCACATCCTGATGTAACCACTCACCTACCTTACACATCCTGATGTAACCACTCACCTACCTTACACATCCTGATGTAACCACTCACCTACCTTACACATCCTGATGTAACCACTCACCTACCTTACACATCCTGATGTAACCACTCACCTACCTTACACATCCTGATGTAACCACTCACCTACCTTACACATCCTGATGTAACCACTCACCTACCTTACACATCCTGATGTAACCACTCACCTACCTTACACATCCTGATGTAACCACTCACCTACCTTACACATCCTGATGTAACCACTCACCTACCTTACACATCCTGATGTAACCACTCACCTACCTTGCACATCATGATGTAACCACTCACCTACCTTACACATCCTGATGTAACCACTCACCTACCTTACACATCCTGATGTAACCACTCACCTACCTTACACATCCTGATGTAACCACTCACCTACCTTGACACATCCTGATGTAACCACTCACCTACCTTACACATCCTGATGTAACCACTCACCTACCTTACACATCCTGATGCAACCACTCACCTACCTTACACATCCTGATGTAACCACTCACCTACCTTACACATCCTGATGGAACCACTCACCTACCTTACACATCCTGATGTAACCACTCACCTACCTTACACATCCTGATGTAACCACTCACCTACCTTACTCATCCTGATGTAACCACTCACCTACCATGCACATCCTGATGTAACCACTCACCTACCATGCATATCCTGATGTAACCACTCACCTACCTTACTCATCCTGATGTAACCACTCACCTACCTTACACATCCTGATGTAACCACTCACCTACCTTACACATCCTGATGTAACCACTCACCTACCTTACACATCCTGATGTAACCACTCACCTACCTTACACATCCTGATGTACCCACTCACCTACCTTACACATCTTGATGTAACCACTCACCTACCTTGCACATCCTGATGTAACCACTCACCTACCTTACACATCCTGATGTAACCACTCACCTACCTTACACATCCTGATGTAACCACTCACCTACCTTGCACATCCTGATGTAACCACTCACCTACCTGACACATCCTGATGTAACCACTCACCTACCATGCACATCCTGATGTAACCACTCACCTACCTGACACATCCTGATGTAACCACTCACCTACCTTACACATCCTGATGTAACCACTCACCTACCTTACACATCCTGATGTAACCACTCACCTACCTTACACATCCTGATGTAACCACTCACCTACCTTGCACATCCTGATGTAACCACTCACCTACCTTACACATCCTGATGTAACCACTCACCTACCTTGCACATCCTGATGTAACCACTCACCTACCTGACACATCCTGATGTAACCACTCACCTACCATGCACATCCTGATGTAACCACTCACCTACCATGCACATCCTGATGTAACCACTCACCTACCATGCACATCCTGATGTAACCACTCACCTACCTTACACATCCTGATGTAACCACTCACCTACCTTACACATCCTGATGTAACCACTCACCTACCTTACACATCCTGATGTAACCACTCACCTACCTTACACATCCTGATGTAACCACTCACCTACCTTACACATCCTGATGTAACCACTCACCTACCTTACACATCCTGATGTAACCACTCACCTACCTTGCACATCCTGATGTAACCACTCACCTACCTTACACATCCTGATGTAACCACTCACCTACCTTGCACATCCTGATGTAACCACTCACCTACCTTACACATCCTGATGTAACCACTCACCTACCTTACACATCCTGATGTAACCACTCACCTACCTTACACATCCTGATGTAACCACTCACCTACCTTACACATCCTGATGTAACCACTCACCTACCTTGATGTAACACATCCTGATGTAACCACTCACCTACCTTACACATCCTGATGTAACCACTCACCTACCTTACACATCCTGATGTAACCACTCACCTACCTTACACATCCTGATGTAACCACTCACCTACCTTCCTGATGTAACACATCCTGATGTAACCACTCACCTACCTTGCACATCCTGATGTAACCACTCACCTACCTTACACATCCTGATGTAACCACTCACCTACCTTGCACATCCTGATGTAACCACTCACCTACCTTACACATCCTGATGTAACCACTCACCTACCTGCACATCCTGATGTAACCACTCACCTACCTTACACATCCTGATGTAACCACTCACCTACCTTACACATCCTGATGTAACCACTCACCTACCTTACACATCCTGATGTAACCACTCACCTACCTTACACATCCTGATGTAACCACTCACCTACCTTGCACATCCTGATGTAACCACTCACCTACCTTACACATTCTGATGTAACCACTCACCTACCTTACACATCCTGATGTAACCACCTACACACATATGTAACCACTTACACATCCTGATGTAACCACTCACCTACCTTGCACATCTTGATGTAACCACTCACCTACCTTACACATCCTGATGTAACCACTCACCTACCTTACACATCCTGATGTAACCACTCACCTACCTTGCACATCCTGATGTAACCACTCACCTACCTTACACATCCTGATGTAACCACTCACCTACCTTGCACATCCTGATGTAACCACTCACCTACCTTACACATCCTGATGTAACCACTCACCTACCTTACACATCCTGATGTAACCACTCACCTACCTTACACATCCTGATGTAACCACTCACCTACCTTACACATCCTGATGTAACCACTCACCTACCTTACACATCCTGATGTAACCACTCACCTACCTTACACATCCTGATGTAACCACTCACCTACCTTACACATCCTGATGTAACCACTCACCTACCTTACACATCCTGATGTAACCACTCACCTACCTTGCACATCCTGATGTAACCACTCACCTACCTTGCACATCTTGATGTAACCACTCACCTACCTTACACATCCTGATGTAACTTGACACATCTTGATGTAACCACTCACCTACCTTACACATCCTGATGTAACCACTCACCTACCTTACACATCCTGATGTAACCACTCACCTAATGTAACACATCCTGATGTAACCACTCACCTACCTTTCACATCCTGATGTAACCACTCACCTACCTTGCACATCCTGATGTAACCACTCACCTACCTTACACATCCTGATGTAACCACTCACCTACCTTACACATCCTGATGTAACCACTCACCTACCTTACACATCCTGATGTAACCACTCACCTACCTTACACATCCTGATGTAACCACTCACCTACCTTACACATCCTGATGTAACCACTCACCTACCTTACTCATCCTGATGTAACCACTCATCTACCTTACACATCCTGATGTAACCACTCACCTACCTTGCACATCCTGATGTAACCACTCACCTACCATGCACATCCTGATGTAACCACTCACCTACCTTACTCATCCTGATGTAACCACTCACCTACCTTACACATCCTGATGTAACCACTCACCTACCTTGCACATCCTGATGTAACCACTCACCTACCTTGCACATCCTGATGTAACCACTCACCTACCTTACACATCCTGATGTAACCACTCACCTACCTTACACATCCTGATGTAACCACTCACCTCCCTTCCACACATCCTGATGTAACCACTCACCTACCTGCACATCCTGATGTAACCACTCACCTTCCTTTCACCTCTTGATGTAACCACTCACCTTCCTTTCACATCCTGATGTAACCACTCACCTACCTTACACATCCTGATGTAACCACTCACCTACCTTACACATCCTGATGTAACCACTCACCTACCTTACACATCCTGATGTAACCACTCACCTACCTTACACATCCTGATGTAACCACTCACCTACCTTACACATCCTGATGTAACCACTCACCTACCTTACACATCCTGATGTAACCACTCACCTACCTTACACATCCTGATGTAACCACTCACCTACCTTACACATCCTGATGTAACCACTCACCTACCTTACACATCCTGATGTAACCACTCACCTACCTTACACATCCTGATGTAACCACTCACCTACCTTACACATCCTGATGTAACCACTCACCTACCTTACACATCCTGATGTAACCACTCACCTACCTTACACATCCTGATGTAACCACTCACCTACCTTACACATCCTGATGTAACCACTCACCTACCTTACACATCCTGATGTAACCACTCACCTACCATACACATCCTGATGTAACCACTCACCTCCCTACCACATCCTGATGTAACCACTCACCTACCTTACACATCCTGATGTAACCACTCACCTACCTTGCACATCCTGATGTAACCACTCACCTACCTTCCACATCCTGATGTAACCACTCACCTACCTGACACATCCTGATGTAACCACTCACCTACCATGCACATCCTGATGTAACCACTCACCTACCTGACACATCCTGATGTAACCACTCACCTACCTTACACATCCTGATGTAACCACTCACCTACCTTACACATCCTGATGTAACCACTCACCTACCTTACACATCCTGATGTAACCACTCACCTACCTTGCACATCCTGATGTAACCACTCACCTACCTTACACATCCTGATGTAACCACTCACCTACCTTGCACATCCTGATGTAACCACTCACCTACCTGACACATCCTGATGTAACCACTCACCTACCTGCACATCCTGATGTAACCACTCACCTACCTGACACATCCTGATGTAACCACTCACCTACCATTCACATCCTGATGTAACCACTCACCTACCTGTCACATCCTGATGTAACCACTCACCTACCTGACACATCCTGATGTAACCACTCACCTACCTTACACATCCTGATGTAACCACTCACCTACCTTACACATCCTGATGTAACCACTCACCTACCTTACACATCCTGATGTAACCACTCACCTACCTTACACATCCTGATGTAACCACTCACCTACCTTGCACATCATGATGTAACCACTCACCTACCTTACACATCCTGATGTAACCACTCACCTACCTTACACATCCTGATGTAACCACTCACCTACCTTACACATCCTGATGTAACCACTCACCTACCTTACACATCCTGATGTAACCACTCACCTACCTTACACATCCTGATGTAACCACTCACCTACCTTACACATCCTGATGTAACCACTCACCTACCTTACACATCCTGATGTAACCACTCACCTACCTTGCACATCCTGATGTAACCACTCACCTACCTGACACATCCTGATGTAACCACTCACCTACCTGACACATCCTGATGTAACCACTCACCTACCATGCACATCCTGATGTAACCACTCACCTACCTTACACATCCTGATGTAACCACTCACCTACCTGACACATCCTGATGTAACCACTCACCTACCTGACACATCCTGATGTAACCACTCACCTACCTTACACATCCTGATGTAACCACTCACCTACCTTACACATCCTGATGTAACCACTCACCTACCTTACACATCCTGATGTAACCACTCACCTACCTTGCACATCCTGATGTAACCACTCACCTACCATGCACATCCTGATGTAACCACTCACCTACCTTACACATTCTGATGTAACCACTCACCTACCTTACACATCCTGATGTAACCACTCACCTACCTGACACATCCTGATGTAACCACTCACCTACCTTACACATCCTGATGTAACCACTCACCTACCTTACACATCCTGATGTAACCACTCACCTACCTTACACATCCTGATGTAACCACTCACCTACCTTACACATCCTGATGTAACCACTCACATACCTTACACATCCTGATGTAACCACTCACCTACCTTACACATCCTGATGTAACCACTCACCTACCTTGCACATCCTGATGTAACCACTCACCTACCTTGCACATCCTGATGTAACCACTCACCTACCTTACACATCCTGATGTAACCACTCACCTACCTTACACATCCTGATGTAACCACTCACCTGCCTTGCACATCCTGATGTAACCACTCACCTACCTTACACATCCTGATGTAACCACTCACCTACCTTACACATCCTGATGTAACCACTCACCTACCTTGCACATCTTGATGAAACCACTCACCTACCTTACACATCCTGATGTAACCACTCGCCTACCTTACACATCCTGATGTAACCACTCACCTACCTTACACATCCTGATGTAACCACTCACCTACCTTACACATCCTGATGTAACCACTCACCTACCTTGCACATCCTGATGTAACCACTCACCTACCTTGCACATCCTGATGTAACCACTCACCTACCTTACACATCCTGATGTAACCACTCACCTACCTTACACATCCTGATGTAACCACTCACCTACCTTACACATCCTGATGTAACCACTCACCTACCTTACACATCCTGATGTAACCACTCACCTACCTTACACATCCTGATGTAACCACTCACCTACCTTACACATCCTGATGTAACCACTCACCTGCCTTGCACATCCTGATGTAACCACTCACCTACCTTACACATCCTGATGTAACCACTCACCTACCTTACACATCCTGATGTAACCACTCACCTACCTTACACATCCTGATGTAACCACTCACCTACCTTACACATCCTGATGTAACCACTCACCTACCTTGCACATCCTGATGTAACCACTCACCTACCTTACACATCCTGATGTAACCACTCACCTACCTTGCACATCCTGATGTAACCACTCACCTACCTTACACATCCTGATGTAACCACTCACCTACCTTACACATCCTGATGTAACCACTCACCTGCCTTGCACATCCTGATGTAACCACTCACCTACCTTACACATCCTCCTGATGTAACCACTCACCTACCTTACACATCCTGATGTAACCACTCACCTACCTGCACATCCTGATGTAACCACTCACCTACCTTACACATCCTGATGTAACCACTCACCTACCTTACACATCCTGACCACTCACCTACCATGCACATCCTGATGTAACCACTCACCTACCTTACACATCCTGATGTAACCACTCACCTACCTTACACATCCTCAAGTAACCACTCACCTACCTTACACATCCTGATGTAACCACTCACCTACCTTACACATCCTGATGTAACCACTCACCTACCTTTCACATCCTGATGTAACCACTCACCTACCTTGCACATCCTGATGTAACCACTCACCTACCTTGCACATCCTGATGTAACCACTCACCTACCTTACACATCCTGATGTAACCACTCACCTACCTTGCACATCCTGATGTAACCACTCACCTACCTGCACATCCTGATGTAACCACTCACCTACCTTACACATCCTGATGTAACCACTCACCTACCTTACACATCCTGATGTAACCACTCACCTACCTTACACATCCTGATGTAACCACTCACCTACCTTACACATCCTGATGTAACCACTCACCTACCTTACACATCCTGATGTAACCACTCACCTACCTTACACATCCTGATGTAACCACTCACCTACCTTGCACATCCTGATGTAACCACTCACCTACCTTGCACATCCTGATGTAACCACTCACCTACCTTACTCATCCTGATGTAACCACTCACCTACCTTACACATCCTGATGTAACCACTCACCTACCTGGCACATCCTGATGTAACCACTCACCTACCTTACACATCCTGATGTAACCACTCACCTACCTTACACATCCTGATGTAACCACTCACCTACCTTACACATCCTGATGTAACCACTCACCTACCATGCACATCCTGATGTAACCACTCACCTACCTTACACATCCTGATGTAACCACTCACCTACCTTACACATCCTGATGTAACCACTCACCTACCTTACACATCCTGATGTAACCACTCACCTACCTTACACATCCTGATGTAACCACTCACCTACCTTACTCATCCTGATGTAACCACTCACCTACCTTACACATCCTGATGTAACCACTCGCCTACCTTTCATATCCTGATGTAACCACTCACCTACCTTGCACATCCTGATGTAACCACTCACCTACCTTGCACATCCTGATGTAACCACTCACCTACCTGACACATCCTGATGTAACCACTCACCTACCATGCACATCCTGATGTAACCACTCACCTACCTGACACATCCTGATGTAACCACTCACCTACCTTACACATCCTGATGTAACCACTCACCTACCTTACACATCCTGATGTAACCACTCACCTACCTTACACATCCTGATGTAACCACTCACCTACCTTGCACATCCTGATGTAACCACTCACCTACCTTACACATCCTGATGTAACCACTCACCTACCTTGCACATCCTGATGTAACCACTCACCTACCTGACACAGCCTGATGTAACCACTCACCTACCATGCACATCCTGATGTAACCACTCACCTACCATGCACATCCTGATGTAACCACTCACCTACAATGCACATCCTGATGTAACCACTCACCTACCTGACACATCCTGATGTAACCACTCACCTACCTGACACATCCTGATGTAACCACTCACCTACCTTACACATCCTGATGTAACCACTCACCTACCTTACACATCCTGATGTAACCACTCACCTACCTTACACATCCTGATGTAACCACTCACATACCTTACACATCCTGATGTAACCACTCACCTACCATGCACATCCTGATGTAACCACTCACCTACCTTACACATCCTGATGTAACCACTCACCTACCATGCACATCCTGATGTAACCACTCACCTACCTTACACATCCTGATGTAACCACTCACCTACCTTACACATCCTGATGTAGCCACTCACCTGCCTTGCACATCCTGATGTAACCACTCACCTACCTTACACATCCTGATGTAACCACTCACCTACCTTACACATCCTGATGTAACCACTCACCTACCTTGCACATCTTGATGAAACCACTCACCTACCTTACACATCCTGATGTAACCACTCACCTACCTTACACATCCTGATGTAACCACTCACATACCATGCACATCCTGATGTAACCACTCACCTACCATGCAAATCCTGATGTAACCACTCACCTACCATGCACACATCCTGATGTAACCACTCACCTACCTTACACATCCTGATGTAACCACTCACCTACCTTACACATCCTGATGTAACCACTCACCTACCTTACACATCCTGATGTAACCACTCACCTACCTTACACATCCTGATGTAACCACTCACCTACCTTACACATCCTGATGTAACCACTCACCTACCATGCACATCCTGATGTAACCACTCACCTACCTTACACATCCTGATGTAACCACTCACCTACCTTACACATCCTGATGTAACCACTCACCTACCTTGCACATCCTGATGTAACCACTCACCTACCTTACACATCCTGATGTAACCACTCACCTACCTTACACATCCTGATGTAACCACTCACCTACCTTACACATCCTGATGTAACCACTCACCTACCATGCACATCCTGATGTAACCACTCACCTACCTTACACATCCTGATGTAACCACTCACCTACCTTACACATCCTGATGTAACCACTCACCTACCTTGCACATCCTGATGTAACCACTCACCTACCTTACACATCCTGATGTAACCACTCACCTACCTTACACATCCTGATGTAACCACTCACCTACCTTACACATCCTGATGTAACCACTCACCTACCATGCACATCCTGATGTAACCACTCACCTACCATGCACATCCTGATGTAACCACTCACCTACCATGCACATCCTGATGTAACCACTCACCTACCTTACACATCCTGATGTACCCACTCACCTACCTTACACATCTTGATGTAACCACTCACCTACCTTGCACATCCTGATGTAACCACTCACCTACCTTGCACATCCTGATGTAACCACTCACCTACCTTACACATCCTGATGTAACCACTCACCTACCTTACACATCCTGATGTAACCACTCACCTACCATGCACATCCTGATGTAACCACTCACCTACCATGCACATCCTGATGTAACCACTCACCTACCATGCACATCCTGATGTAACCACTCACCTACCTTACACATCCTGATGTACCCACTCACCTACCTTACACATCTTGATGTAACCACTCACCTACCTTGCACATCCTGATGTAACCACTCACCTACCTTGCACATCCTGATGTAACCACTCACCTACCTTACTCATCCTGATGTAACCACTCACCTACCTTACACATCCTGATGTAACCACTCACCTACCTTGCACATCCTGATGTAACCACTCACCTACCTTACACATCCTGATGTAACCACTCACCTACCTTACACATCCTGATGTAACCACTCACCTACCTTACACATCCTGATGTAACCACTCACCTACCATGCACATCCTGATGTAACCACTCACCTACCTTACACATCCTGATGTAGCCACTCACCTACCTTACACATCCTGATGTAACCACTCACCTACCTTACACATCCTGATGTAACCACTCACCTACCTTACACATCCTGATGTAACCACTCACCTACCTTACTCATCCTGATGTAACCACTCACCTACCTTACACATCCTGATGTAACCACTCACCTACCTTTCACATCCTGATGTAACCACTCACCTACCTTGCACATCCTGATGTAACCACTCACCTACCTTGCACATCCTGATGTAACCACTCACCTACCTTACACATCCTGATGTAACCACTCACCTACCTTGCACATCCTGATGTAACCACTCACCTACCTTACACATCCTGATGTAACCACTCACCTACCTTACACATCCTGATGTAACCACTCACCTACCTTACACATCCTGATGTAACCACTCACCTACCTTGCACATCCTGATGTAACCACTCACCTACCTTACACATCCTGATGTAACCACTCACCTACCTTACACATCCTGATGTAACCACTCACCTACCTTACACATCCTGATGTAACCACTCACCTACCTGACACATCCTGATGTAACCAGTCACCTACCATGCACATCCTGATGTAACCACTCACCTACCTTACACATCCTGATGTAACCACTCACCTACCTGACACATCTTGATGTAACCACTCACCTACCTTACACATCCTGATGTAACCACTCACCTACCTTACACATCCTGATGTAACCACTCACCTACCTTACACATCCTGATGTAACCACTCACCTACCTTACACATCCTGATGTAACCACTCACCTACCTTGCACATCTTGATGTAACCACTCACCTACCTTACACATCCTGATGTAACCACTCACCTACCTTACACATCCTGATGTAACCACTCACCTACCTTGCACATCCTGATGTAACCACTCACCTACCTTACACATCCTGATGTAACCACTCACCTACCTTGCACATCCTGATGTAACCACTCACCTACCTGACACATCCTGATGTAACCACTCACCTACCATGCACATCCTGATGTAACCACTCACCTACCTTACACATCCTGATGTAACCACTCACCTACCTTACACATCCTGATGTAACCACTCACCTACCTTACACATCCTGATGTAACCACTCACCTACCTTGCACATCCTGATGTAACCACTCACCTACCTTACACATCCTGATGTAACCACTCACCTACCTTACACATCCTGATGTAACCACTCACCTACCTTACACATCCTGATGTAACCACTCACCTACCTGCACATCCTGATGTAACCACTCACCTACTATGCACATCCTGATGTAACCACTCACCTACCTTACACATCCTGATGTAACCACTCACCTACCTTACACATCCTGATGTAACCACTCACCTACCTTACACATCCTGATGTAACCACTCACCTACCTGCACATCCTGATGTAACCACTCACCTACCTTACACATCCTGATGTAACCACTCACCTACCTTACACATCCTGATGTAACCACTCACCTACCTTACACATCCTGATGTAACCACTCACCTACCTTACACATCCTGATGTAACCACTCACCTACCTTACACATCCTGATGTAACCACTCACCTACCTTACACATCCTGATGTAACCACTCACCTACCTTACACATCCTGATGTAACCACTCACCTACCTTACACATCCTGATGTAACCACTCACCTACCTTACACATCCTGATGTAACCACTCACCTACCTGACACATCCTGATGTAACCACTCACCTACCTTCCACATCCTGATGTAACCACTCACCTACCTTACACATCCTGATGTAACCACTCACCTACCTTGACACATCCTGATGTAACCACTCACCTACCTTGCACATCCTGATGTAACCACTCACCTACCTTCCTGATGTAACCACTCACCTACCTGATGTAACCACTCACCTACCTTACACATCCTGATGTAACCACTCACCTACCTCACCTACACATCCTGATGTAACCACTCACCTACCTTGCACATCCTGATGTAACCACTCACCTACCTTGCACATCCTGATGTAACCACTCACCTACCTTACACATCCTGATGTAACCACTCACCTACCTTAACACATCCTGATGTAACCACTCACCTACCTTGCAAATCCTGATGTAACCACTCACCTACCTTACACATCCTGATGTAACCACTCACCTACCTTACACATCCTGATGTAACCACTCACCTACCTTACACATCCTGATGTAACCACTCACCTACCTTACACATCCTGATGTAACCACTCACCTACCTTACACATCCTGATGTAACCACTCACCTACCTTGCACATCCTGATGTAACCACTCACCTACCTTACACATCTTGATGTAACCACTCACCTACCTTACACATCCTGATGTAACCACTTACCTACCTTACACATCCTGATGTAACCACTCACCTACCTTACACATCCTGATGTAACCACTCACCTACCTTACACATCCTGATGTAACCACTCACCTACCTTGCACATCTTGATGTAACCACTCACCTACCTTACATATCCTGATGTAACCACTCACCTACCTTACACATCCTGATGTAACCACTCACCTACCTTACACATCCTGATGTAACCACTCACCTACCTTGCACATCCTGATGTAACCACTCACCTACCTTGCACATCTTGATGTAACCACTCACCTACCTTACACATCCTGATGTAACCACTCACCTACCTTACACATCCTGATGTAACCACTCACCTACCTTACACATCCTGATGTAACCACTCACCTACCTTACACATCCTGATGTAACCACTCACCTACCTTACACATCCTGATGTAACCACTCACCTACCTTGCACATCCTGATGTAACCACTCACCTACCTTACACATCCTGATGTAACCACTCACCTACCTTACACATCCTGATGTAACCACTCACCTACCTTACACATCCTGATGTAACCACTCACCTACCTTACACATCCTGATGTAACCACTCACCTACCTTACACATCCTGATGTAACCACTCACCTACCATGCACATCCTGATGTAACCACTCACCTACCTTGCACATCCTGATGTAACCACTCACCTACCTTATGTAACACATCCTGATGTAACCACTCACCTACCTTACACATCCTGATGTAACCACTCACCTACCTTACACATCCTGATGTAACCACTCACCTACCTTACACATCCTGATGTAACCACTCACCTACCTTACACATCCTGATGTAACCACTCACCTACCTTACACATCCTGATGTAACCACCTACCTCACTCTACCTTACACATCCTGATGTAACCACTCACCTACCTTACACATCCTGATGCAACCACTCACCTACCTTACACATCCTGATGTAACCACTCACCTACCTTACACATCCTGATGTAACCACTCACCTACCTGACACATCCTGATGTAACCACTCACCTACCTTGCACATCCTGATGTAACCACTCACCTACCTTACACATCCTGATGTAACCACTCACCTACCTTACACATCCTGATGTAACCACTCACCTGCCTTGCACATCCTGATGTAACCACTCACCTACCTTGCACATCCTGATGTAACCACTCACCTACCTTACACATCCTGATGTAACCACTCACCTACCTTACACATCCTGACACATCCTGATGTAACCACTCACCTACCTGCACATCCTGATGTAACCACTCACCTACCTTATGCACATCCTGATGTAACCACTCACCTACCTTACACATCCTGATGTAACCACTCACCTACCTTACACATCCTGATGTAACCACTCACCTACCTGTACACATCTTGATGTAACCACTCACCTACCTTACACATCCTGATGTAACCACTCACCTACCTTACACATCCTGATGTAACCACTCACCTACCTTACACATCCTGATGTAACCACTCACCTACCTTACACATCCTGATGTAACCACTCACCTACCTTACACATCCTGATGTAACCACTCACCTACCTTACACATCCTGATGTAACCACTCACCTACCTTGCACATCCTGATGTAACCACTCACCTACCTTACACATCCTGATGTAACCACTCACCTACCTTACACATCCTGATGTAACCACTCACCTACCTTACACATCCTGATGTAACCACTCACCTACCTTGCACATCCTGATGTAACCACTCACCTACCTTACACATCCTGATGTAACCACTCACCTACCTGACACATCCTGATGTAACCACTCACCTACCTGACACATCCTGATGTAACCACTCACCTAACTGACACATCCTGATGTAACCACTCACCTACCTTGCACATCCTGATGTAACCACTCACCTACCATGCACATCCTGATGTAACCACTCACCTACCTGACACATCCTGATGTAACCACTCACCTACCTGACACATCCTGATGTAACCACTCACCTACCTTACACATCCTGATGTAACCACTCACCTACCTTACACATCCTGATGTAACCACTCACCTACCTTACACATCCTGATGTAACCACTCACCTACCTTACACATCCTGATGTAACCACTCACCTACCTTGCACATCCTGATGTAACCACTCACCTACCTTACACATCCTGATGTAACCACTCACCTACCTTGCACATCCTGATGTAACCACTCACCTACCTTGCACATCCTGATGTAACCACTCACCTACCTGCACATCCTGATGTAACCACTCACCTACCTTGCACATTCTGATGTAACCACTCACCTACCTTGCACATCCTGATGTAACCACTCACCTACCTTGCACATCATGATGTAACCACTCACCTACCTGACACATGCTGATGTAACCACTCACCTATCTTACACATCCTGATGTAACCACTCACCTACCTTACACATCCTGATGTAACCACTCACCTACCTTACACATCCTGATGTAACCACTCACCTACCTTACACATCCTGATGTAACCACTCACCTACCTTACACATCCTGATGTAACCACTCACCTACCTTGCACACATCCTGATGTAACCACTCACCTACCTTACACATCCTGATGTAACCACTCACCTACCTTACACATCCTGATGCAACCACTCACCTACCTTACACATCCTGATGTAACCACTCACCTACCTGACACATCCTGATGTAACCACTCACCTACCTTCCTGATGTAACACATCCTGATGTAACCACTCACCTACCTTACACATCCTGATGTAACCACTCACCTACCTTACACATCCTGATGTAACCACTCACCTACCTTACACATCCTGATGTAACCACTCACCTACCTTGCACATCCTGATGTAACCACTCACCTACCTTACACATCCTGATGTAACCACTCACCTACCTTACACATCCTGATGTAACCACTCACCTACCTGACATCCTGATGTAACCACTCACCTACCTGACACATCCTGATGTAACCACTCACCTACCTGATGTGTAACCACTCACCTACCTTACACATCCTGATGTAACCACTCACCTACCTTACACATCCTGATGTAACCACTCACCTACCTTACACATCCTGATGTAACCACTCACCTACCTTACACATCTTGATGTAACCACTCACCTACCTTGCACATCCTGATGTAACCACTCACCTACCTTATGTAACCACTCACCTACCTTACACATCCTGATGTAACCACTCACCTACCTTCCTGACACATCCTGATGTAACCACTCACCTACCTTACACATCCTGATGTAACCACTCACCTACCTTGCACATCCTGATGTAACCACTCACCTACCTTACACATCCTGATGTAACCACTCACCTACCTTACACATCCTGATGTAACCACTCAACTACCTTACACATCCTGATGTAACCACTCACCTACCTGATGATGTAACCACTCACCTACATCCTGATGTAACCACTCACCTACCTGATGTAACCACTCACCTACCTTACACATCCTGATGTAACCACTCACCTACCTTACACATCCTGATGTAACCACTCACCTACCTTACACATCCTGATGCAACCACTCACCTACCTTACACATCCTGATGTAACCACTCACCTACCTTACACATCCTGATGGAACCACTCACCTACCTTACACATCCTGATGTAACCACTCACCTACCTTACACATCCTGATGTAACCACTCACCTACCTTACACATCCTGATGGAACCACTCACCTACCTTACACATCCTGATGTAACCACTCACCTACCTTACACATCCTGATGTAACCACTCACCTACCTTACTCATCCTGACCACTCACCTACCTGACACATCCTGATGTAACCACTCACCTACCTTACACATCCTGATGTAACCACTCACCTACCTGACACATCCTTATGTAACCACTCACCTACCTTACACATCCTGATGTAACCACTCACCTACCTTACACATCCTGATGTAACCACTCACCTACCATGCACATCCTGATGTAACCACTCACCTACCATGCACATCCTGATGTAACCACTCACCTACCTTACACATCCTGATGTAACCACTCACCTACCTTACACATCCTGATGTAACCACTCACCTACCTTACACATCCTGATGTAACCACTCACCTACCTTACACATCCTGATGTAACCACTCACCTACCTTGCACATCCTGATGTAACCACTCACCTACCTTACACATCCTGATGTAACCACTCACCTACCTTACACATCCTGATGTAACCACTCACCTACCATGCACATCCTGATGTAACCACTCACCTACCATGCACATCCTGATGTAACCACTCACCTACCATGCACATCCTGATGTAACCACTCACCTACCTTACACATCCTGATGTACCCACTCACCTACCTTACACATCTTGATGTAACCACTCACCTACCTTGCACATCCTGATGTAACCACTCACCTACCTTGCACATCCTGATGTAACCACTCACCTACCTTGCACATCCTGATGTAACCACTCACCTACCTTACACATCCTGATGTAACCACTCACCTACCTAACACATCCTGATGTAACCACTCACCTACCTTGCACATCCTGATGTAACCACTCACCTACCTTACACATCCTGATGTAACCACTCACCTACCTTACACATCCTGATGTAACCACTCACCTACCTTACACATCCTGATGTAACCACTCACCTACCATGCACATCCTGATGTAACCACTCACCTACCTTACACATCCTGATGTAGCCACTCACCTACCTTACACATCCTGATGTAACCACTCACCTACCTTACACATCCTGATGTAACCACTCACCTACCTTACACATCCTGATGTAACCACTCACCTACCTTACTCATCCTGATGTAACCACTCACCTACCTTACACATCCTGATGTAACCACTCACCTACCTTACACATCCTGATGTAACCACTCACCTACCTTGCACATCCTGATGTAACCACTCACCTACCTTGCACATCCTGATGTAACCACTCACCTACCTTACACATCCTGATGTAACCACTCACCTACCTTGCACATCCTGATGCAACCACTCACCTACCTTACACATCCTGATGTAACCACTCACCTACCTTACACATCCTGATGTAACCACTCACCTACCTTACACATCCTGATGTAACCACTCACCTACCTTGCACATCCTGATGTAACCACTCACCTACCTTACACATCCTGATGTAACCACTCACCTACCTTACACATCCTGATGTAACCACTCACCTACCTTACACATCCTGATGTAACCACTCACCTACCTTACACATTCTGATGTAACCACTCACCTACCTTACACATCCTGATGTAACCACTCACCTACCTTACACATCCTGATGTAACCACTCACCTACCTTACACATCCTGATGTAACCACTCACCTACCTTACACATCCTGATGTAACCACTCACCTACCTTACACATCCTGATGTAACCACTCACCTACCTTACACATCCTGATGTAACCACTCACCTACCATGCACATCCTGATGTAACCACTCACCTACCTTACACATCCTGATGTAACCACTCACCTACCTTACACATCCTGATGTAACCACTCACCTACCTTGCACATCCTGATGTAACCACTCACCTACCTGACACATCCTGATGTAACCACTCACCTACCATGCACATCCTGATGTAACCACTCACCTACCTGACACATCCTGATGTAACCACTCACCTACCTTACACATCCTGATGTAACCACTCACCTACCTTACACATCCTGATGTAACCACTCACCTACCTTACACATCCTGATGTAACCACTCACCTACCTTGCACATCCTGATGTAACCACTCACCTACCTTACACATCCTGATGTAACCACTCACCTACCTTGCACATCCTGATGTAACCACTCACCTACCTGACACATCCTGATGTAACCACTCACCTACCATGCACATCCTGATGTAACCACTCACCTACCATGCACATCCTGATGTAACCACTCACCTACCATGCACATCCTGATGTAACCACTCACCTACCTGACACATCCTGATGTAACCACTCACCTACCTGACACATCCTGATGTAACCACTCACCTACCTTACACATCCTGATGTAACCACTCACCTACCTTACACATCCTGATGTAACCACTCACCTACCTTACACATCCTGATGTAACCACTCACCTACCTTACACATCCTGATGTAACCACTCACCTACCATGCACATCCTGATGTAACCACTCACCTACCTTACACATCCTGATGTAACCACTCACCTACCTTACACATCCTGATGTACCCACTCACCTACCTTGCACATCCTGATGTAACCACTCACCTACCTGACACATCCTGATGTAACCACTCACCTACCATGCACATCCTGATGTAACCACTCACCTACCTTACACATCCTGATGTAACCACTCACCTACCTGACACATCCTGATGTAACCACTCACCTACCTGACACATCCTGATGTAACCACTCACCTACCATGCACATCCTGATGTAACCACTCACCTACCTTACACATCCTGATGTAACCACTCACCTACCTGACACATCCTGATGTAACCACTCACCTACCTGACACATCCTGATGTAACCACTCACCTACCTGACACATCCTGATGTAACCACTCACCTACCTGACACATCCTGATGTAACCACTCACCTACCATGCACATCCTGATGTAACCACTCACCTACCTTACACATCCTGATGTAACCACTCACCTACCTGACACATCCTGATGTAACCACTCACCTACCATGCACATCCTGATGTAACCACTCACCTACCTTACACATCCTGATGTAACCACTCACCTATCTTACACATCTTGATGTAACCACTCACCTACCTTGCACATCCTGATGTAACCACTCACCTACCTTACACATCCTGATGTAACCACTCACCTACCTGACACATCCTGATGTAACCACTCACCTACCTGACACATCCTGATGTAACCACTCACCTACCATGCACATCCTGATGTAACCACTCACCTACCTTACACATCCTGATGTAACCACTCACCTACCTTACACATCCTGATGTAACCACTCACCTACCTTACACATCCTGATGTAGCCACTCACCTACCTTGCACATCCTGATGTAACCACTCACCTACCTTGCACATCTTGATGTAACCACTCACCTACCTGACACATCCTGATGTAACCACTCACCTACCTTACACATCCTGATGTAACCACTCACCTACCTGACACATCCTGATGTAACCACTCACCTACCTTACACATCCTGATGTAACCACTCACCTACCATGCACATCCTGACACATCCTGATGTAACCACTCACCTACCTTACACATCCTGATGTAACCACTCACCTACCTGACACATCCTGATGTAACCACTCACCTACCTTACACATCCTGATGTAACCACTCACCTACCTTACACATCTTGATGTAACCACTGACATCCTGATGTAACCACTCACCTACCTTACACATCCTGATGTAACCACTCACCTACCATGCACATCCTGATGTAACCACTCACCTACCTTACACATCCTGATGTAACCACTCACCTACCTTACACATCCTGATGTAACCACTCACCTACCTGACACATCCTGATGTAACCACTCACCTACCTGACACATCCTGATGTAACCACTCACCTACCTTACACATCCTGATGTAACCACTCACCTACCTTACACATCCTGATGTAACCACTCACCTACCTTACACATCCTGATGTAACCACTCACCTACCTTACACATCTTGATGTAACCACTCACCTACCTTACACATCCTGATGTAACCACTCACCTACCTTACACATCCTGATGTAACCACTCACCTACCTTACACATCCTGATGTAACCACTCACCTACCATGCACATCCTGATGTAACCACTCACCTACCTTACACATCCTGATGTAACCACTCACCTACCTTGCACATCCTGATGTAACCACTCACCTACCTTATGCACATCCTGATGTAACCACTCACCTACCTTACACATCCTGATGTAACCACTCACCTACCTTTACACATCCTTGATGTAACCACTCACCTACCTTGCACATCCTGATGTAACCACTCACCTACCTTACACATCCTGATGTAACCACTCACCTACCTTGATGTAACCACTCACCTACCTGACACATCCTGATGTAACCACTCACCTACCTTGCACATCCTGATGTAACCACTCACCTACCTTACACATCCTGATGTAACCACTCACCTACCTTACACATCCTGATGCAACCACTCACCTACCATGCACATTCCCTCCTGTCTATCATAGTACAAACATTGTATACCTCACCTTCAGAAATAAAAAAAAATTAACTTTTTACGATGAGTTCTTTAATAATGTTTCGTGGGTCACACTCTAACACTGTGTAAATAACAAAAAAATCCACCGACATTTAACACTCACCACTCACATAAATGCTTGTCGAGTGATCAAGCCTCTACCTCTCAAAACCTTCGCTCCTTTTCTCCAGCCAATCAAAGAATTTATCTATTTTACAGATTCTTATTCTCAACTCGCTGATGTCTCATTCATTATTCATCGGTTTTTTTCAATGTTCCCCATATACTCTACCTTACTCATATAATGTTTACATTACGAATCCTTTGATATCCTAACTTTTGCCTCCACCTTTTTCAACTCATTCTTCTAGTGATTCCTATTCCATCTTAGCCTTATTCTCCATGCCACAAAACAAATAAACAATCTGACAAAATCAAGGAGCATCATGTGGAGCCACACCTGCAGCCAAACTCATCTTACATGAACAGGTCATCGAAATGACCATTAGGCGACCCGCCCCTCTCCACATGCAGTACTCATATATCCCATTTAATCCCACACAGTGACCTCCCTGGCTCAGCCACTCACCTAGCTATGAATAAATTTGTTTGCTGTACATCCCTGTCTACTGACAGACGAAGTCTGTTCGCAGGGAAAGTGTCTCAATAAATTTCCTCTCTTCAAATGAAACATGTGTGGGCCTCAGCTCTGCAACTTGCTGCCAGCAGACACCAGGAGTGCCGGAACAATGTAGAAATATTTAACTGGAAACTGGGTTAATACCCCCGTTGTGTGCTATATCAAATAGGCTGTGATGGATATGTGGGCCGGCAAGCAGAGAACAGCAACAGCCTTGTTTACCAGGTAATGAAGAGAGAGGCCTGACCCCGGGCCTGGACGCGGAGATAGCAAAACTCTCGGAACAGGTCACATGTAAATGGTTCCTTCTGTAAAACAAAGTTTTGATAGGGTGCGGCTCAGCTGTGCTACAAGTGGCTTATATCACTAGTCACATTTTCCACCTAACTAATAATTTCTATAAAAGTTATCAATAGTCATGAAATTTTAATTCCACAATGACTTATTCACATCATCTTCTAAAAGAATACTGTTCTATAATTTTATTAATTTGCTAACACTGACGCTTTCAAAAATCAATGATTTAATACAAAATAATGGGATCATTAACATAATTATCTCTCTATTATTAGTTCATTAATATTTTATACCTATGTTTACGGGTTATTACTAATACTACTGAACCTCGGATCTTATTTTCATTATTAATAATACTAATGTTTTTGCTTTTGACAATATTCGAAAGATAAATTGAGACCTGCAAACCTTCAAAAGGATATAATGAAAATTATATATGATCAAGTGAAGAAATTCCTTAATGAAATTGGGCTGTGTAGTTATTGGCGATGGTTTATAGAAATAATCTAAAAGTGTGCCACTGGCACTTGTTTGCAGAAATGACAGAGCATATTTGCCTCTAATTGTCTTTTCTGAAATAACAGGACATTGTGTCCCTCTGGTGACCGTTTGTTGACCTAGCTGGGTAGTGTTGACCCCTCGTGTGTTACTGGAGACAACGTAGCTCACTGGAGTATACCTGGAGAGGGTTTTGGGGGTCAACGCCCCCGCGGCCCGGTCTGTGACCAGGCCTAGCGGTAGAATAGGGCCTGATCAACCAGACTATTAATGCTAGCCGCACGCAAGCCGACCTACGAACCATAGCCCGGCTGGCCAGGTACTGATTTTAGGTGCTTTTCCAGTGCCTTCTTGAAGACAGCCAGGGATTTAGTGGTAATCCCCCTTGTGTATGCTGGGAGGCTGTTGAATAGTCTTGGGCCCCTGACACTTATTATGTTTTCTCATGGAGTACTCGTGGCGCCCGTGATTTACAATGGGGGAAGGTTTCATTGCTGACGAGTCTTTTGCTATCGTAGGGACTGATTTTCGTGTACAAATTTGGGACTAGTCCCTCTAGGATTTTCAAAGTGTATGTTATCATGTACTTTTCTCGCCTGCGTTCCAGTGATTACAAATCAAAGAATTTCAACCGTTCCCAGGAATTTAGGTGCTTTATCGTACTTATACGTGCCGTAAAATTTCTCTACACTTTCTGCTGGCCTGCAAACCCAAAACAAAATATATTATGCAGGAGCAGAACGAATACTTACAGATTTGATGGAAGCAGCCAGTCAAGTGACTCGTCACAGGTCGGAGACGCTCACGTGACCTCCTACCGGGTGTTGCAAAGGATGGGGATGATGTAGCGAAGCTAGGCACCAACCCAACCTGAACAAGCAGATTGCCCAACAAACTACCATCACCATACATTCATACTTTTACTACTATCTAATGAACTTTTCCCTCACACAGGACATTTTAACGGTGAGAAACGATTATAAATACCCTCCTTTGAAGTCACTCATTCAAGACTAACGCGCGCATGCTTAGATTATTATTATTATTATAATCAAGGGGGAAGCGCTAAACCCGGAGGATTATAAAGCGCCTGGGGGGGGGGATGTGGAAGGCATTCAGGCTTAATTCGGGGAACTGGAGCACAGATCCAATTCCCTAAATCAAGAGCCCCTCACCAACATCAAGGAACCTTCCTTGAGGGGCGCATGCTTAGAGATTCCATACAATATGGCTACCCAAAAGAGTTGCTAATTAGTCTTTTTAGACTCGGTTTAGCAAAATATAAAATACATTTCTGGAAGTTATATATGGAATTGTTATCATTTACAAATGTTGCGAATGAATATATTTATACGGTAATTGAAATTCTAAAACATATTTCTTTATAAAAAAATATTTATTAAGTATAAATACTATATTAATGTAATATTTTCAAATTTCCCCTCCAAAACATTAAAATTGACTCGCTGTTGGCCGTATGTCATACGCTGGGAGTCTTTTGGACTCTAAATAATCTCTTGTTGGCCGTTCGTGTAGCCAATGGGACATTGTAGCCTCCGGGTGTCTGATCGTGTGAGCAGTGGGACAGTGTACCCTTCTGATTGATACTATTGTAACCAGTGGGACAGTGTAACTAGCTGTTACCGTTTGTAGAATCAATCTTACAGTGTAGAATCCTCTTGGCTGCTTTTAAATAAAGTGAGCAAGGTAGCTTTCTCGTGGCCGTTGTGGCACCAAATGGGCGATGATGAAGAACACACGTTGCAAGACAAGCATTTTTCGGGGAATATTTGGTGGTATTGAGTTTGTTTTGAAAAGGCTCTAAGCAGAGTGAAACTTTGCAACTATTAAAAGCACGTTCTCTCTTTATTATTATCACCATCACATTACTTGTACATTAAATACAATACCGACAAGATGAAAGTTAAAACACATGTGCAACATCTGTTGTAGACGTTTCGCCATCCCGTGGCTTTATCAATACAATTCTAGGACATAACTTGAAGACAGTAGAACTATATGCAAAAGATGAGGTAATCAGTCCCTCAGCCTTGGAGTTGGTGTAATGAGCACCGTGGTTGTAGATATTCTGGAGCACAGGCGAACGAACGAACAAACAAGTGCAGGTAAAATCCCAATGGGATGAACGGGGACAGACGAAGAATAGAGCTGGAGAGGAGTGTTCTTAGTTGTAGAAATAGAGCCTGGGCTTAGCCCGGCAGCTAAGGCGATCGTGGGACAGATATTGAGAGCAGGAATAGCAGGCTCTTCTGTTGGTAAGACCCCGGTGGGGTGTGCGGGGAAGACGGGACAGGCGAAAATTAGCTCTAGAGATGAGTGTAGAAACTGAGCCAGGGTTTAACCAAGCAGCTAAGGCGAGCGTGGGTCAGAGGGATGAACAGCGCAAGGTGCCTGTGAGAGAATCAAAGGTTATCTGTAAACAGGGTTAGGAGCAGGATCATGTAAGGAGTAGAAAAGGTGTAAGTTTGTGGGTCTGAGAATGTCTTCGTCAAGGAGAGAGGTCCAGTAGTCACGTCGTGTCTCAAGTTTGTCTATCTGTCTGTCACTGAGCGTCTTCCAGTACAGAATCAGAGTAGGGGTGTCTAACTTTGCATGGAGAGACTCGCTTGTGGCGAAGTCCTCCCATCTGACATCAAGCACCCAGTGCAGAGCCTTGTTCTGGACATGCTGCATTTTAAGTAAGTTTGTTTTAGCTGCAAGAGAGAGGGCTAGAGGAGTTATCAGAGGACGCATTAGGGATTTGTAGAGGTGTAGTTTGGTGCGTTGGGAGGCATGTTGCAGCTTGTAGCTACTAGCTATTGTATGCTCTGAGTGAATGTGTCTGTGTATGCGAAGAAGGTAATCAAGATTAAGGCCAATGACAGTGTCAGATTGTGTGATGGGGATGTAGTTGCGGGTGTCAGCTGTTCTGAGCTCGACAGGTAATGGAGGATCACGTAATGCTGGATTTAGCTGCATTGGATTTGATCCTCCATTTTTGTTCCCAGAAGGCTGTCCTGTCGACCCCATTTTGTGTTTAGTGTGTGAGTGTATCTACATTGGCGTGAGTGATAAGTTGTGTAATGTCGTCTGCATAGGCTAGTGTGATGGAGTTGTGGTACACAAGTGTTGGAATGTCGTTAGTCTATACAATGTAGAGGGTAGGGGAGAGGACAGATCCCTGGGGTACTCGAACATTTAGTGTGAAGTAGTCAGAGTAACAGCCTTGGAATTTGATTCTCATGGTGCGGCGGTCTAGGAAATTGCAGAGGAGTTTGCAAGTAGTGAGAGGCAGGTTAAAGTTAGTGCAGAGTTTGTGTTTGAGCCCTTTGTGCCAAACAGTGTCAAAAGCTTTTTCAACGTCTTTTGCAACCAGGGTTGTCCTGTTTCTTTGTTTTGTGTTTAAGTGGGCGTAGTTGAGAATGATGTTAATGGCATCTTGTGTGGATCTGCGAGTTCTGAAGCCAAACTGGCCATCAGAAAGTAGTGAGTTGTGTTCCAGGTATCTGCGACGGCGATGGTTCATGAGTTTTCCTAAAGTTTCGAGAAGGCTGATAGGACGATGGTTTCTAGGATCAGAGTAGTCTTTTTTGGGTTTAGGAAGAAGGATAGCAGTAGCAGCTTTGAAGGGGGAAGGGAAGTATCCAGAGGCACGGGAGGCATTGAAGAGGTTTGTGTAGGCAGTAATGATAGTCAGGAAGGTGTTTTAGGATAATATGGTTTAGGCCAGAAGCACCAGGAGCCTTGGGAAGAAGGTGTCTGAGGAGAGTTTTAATATCTGTGCTGGTGAAAGGTGTGTCGAGTTCTTGGGAGGAGGTAAGAGACTCCACATGGATGTAGCTGTTTGGTTTCGTGTGTGTGTGTGTGTGTAATGTTCCAGTGTTCTATGTTCTAAATGTGTTGAATATCCTTAAGGTGAGGTGAGTGAGGGTGGACGATGTTCTCCCAGATGTTGAATAATTGAGACACCTATGCAGCATGTGGGAATCTTTACTGTAGAAACGTTTCGCCACACAGTGGCTTCATCAGTCTTATACAAAGCAGGAAGGTATAAGGATAGGAGGAGTTTTAGGCAATCAGTCCATCAATCTTATAGAAAGTACAGCATAGAGCCAGAGAAGTGGCTTATATACTGTAGTCAGGTGAGGCGAAGCAGGAGGAGGCGGGATCATAGTGGAACCATCCACTAGTCGAAGTAAGTCTTTGTACAAAGGTTGGACAAGGTTGAAGATTTCTTTGTAGCAAGATCCCATGATGTTACAGTGTCTGACAGATGTGATAAATGGTTTAAAACCGACACTCAACATCATGGAACATCATGGGAACTTGCTACAAAGAATTCTTCAACCTTGTCCAACCTTTGGACGAAAATCTACTTCGACTAGTGGATGGTTCCAATATGATCCCGCCTCCTCCTGCTTCACCTCACCTGACTACAATATATAAGCCACTTCTCTGGCCCTATGCTGTACCGCCGTGTTGCCATCTGGAGAAGACCCGTGCCGGAAGTACCGGCAAACCTACAACAACAACCTATGCTGTACTTTCTACAAGATTGATGGACTGAGCACATCGACTCCAGGCTGAGGGACTGAATACCTCAAACTCATCCTCTCCTTGCTCCCTTTTGATTTGTATTGAACTGATGAAGCCACTGTGTGGCGAAACGTTTCTTTAGTAAAGATTCTCATATGTTGCATAAGTGTCTCAATCTTCAACTTGTTGGTTTTAAGCCATTTATCACGGAATAAAGTTGCCTAACTTTTGCTCATGTCTCCTACCTACCAACCTGTCGGTATGTATACTTATAGGGGAGGTCCTAGGTGATACCCCATCTCACCAGTGGTACCGAGCAGCAAGTCAGGGAGAACCCCCTCCAGATGACAGAAGCTGCTCCAGAGCGCAGTGTACCGCCATCCATCGGCTTCGTTTGGGCGTTCCCACAGCCAAGGCTGAGGAGATGTGCCAGTACTGCCAGCACGTTGTCCAGCACGTTGTGTGGATGTGCATGTGTTTTTGTTTTGCCTGAATCTGTAGCATTTAAGACATTGTGTGATATGGTGGAAGTTTGGAGGAATGCGGATAGTTTTGGCAATACCTTGGTTAGAGTGTAGAGGAGTCAGAAGGAGCTGAACAGCATATTTTGAGGATGGTAGAGTCATCACATCTGTAAATATCGTCAACAGAGACTTTGCTCTTAGTACTAATGTCTTTGATTAAATCTTCTTTGTCTGTGTCATAGACAGTCAGTAGAGAATAGTCTACGTGTTTAGCAATGACAGTGCTCAGAAGTCCAAATAATGGTGAAGCTGGCAAGGTGGAGATTTATATACTGTCGGAAGGAGTGGTGCAGAGAGAATGTAGAGAAAATGTAGCCACTGAAAGGTCAGGTCCCTCTCAAATCTTCAGATAGTTCCACACCATCGAACAGAACTCTTCTCCAGGCTGAGGGACTGACAACCTCAGATCTGCGACTACAAGGATGATGAACTGTTTACGTCGTCTTCACATCTCTACTGCTCCTGCCTATTTTCTGTACTCGACTGAAGAAGCCTACTGTGTAGGCGAAACGTTTCGGAATAAAGTTGCCTAACTGTTGTGTATGTGTCTTACCTGCCTTCCTCGGGACCCAAGTGTTTAAAAATATCAGATCAAATGATAATTTCCGGATATTAAGAGTGATCCATGACTAGCAACTTGAGTGACAAACCTAACTAGACAACACTCTTTATACTGCTTCATCAGAGGTAATCAATGTAAATCTCCTCAGGCGGTGTTGCTTCTTTACTTCACTCTTGTATTTTTTGTTCATTAGAATAATGAATTTTTTGACATTTTACCCAGTGTGGCATGCAAAGAGTATGTAACCTTTATTCGGCGCATGTACACACCCTCATTGAAAAGCTATCTCCCCCAACCAGCGAACCAGGTACTAAGGGTTAACGATGGGGCCCCGTCGTTCGATCAGTACCCAGGTTCCAGGAAATGAGAAGATAGTTTTGGAAATTGCAGAGATGTTGTGAGTACCACCCGCCTGTCTGCCCTTGTCATTCCCATTCTAGAGCTGGTTGAAGCACGGTCTGCTCTCTAGTGGCTTCTATTCTGCCTTGCTTACCGTAGAGTGAACTAATACCTATTGTTGTACATAGTGTACATAGTGTACATACTTCTGTTCTTACTTGGTGAAGGATAATATAAGTCAAAAGTTTTTCTGCTGTGTTTATTTTGCTCCCTTTACACCCAGGATAACAGGCCTTTCAATTCCTGGGTTGTAATATGGGGGCCTGTCCGGGAGCTGGAGCTGGACTTAGAACATGAGTTGAGCCTAGGGTGACGCTGGAAGCAGGAACATTTTGTATCTTCCTGTCTGGCATTGCATTAGCTTTGCCAATGCTTCACAAACTTAGGGTGTCAATTGCCTTGCTATGGTCACCCTTGCTATGCATGACCGTTGACAGCTCGCTACTAGCTTGTTTGTTGTGCTCGTTTTGCTACAGTCAATCTTGCTGTTTTGTGAAGATTTTGCAGTCAGCTTTGCCATTGTGTATCAGGCTTCCTATTGTATGTGCGTATTCTGCAGTCATACTGTGCATAGCTAAGCAAATAATGTGTTGCAAATAATGTGTTACATTGGGGTACGAGTATTCTGCAGTCGTACTGTGCATAGCTAAGCGTGTATTGCAAATAACGTGTTACGTTGGGGTATGCCACCTAGACGAGTCAGACGTCTGGTGTCTGAATACACTTTATTAAGAACATAAAAAAGGAGGAACACTGCAGCAGGCCTGTTGGCCAATACTATACAGGTCCTTTACAATCCATCCCACTAACAAAACATTTGCCCAACCCAATTTTCAATGCTACCCAAGAAATAAGGTCTGATAACTCTATCCACTCATTTGCAAGTCCCACTCAAATCCAACCCCTCTCACTCATATATTTATCCAACCAAAATTTGAAACTACCCAAAGTCCTAGCCGTAATAACCCAACTAGGTAGACAGTTCCACTCATCAACTACCCTATTTCCAAACCAATACTTTCCTATGTCCTTTCTAAATCTAAACTTGTCTAATTTAAATCCATTACTGTGGGTTCTCTCTTGGAGAGATATCCTCAAGACCTTATTAATATCCCTGTATTTATGGTCCGGCTGAGGTCAGGTGAAGAATGCTGCATCTGATGATGTACCGAGTGGGGTTGTAGAGTCTAAAAACTTGGGTAGCTTGGAAAGGAGATTGGATAAATTTGTGAGCAGACCTTCTACAGTGTTCTTATGTGGGATAGCGATGAAGAAGTTTCTTGGCAAGTGGTTCAGCTATGTTATAGAAGCCACTATTCTGGTTGAAGTTGTCGGATATAGAAATAAGTGATGATTCCAGGATTCTTCGGTATTGAGTGTTGTCTTCTGTGGCGATAAGTCTTGAGTTTCTGTAGTTTATCAAGTGGTTGTGTGAATTACGGTGTTGTACGCAGGCATTCCTTGTGTCGTCAGACCTGCTTGCGTATTGGTGTTCTGAAATACGTGTTTGGAGGTCCCTTGATGTTTCGCCCACGTATAACTTGTTGCAGTCATTACAAGGGATTATGTATACCCCTGCAGAGGATGGAGGCTTGTCCTGCCTACTACTGGTGATGTCCTTGATGGTCGTGGTTGTGGAGGTAGATACTTGGAATGATGTTTTGGCAAAGATGTTGGAAACATGTTTGGCAATGGAGTTGGTGGGAAGGACTATGTATCTCTTCTCGGCAGTGTCTTCTCTGGGTGTGTTGAAGATGTTTAATGCTCGCCGTCTGCAGTCTCTGATGAAGTGACGAGGATAGTGGAGATTAGAAAATATTTGTTCAATTATAGTGCATTCTTCCTCAAGGAACTCGTTGCTGCAGATTCTGAGTGCACGCAGGTAGTTCTGTTTGTGACTTGAAAAAGCCCACTGTGTGGGCGAAACGTAGTCAATAAAGGATCACATTATACTGCATTTGTGTTTATATTGCCATCTGCTTTCATGATTGTTTTCTTAATAATGTACACAGTGCCCAGAGTATATACATTCCCCAGAGTGAAATTTGATCTAATAATAACGATCCCAAATGGGTTAACAGGAGGTTAAAGCATCTATTAGGGGAGAAAAGGGGAATTTATAGGCGCATCAGAAGAGGAGAGGTTAACCTTACTGACCAATATGTTCAGCTTAAAAGAGAAGTAAAAAAGGCGATTAGAAAGGCTAAATGTGACTATGAAATTAGAGTCGCTAATGAATCAAAGACTAATCCAAAGGGGTTCTTTCAAGTGTATAGGACGAAGGTGAAGGAAAAAGTAGGACCTCTGAAATCTGGGAATGGACAGCTGACGGATAATGAACTGGAAATGTGTTCCTTATTTAATGACTATTTTTTGTCAGTTTTTACACAGGAAGATGTAAATGAGATTCCAGTAATTAACAATTATTTAGTTCCTGATGAATTTAAGTTAACTAATATTACTGTCACGAGGGACATGGTTATTAAACAGATAGACAAACTGAAACAAAATAAGTCCCCTGGACCCGATGAGTTGTTTTCAAGGGTACTTAGGGAATGCAAGATGGAGCTTAGTCAGCCATTAACGAGTGTATTCAATGCGTCCATCCTTACCAGTGTTGTGCCAGAGATGTGGAAGATGGCCAATGTGGTTCCTATATTCAAATCAGGGGATAAGTCCACTCCTTCAAATTACCGTCCAATAAGCCTGACTTCTGGAAATAAATGGTATAAAATACCGACACAATGGCAATATAAACACAAATGCAGTATAATGTGATCCCCCATTGACTACGTTTCGCCCACACAGTGGGCTTTTTCAAGTCACAAACAGAACTACCTGGGGTGGAAGGAACGCGAGTATTTATAGTCCGGCTGAGGTCAGGTGAAGAATGCTGCATCTGATGATGTACCGAGTGGGGTTATAGAGTTTAAAAACTTGGGTAGCTTGGAAAGGAGATTGGATAAGTTTGTGAGCAGACCTTCTACAGTGTTCTTATGTGGGATAGCGATGAAGAAGTTTCTTGGCAAGTGGTTCAGCTATGTTATAGAAGCCACTATTCTGGTTGAAGTTGTCGGATATAGAAATAAGTGATGATTCCAGGATTCTTCGGTATTGAGTGTTGTCTTCTGTGGCGATAAGTCTTGAGTTTCTGTAGTTTATCAAGTGGTTGTGTGAATTACTGTGTTGTACGCAGGCATTCCTTGCGTATTGGTGTTCTGAAATACGTGTTTGGAGGTCCCTTGATGTTTCGCCCATCATTGCAGTCATTGCAAGGGATTATGTATACCCCTGCAGAGGATGGAGGCTTGTCCTGCCTACTACTGGTGATGTCCTTGATGGTCGTGGTTGTGGAGGTAGATACTTGGAATGATGTTTTGGTAAAGATGTTGGAAACATGTTTGGCAATGGAGTTGGTGGGAAGGACTATGTATCTCTTCTCGGCAGTGTCTTCTCTGGGTGTGTTGAAGATGTTTAATGCTCGCCGTCTGCAGTCTCTGATGAAGTGACGAGGATAGTGGAGTTTAGAAAATATTTGTTCAATTATAGTGCATTCTTCCTCAAGGAACTCGTTGCTGCAGATTCTGAGTGCACGTAGGAAGAAGCCTATAATTACACCACGTTTGGTTTTGGTGTCGTGGTGGGAGTAGAAGTGGAGAAGATCGTTTTGGTTGGTGGGTTTTCGATAGACTTTAAAACGAAGTTCGTGGTCAGCTTTGCGGAGCAGGACATCGTTGCGGAGCAGGACATCGTTTCGCCCACTGTGTGGGCGAAACGTAGTCAATGGGGGATCACATTATACTGCATTTGTGTTTATATTGCCATTGTGTCGGTATTTTATACCATTTATTTCCAGAAGTTAGGCTTATTGGACGGTAATTTGAAGGAGTGGACTTATCCCCTGATTTGAATATAGGAACCACATTGGCCATCTTCCACATCTCTGGCACAACACTGGTAAGGATGGACGCATTGAATACACTCGTTAATGGCTGACTAAGCTCCATCTTGCATTCCCTAAGTACCCTTGAAAACAACTCATCGGGTCCAGGGGACTTATTTTGTTTCAGTTTGTCTATCTGTTTAATAACCATGTCCCTCGTGACAGTAATATTAGTTAACTTAAATTCATCAGGAACTAAATAATTGTTAATTACTGGAATCTCATTTACATCTTCCTGTGTAAAAACTGACAAAAAATAGTCATTAAATAAGGAACACATTTCCAGTTCATTATCCGTCAGCTGTCCATTCCCAGATTTCAGATGTCCTACTTTTTCCTTCACCTTCGTCCTATACACTTGAAAGAACCCCTTTGGATTGGTCTTTGATTCATTAGCGACTCTAATTTCATAGTCACATTTAGCCTTTCTAATCGCCTTTTTTACTTCTCTTTTAAGCTGAACATATTGGTCAGTAAGGTTAACCTCTCCTCTTTTGATGCGCCTATAAATTCCCCTTTTCTCCCCTAATAGATGCTTTAACCTCCTGTTAACCCATTTGGGATCGTTATTATTAGATCAAATTTCACTCTAGGGAATGTATATACTCTGGGCACTGTGTACATTATTAAGAAAACAATCATAAAAGCAGATGGCAATATAAACACAAATGCAGTATAATGTGATCCTTTATTGACTACGTTTCGCCCACACAGTGGGCTTTTTCAAGTCACAAACAGAACTACCTGCAGCAACGAGTTCCTTGAGGAAGAATGCATTATAATTGAACAAATATTTTCTAAACTCCACTATTCTCGTCACTTCATCAGAGACTGCAGACGGCGAGCATTAAACATCTTCAACACACCCAGAGAAGACACTGCCGAGAAGAGATACATAGTCCTTCCCACCAACTCCATTGCCAAACATGTTTCCAACATCTTTGCCAAAACATCATTCCAAGTATCTACCTCCACAACCACGACCATCAAGGACATCACCAGTAGTAGGCAGGACAAGCCTCCATCCTCTGCAGGGGTATACATAATCCCTTGTAATGACTGCAACAAGTTATACGTGGGCGAAACATCAAGGGACCTCCAAACACGTATTTCAGAACACCAATACGCAAGCAGGTCTGACGACACAAGGAATGCCTGCGTACAACACCGTAATTCACACAACCACTTGATAAACTACAGAAACTCAAGACTTATCGCCACAGAAGACAACACTCAATACCGAAGAATCCTGGAATCATCACTTATTTCTATATCCGACAACTTCAACCAGAATAGTGGCTTCTATAACATAGCTGAACCACTTGCCAAGAAACTTCTTCATCGCTATCCCACATAAGAACACTGTAGAAGGTCTGCTCACAAACTTATCCAATCTCCTTTCCAAGCTACCCAAGTTTTTAGACTCTACAACCCCACTCGGTACATCATCAGATGCAGCATTCTTCACCTGACCTCAGCCGGACTATAAATACTCGCGTTCCTTCCACCCCAGGTAGTTCTGTTTGTGACTTGAAAAAGCCCACTGTGTGGGCGAAACGTAGTCAATAAAGGATCACATTATACTGCATTTGTGTTTATATTGCCATTGTGTCGGTATTTTATACCATTTATTTCCAATGCTATGTATTAATTTAGTCATCCTACGCTGAATGTTTTCTAACGAATTTATGTCCATTCTGTAATATGGAGACCAGAATTGAGCTGCATAATCTAGGTGAGGCCTTACTAATGATGTATAAAGCTGCAGTATGACCTCTGGACTTCTGTTGCTTACACTTCTTGATATAAATCCCAGTAATCTATTTGCCTTATTACGTACGCTTAGGCTTTGCTGTCTTGGTTTAAGGTTGCTGCTTACCATAACCCCCAAGTCCTTTTCGCAATCTGTATGGCTAAGTTCTACATTATTTAACTTATAAGTGCTAGGGTTATGGACACTCCCGAGCTTCAGAACCTTGCATTTATCTACATTGAACTGCATCTGCCACTTTTCTGACCAAGAGTAAAGTTTGTCTAAATCCTCCTGAAGTTCCCTAACATCTACGTTTGAATCAATTATCCTACCTATCTTCGTGTCATCGGCGAATTTGCTCATATCACTAATAATTCCTTCATCAAGATCATTGATATATATTATAAACAACAACGGGCCCAAGACTGATCCCTGTGGAACGCCACTTGTTACTGATTCCCACTCGGATTTAACCCCATTTATGGACACTCTCTGCTTCCTGTCTGTGAGCCATGACTCGATCCACGAGAGCACCCTTCCCCCAATGCCATGAGCTGCTACTTTCTTCAACAGTCTTTGGTGCGGAACTCTATCAAATGCCTTACTAAAATCTAAGTAAATAATATCAAATTCTTTATCGTGGTCAACAGCCTCAAAAGCTTTACTGAAGAAAGTTAATAAATTAGTTAGACAAGACCGGCCTCTTGTGAATCCATGCTGAGTATCATTAATCAAGCTATGCTTATCGAGATGGCTTCTTATAATCTCAGCTATAATTGACTCTAGTAATTTGCCTACAATTGAGGTCAGGCTTATTGGGCGGTAATTTGACGGTAACGACTTGTCCCCTGTTTTAAAAATAGGAATTACATTAGCCATCTTCCACATATCAGACACTACACCTGTTTGAAGAGATAAATTAAAAATATTAGTTAATGGTTCACAGACTTCCATTTTGCATTCCTTAAGAACCCTTGAAAAAACCTCATCAGGACCCGGTGACTTATTTTGCTTCAGTCGGTCTATCTGCTTCACAACCATTTCACTAGTGACTGTGATGTTACATAATTTATCTTCTTCTGATCCACTATAAAAATTAATTACCGGAATATTATTAGTGTCTTCCTGTGTAAAAACCGAGATAAAATAATTATTTAAAATCGAGCACATTTCATTCTCTTTGTCAGTAACATGCCCATAGTTATTTTTAAGGGGACCTATCTTATCTCTGACTTTTGTTCTATATACCTGGAAAAAACTTTTTGGGTTAGTTTTAGAATCCCTAGCAACTTTAATTTCAAAGTCCCTTTTAGCTTTTCTTATCCCCTTTTTAATGTCCCTCTTAATGTCAATATACTGATTCATAAGATGACCCTCGCCTCTTTTGATACGCCTATAAATTCATATTCGTCTCTCGACCTCCGGGGAGAGAGGACGCACGCCTAGTAGCTACACCTGCCCTCTGGTGGTGACCTTTAGCAACTAGAAGACAAAATGGCGTACCGAGTGGGACAGAGGATTAACACTGTTTGTATACAGCTGATACGTGGCACACTTACTGGAACTACGATGCATACATTGCTGCCTGCTATCATCAGGGACGCCTATGGTGTCCCCAACGAGGAAGTTTATGGTGTTGCCTTAAATGGGATGAACAGAGTATTCCTGAAACTGAATCATACCGGCGTCTACGACAGACTTGTTGACGAGTACCAGGAGAGGAAGGTGACAGTGAACTCGGCAGTGGAGGTTGTTCTGCATGACGTATCCAGGTACTACACGTGGGTGAAGGTGAGAAATGTCCCTTTCGAGGCGACGGCGTATAGTATACAGGAGGTATTCCATAACTACGGAAAAGTCCATTCGGCAACGATGGGAGTATGGACAGAGGGGCCATATAAGGGAAGACCTGAGGGTTCTTATACCCTCAAAATGACGTTGGCTAGGCCTATACCGTCCTATGTCATGCTGGTGGAGTCCAGGACGCAAGTCTTTGTACACTATGCCGGCCAGAGAAAGACCTGTCGACTATGTAGCTCATATGAACATATGGCAGCACAGTGTCCTAGAAAGCAGCCTACCAGGGCTCCTGGTACGTTGGCAGTGGAGCAGAGACCATGTGAGTTGATGCCTGAGTTGCGAGAGGAGGAAGCAGTGACGAGTGGTAGATGGAGTGAAGAAGTAGAACGGGAAGTATCGACGGTCGGTACCTGTGTTACCCTCCCGGAGGTGACAGGGGAGGGGCCCCCATCGCCTGAGGGACGGGTGGACGTGGAAGAGTCTACCCAGGAGAAGCTGCTGGAAGCGGTTCTGCAGGAGTTTTTCGAAGAGAAGGTGGCCGGGGAGGATGGTCCTGAGAAGTCAAGTGAGATGCAGCTGATGGTTGAGCAGCAGGGACAGGTGAAGGGTCCGAGGAATGACAGAGAGGACATGGAAGTGGTGGTGGAAGTCCATCAGGAGGACGTGCAGGACGTAGATTTGTGTGTGAGTGAGAGCTCACGAAAAAGAACTGCGGGTGCTTTTGACCTAGATGAGGTTTTAACACCTGGGCAGAGACCCGGGAAGAAGTCATGGGTAGTTGTAGGGGAAAAGGCAAGCAGGGGAGGGGGTGTACCGGGGAAGATCAGTGGGGGGGGGGCAAGGAGGGGCTGGTGGACAGGTTAGAAAAAAGGATAAAAATGGTACAGGTACTGAGAAAGGTGAAGTGAGTAAGATACAGCGGCATAGGGGTAAGCCCCCTCTTCTGGCAAATTCAAGTGTGTCACAATAAATGTCAATGGGCTTAAATCTGAGGTAAAAAGGGTTTGGTTAGAGTGGTTTTTACGAAGGTTTGATGTGGATGTATGTTTTTTGCAGGAGCATAACCATAGGTTAGGGAGTGAATTGAGTTTGAGGGGTTATAAAATGTTTGTCAGTAATGCTTTGCAATTAAAAGGAGGGGTAGCAGTAGCTGTAAAGGAGACCAGCCCATTGCGTGTCATGGGTTGGGAGGAGGGGGGAGGGGGGAGGGTTGTAAGGGTAGATGGGCACTGGGGGGTGGGGAGAGTATGTTTCATTGGTGTATATATGCCGGCATGTAACAATGTTAGAGTCAAAGTTGATTTTGTACGTGATGTTTTGATGTATTATTTGCGAGGTTTACCTTCTATAACTGTACTTGGAGGTGACTGGAACTGTGTGATTAGGTATGGTGATGTGACGCCGAGGGGGGCAGGATGTGTTTTAGGTGCGCTAAGGGATGTGTTAAGGGATGTGGGAGTTGTAGATGTGGTGGGTAGGGGGGAGTATGGGGTGGAGCACACGTTCATTCGTGGGAATTATGGGGCGAGGTTAGATAGGATATATGTGATGCAGGGGATTGGTGTGGAGAGAGTGAGGGCTTTTGATGTCGGTTTTTCGGATCACAGGGCGGTGATAGCTGATCTGCGGGTGGATGGTATAGTACGCATATATGCTGGGTATTGGAAATTGAATGTGAGGCTTCTGCAGGAGAGGGATGAAGGCTCATCCTTTGAGGAATGGTGGAGACATTGCTGGGAGGGTAGGGATGGTGGGATGGATTTGCTTGACTGGTGGGAGATGCGGGCAAAGACAGCAATAGCAGAGTTTTTTAGGATACGTGGAAAGGAACAGGCAAGGTGGAGATATGGTTTGCAAAACTACCTGGAGGGACAGCTAAATGCTGTTTACGACGGGGGGGGAAGGGAAGATGTGCGAGGTGAGGTGGATGGCTTAAGGAGTAGGATTGAAGGATTGCATAATGAAAGGTTTAATGCGATTAGAGTTAGGGCAGGATTAGAGGAGGTGTTAAAGGGTGATCGACCATCAGGTTATGTCCTGAGAAAATTTAGGGAAAGGCAGATGGTGACTACCATAGCGCATCTAGTGGTCGCTGATGGGGGGGGAGGATATGTGGTGGGTCAAGGTCTTACTGATACAGATGATATTAGTGGTTATGCTGATTATTGGTTTAGGGAGAAATGGAGGAGGAACAAGGAAGTTGTCAGTGAGGAGGTATTTGGGGTTATGCAGAATACTATTGTATTGGGACAAGAGGAACGGGAAATGCTGGAGGGTAGTATTAGTGAGGAGGAGGTGGGGGAGGCGGTTTACGGGATGAGTCAGGGTAAGACGCCGGGCATTGATGGAATACCGAATGATTTTTATAGAGTTTATTGGGAATGCATTAGGTATGGGTTAGTGGAAGTCTTGAATCATATGTGGAGCAGTGGGAGGATGGGGAAGACCCAGAAAACAGGGATCGTTGTGTTGGTGCCGAAGAAGAAGGATGGGAAAGTATTGAATGATTATAGAGCAATATCCTTAATGTGTGCAGATTATAAAATTTATGCTAAAATTCTGGGCAATAGACTGAAGAAGGTTCTAGGATCAGTGGTACATGGGGGACAGTTTGGCATTCCGGGAAGAAGTATGAGGGACGGGCATAGTCACATAAGGGATTTTATTGAGGACTGCACCGGAGGGGGAATACTTGGATTAGATTGGGCTAATGCGTATGATTGTGTGAATAGGGATTTCTTAAAAGTTTGTTTGGAACAGTTGGGTTTGGGGGAGAAGGTGGTGAGATGGGTGCAAACCTTGTATGAGGGAGCAGTTATTAGGGTACAGGTTAATGGTAAGTTGGGGGACCCAGTACTGATGGAGAGAGGTTTGAGGCAGGGCTGTCCACTCTCTCAGTTATTGTTTGCCTGCGTACAGAATCCATTTTATGGGCTGGTGGATGAGGTGATGAATGAACATGGGATTAGGGGGGGTGGGCGGGGGGGGATTGTGGGGTACGTAGATGATACTACTGTGCTGGTAAGGCATGAGGAAGATCTAAGGAAAGTTGGTGGAATCATTCAGATTTTTGGGGACGCCACGGGTATGAGAGTTAATTTAATGAAGTCGAGACTATTAGAGGTGGGGGATTGGGTGGGAGGGGGCTTGGGGGAGGGTTTGGGATGGTCAGTAGTGGACAGAATTAAGGTTTGTGGAATATGGTACATGGCGGAAGTGCAGGAGAGTAGGAAGATAAATTCGGAATTAGTTACGAGCAGGGTTTTGGGTAGGCTAGGTGGCTTAAGGGCTAGGGACGTAACATTACAGCAGAGAGTTTTAGTGGTCAACTCTCTGGTTTACAGTAAGGTGTGGGGAGTGGCTGAGGTGTTCCCTTTAAGAGCAGAGGATATTGCAGAAATCCAGAGGAAGGTTCTAAGGTATGTGTGGGGGTTTGGGAGGGCATGGTTGAGCAAGGACGTGGTGATGACGGAGGGGAGACGTGGGGGTCTTGGCCTGATGTCATTGGGTCATAGAGTAATGGCTTTATATATTAAACAAAGATATATCCGGACTGGGGGGAACAGAGGAGTCAGGGTAGGTAGGGTAATGGAGGATGCACGAAGATGGTGGTGTGGAAGGGATTTGCGGTATTGTGAGGATATGTTGAGGGTTTTATTACATGTTAAACAGGTGTCCACGTTAAAGGTCAAACGAATGGTGGGTGCTGTGGTAGGCAAGGGTGTCTTACAGGGACTTGCTGTATATCCAACATATGACTGGATAAGCATATGGAGGAAGTTTGGCTTGCTTAGAATAACAGCGAGGGTACGAGAGTTAGTATATCGTTTTCTGATGGGAATATTGGCCTCTAGGGATGTGTTATATAAAATGGGTCTTGTGAGAGAGGACTCATGCTTGCATTGTGGGGACATCGAAACGGCTTTTCATGCGGTATATTTTTGTCCCTCTTTGGAGGGGGTGAGGTTATGGATGTTGAGAGTTATCAGACTTTTGGGGGGGGGGCAATGGCCATTCCTACGGGCCTTAATGTTGGATGTAACTGGGGTGCCGGGTGATGTGGGTAGAGCCTTAATGTATGTTATGACGGATTATTTACATGTATCTTGGGGGATGAGGGAGGTTAGGGGAGAGTTGAGGATAAAAGCGTTAGCAGCGAGATTTTATAGAACTATGTGTAGGAATAGGCAAGTCTATGGTGGGAGGTGGGTAGTTAGCTTTTCGGAGGGTTACCGGAATCTCACTGTGGGGGGCCTTCTCCTCATGAACCCAGGGGGCGGGCAAAGGGTTGGTCTCCTACCGGGGGACACATGAGGGTGGGTTGGTTTAGGCTTCTTTGTAGTGTGGATGGTGGGAGGGTTATGAATAGAGTGGAAGGGAGATGAATGAGGATTTGGAATCTATGGTTATGTTCACTGCATACAGGATAACCTTAAAAACCATGATGACTAAACCTTGGGATCTCGGGTTTAGAGCAGAATGATGTTAAGATAAGCACACAAGTTAACTTGATCGTTGTATAACTTATGTTTGCGAAGTGCTGTGAACCTGCACAGTTGCTTTGTGGGAAAAATTTTCTGCTATGTTTATATATGAAATCATGATCTTTGGCTTAGTCAATTTTATAATCACATATAATGACACCTTTTTCTATGTACCTAATCATGTTATGTAATGATATATGAATTATAATGAATAGTGAGGTATTAGGTTAGGAGTGGACAATTTTATTGTGCGATGCCCTTAATGGGGTTTCTGTGAGATTGTAAACTGGTTTTGTTCAATGGTGTTATTGGGGAAAAAATAAGGATGGAACATGTACGAACTTGTATGTCAATATTTTTAATTATGACTACTGTATGTGCATGAGGAATTTTTATTCCCATGATAACGCCCAGTATAATAACATTGATAATAGGGAAAAGGGGGGGGGGGGTAGTATGTGCCGGCACGAAGTAAGTGCGGCGAGTCTTTAGGCAATGAGAATTATAATTATATGCTAATTATTTGTTTATATATTATCTTTTAGACTGTTTATATAAAAAAAAAAAAAAAAAAAAAAAAAAAAAAAAAAAAAAAAAAAAAAAAAAAAAAAAAAAAAAAAAAAAAAAAAAAAAAAAAAAAAAAAAATCAGCAATGATGTACTAGTGTTTCAAATAGGGAGATAAGGTTTTTATGTCCTGTAACTAGACAGTTTTGATACCTTATGTTAGGATTTTGTTAGTTGTATGGGTTGATACTTGCGTATATAATGTTATGTCTTTTACTTGAGGGTGTTTCCTGCCCAGTGTTTATGTGGGGAGTTTCATTGTGATATGTACCAATGTAATGTTTATTGTCGGCTTTGGTTTGCCTAATGTTTAAATTAATGTTCTTATAATTTTAATTTTTGTATGTTAAATAATATTTATTGTGCACTTTGTGCAAGGGGTCTAATTGTACAGAGTTGTGGGGGATTTATGTGGACACAGACATAAAATTTTGAGTTTTTGGTTTTTGCTAATTTTTTTTGTTCGGTGCTGGAGCTCTCTCGCTCTTTATTATGTTAAGAGTTTCCTGCTATTTGCGGGAAGTATTATGTGGTATGTCTTTGTAATTTTATTGTAGGGTTGGGTTTAATTATTGTAATGTATAGTATCCTTCGTATGCTATATATCATTGTGTACTTTGTGCAAGGAGGTCTTCTGTACTGTATAACAGATTTGTAGGTTTAGAATTTTTGATGTTTTTTCTGAGCAGGTGTTATCCTGTTCGTTTCATTGTTCGGTGATGGTATATTCTTTAATACAATATGAATGTAACACTTGTGGTATGCTATTGATGGTAGGTCATTTTTGCAAACGGTTAATAATTGTGTTCTTTTATTTATTTATATCTTGTACTGTGTCCTTTTAAATAAAAATATAAAAAAAAAAAAAACCCCAGTCAACAGATGATAAGTGTTCTCTAAGCCCATCGTAATCTGCTAAGCGAAAATCTGGGACTGTTACTGAGTTATCCCTACTATCATACTTCCATTCAATTCTAAATGTAATTGATTTGTGGTCGCTAGCACCCAGTTCCTCTGAAACTTCTAAATTATTAACAAGGGATTCATTGTTTGCCAGAACTAAGTCAAGCAGGTTATTTCCCCTTGTAGGTTCTGTCACAAACTGCTTCAAAAAACAATCCTGAACTACTTCTAAGAAATCGTATGATTCTAAATTCCCAGTCAAGAAATTCCAATCAATATGACTAAAGTTAAAGTCTCCTAGAATTACTACATTATCGTGCCTTGTGGCCCTAACAATTTCCTCCCATAGTAGTCTCCCTTGGTCCCTTTCTAAATTTGGGGGACGGTATATCACACCTAAAATTAATTTTTCATGCCCCTCTGAAAATTCTATCCAAACAGACTCTGTATGTGTTACTTCAGACTTAATACCAGTTTTTATGCAACAGTTCAAGCGATCTCGGACATACAATGCCACCCCACCCCCCTTCCCGATACTTCTATCTACTTGGAACAATTTAAAACCCTGAATGTGACATTCTGCAGGCATGTCCCGACTTTTTGAATTAAACCACGTCTCAGTAATGGCAAATACATCTATGTTACCTGCACTAGCAACTAGTCTCAACTCGTCCATCTTATTCCTAGCACTGCGACTATTTGTGTAATAAATATTTAATGACCCTCCTCTCTCTTTACCCTTCCTGCTCCTTTCTGTTATTCCACTAAACCTATTACTGTCCTTGTCAATTAGTGCCACTGGCTTTCCAATATCCACCTCATTTTGCCTATTACTAGTTCTCCTAGTACTCATGTTACTACCCTGCGACTTCACAGTTTTCCCGCCAAAACCCATACCACTAACTATTTCTAGTTTAAAGACCTAACAGCTCCCTCCACTGCGTTGGCCAGTGCTCCCACCCCACACCTAGATAAGTGAACCCCATCCCTGGCATACATGTCATTTCTGCCATAGAAGAGGTCCCAGTTGTCAATGAATGTTACCGCATTTTCCTTACAGTATTTGTCCAGCCAGCAATTGACACCAATTGCTCTGGACAACCATTCATTTCCAACTCCTCTCCTTGGCAAAATGCCACATATTACAGGTTTCCCACCCTTCCTCCTAATTATCTCTATTGCTGACCTATACCTGCTAATCAGGTCCTCACTCCTACGTCTGCCAACATCGTTGCCTCCAGCACTGAGACAGATAATAGGATTGCTCCCATTACCTCTCATGATGTCATCCAGACGGCTAACAATATCCTTCATCCCAGCCCCAGAAAAACACACTCTCTGCCTCCTACTCCTATCCTTCAAGCAGAATGCCCTATCCATGTACCTAATCTGGCTATCTCCAACAACAACAATGTTTTTACCTTCCTTGGCGTCGTCCGTCGTGATGCTCCGAGTAGTCGACTCACATTCGCCAGGTAGCATTACACCACTTCTAGAATTCGTCAAGATGTTCTCGATGGTCTTCGTTGGGGTTTCTAGGGATGTCTTACTCACGTCTGCCAATGCTTCTTTGGTGCTCGTTGTGGCATTCCCAGTAGAACACTCACATTCGTCAGGTAGCACCGAGAATGAGTTGGAAGTTTCCAAGGTAGTCTTCTGGGTTCTCGTTGTTTCTGCCTCTCCAACCGTTTTCTTGATCTTCAGCTTGGTTCCATGTTGCCCGGCCACTGACCAAGCTTCCCTCTTAACCTGGGGACTCACAACAGAAGGATTACTACGAATCCTCTTGTTCTCCTCCGTTAATCGCCGTATCTCCATCTTAGCAACTCTGAGCTCTTCTCTCAGCTGCTGGTAAAGTTGCTCAAGAGAGGGCATCCTGGTACAGATTCACAGAGAGCACACAAACAGGTCTTCACAGAGCTAAGTACACGTCACCACTCCAACCAAAATTTGAAACTACCCAAAGTCCTAGCCGTAATAACCCAACTAGGTAGACAGTTCCACTCATCAACTACCCTATTTCCAAACCAATACTTTCCTATGTCCTTTCTAAATCTAAACTTGTCTAATTTAAATCCATTACTGTGGGTTCTCTCTTGGAGAGATATCCTCAAGACCTTATTAATATCCCTACAACATTGTTGGCAAATTGCTCATTCCATTGGCATTGATTACGAACGCACTCTCACAGCTGCGCAGCTTCGTACTCTTATAAGTATCAGACTTCGAGAAGAGATGCCACATCAAGCTCCTCCCTCTACGAGAGCCAGGAATAAAACCCCGATGTTCTCGCAGGAGGAAAATGATACATCAACTGAGCAAAATCGTCAATTTCGTGCAACAGGGTTGTCTGAAGGCGAATTAGCTGCGTTGGCTCTTGAGTTGGCGAAAATCAATCTTGAGCAGACTAGGGAACAGAGGGCATATTCCAAAGAAGAGTTTGATAGGGAAAAAGAAAGAAGGCAGTTTTCTCAAGTTGTAAATGACTTTAGTTTACAGAAAGCATTACAGCTTGTTCCCCGCTTCAATGAGGCAGAACCAGAACAATTTTTCGAAACTTTCGAAAATCAAGTTCGAGCCTTGAGGTGGCCGGAACAGCACTGGGCGTCACTGGTACACACAGCGTTGTTTGGTAAGGCACAGGAATTTACGTCAGTGTTAAATGACACTGGTTTTTCCAATTATAAAGTGGTGAAGACCAGAGTTCTTGGAGCATATCAATGCATCCCTGCTAAGTATAGGAAGTCGTTCAAGTTAGGCAGACGACAGCTTGGCCAACCCCTGGTGGATTTCGTGTGACAGCAGACCAAAGCTTTTACCAGCTGGTAAAAGCTTTGGTGTCGCCACCTTTGACGATCTCGTGCAGCTTGTCCTAGTCGACAACCTGTTGGAGTCTGTGGGACCAGAGGCTAGATTCTTTCTGCAGGATCATGTCTTAACCACTGTATTGGACTGCTCCTTGTCTGAGCAGTCCAATCTCCCTTTTCAACAGCCTGGCATGAGCAGAGATCGTCAACAATGGAGAATGTGCCAGCCGGAGGGAGAACGTCTACGTCAGCTAACTAAGTCACCTGTTGAGCCATGTTACTCAACTTATGGTCCACCTGGTGAGCGACAAACCACTCAACATGGTGCCACTCGACAACAATAGCCTTAGTGACACCAGTTGTAATGTCAGGAGGGAATTAAGGGCAAGCCTGTCGTCTGCTTTATCTGCAACCAAGTAGGTCACATCCGTCCCAACTGCCCCCATAGATCCCAACCATTACGGAAAATCTATAGTGTCCCTAGTAACATGTCCCTGATTGAAGTAGAGAAAGGGATGGCTCCTTATTACTGTCAGAGTCGTATTTCCCTTCAGGAAGACTCAAAAACAACTGAAGTCAGAACCTTTAGAGATACTGGAGTATATTGCTCACTTATAAGAGAGGGAGTAATTCCCCTTTCTGAACACACTTCACTACAATCCTCCGTTTTGCTGGAAGCATTCGGAGGAGTGATCTTTTCTGTCCCCTTGCATAGAATCTATGTACAGTGCAAATATTACACTGGATACTTGACTGTGGGTGTATTCGAAGGATTTCCTATGGAAGATGCCATGTTATTACTGGGTAATAACATTACCACTGCTAGTGTATGTCCTGAACCCATAATGATTAATTCTTCTCCGGTGTTGGCCATAACTCGGGCAACATCCCAAGGGTTGTCTGACGACTCTGATCTCGGAATAGCCAATTTGTTTTACGAGGAAAACTGACCAGAGCCTCGTAAATTAAGTGAACAGACCCAGATCAAGCCTTCCTATTCTTCCAGGGTTGCAGGATTGCCAGATATCTCTGTTTCCATGCCCGAGGGACTGTCTTTCCGGGAGAAACAATGAAAAGACCATCCTTTGAATTTCGCTTTTCAGGCAGCCATGGGTAAATCCTTTTCGGACCATCCGGTCAAGTATTAACTTAAAAACGACTATTTGATCTGGTAAGGAGATAGAGGACTGGCAACTGTCAGACAGGTTAGTGGTTTCAACAAAATTTAGACCTCAAATATTAGAAGGTCACTTAGGAATTACTAAAACATTATATAGAATCACAAAATTAAGGCAGGATGTGAAGAACCATATCCGATGTTGCTGAGAATATCAGCAAGTAGAGAAACCTGGACATTCCATTAAACCTGCAATTATAGATTGTGTAGGTCCACTACCTAAGTCAAAGTCTGGAAATCAGTACTTATTTGCCATTACAGACAGAGTAACTAGATTTCCATAAGCAATTCCCATGCACAGTATTAATACTAAAGCCATTCTCAAGGCCTTAACCAGATTTATTAGTTGTTTTGGCATTCTAAATCTATTCAAAGTGATCAAGATACTAACTTCACTGCCAAAGCATTTAGGGAAGCATTAACTACGTTAGGGGTAATCCACAACTTATCCACTGCCTATCATCCTCAGTCCCAAGGCGCCTTGGAAAAATTCCATCAGACGTTAAAAACCATGATGAGAACCTTTTGTATGCATTTTCCTACAGACTGGGACGAATCACTACCTTTATTGCTGTTTTCAATAAGGGAAACTGTGCAGGAGTCTACCGGGTATAGTCCGTTTGAGCTGATCTTTGGGCACAATGCACGAGGTCCTCTTCGGGTGCTCAAAGAAGGATGAATGGGAGAAGACGTTAGCTCAACACTCTACAACCCGTCTTCAAGGTTGCTGGTGGCACGTCAGTTAGCCAAGGCTAACCTAAAGGCAGCTCAAAACAAGATGAAACAGAGGTATGACAGAAATGCACAATTTCGCTCCTTCCATCCAGGAGAGAACGTGTTGGTGCAGGAACCTATACCTGGCCATACCTTGAAAGCTAGATTTACGGGACCTATGCAAATTGTAAGTAAATTATCTGATGTAAATTATGTGGTATCTCCTCTTGATAAGACCTCAAAAACTAAAACTTACCACATTAATCAATTACAATCTTTTCATACACTAGATAAAGTCCCAGTAATGACTCTACCTCTGAGGACGACTCTGACTCTTTGCGTTCTATTTCTGAAATTAATGTCATGCTTCCAAACTCTGTCCTCCACAAGGACCCTAGCCCTTTAATGGTGGGGCTATCTGAAACTCAAGCAACAGGTTTAACTGCGCTTCTACAGTCATACCCTGATATTTTTTCGGATGTGCCGAAAAAATGTACGTTAGGTTATCATGACGTAGATGTGGAAAACTCTAAACCTATTAAACTCTCCCCCTACAGAGCTAATCCTGAAAAGCAGAAGCTACTTCAGCAGGAGGAGTCATCTAGTCAGTGGGCTTCACCGTGCATCCTTGTTAAAAAAGCTGATGGAGATTTTCGTATGTGTACAGACTACCGTAAGGTGAATGAGGTCACAATCACAGATGCTTACCTTCTTCCTCGTCTGGATGACATAATCGACTTTGTGGGTAAGGCTGCTCTTGTGTCCAAGTTAGTTCTCCTTAAAGGTTGCTACCAGGTACCTTTAACGGATAAGGCGAGGGAAATCTCTGCCTTCGTAATTCCAGGTCATTATCAATATATAGTTACCCCCTTCGGAATGAAAAACTCCCCCTCTTCATCCCAGAAACTTATCCATCAGGCTATTAAAGGACTTGAAGGCACGGTAGCGTACCTGGATGTTATTGTTGTGGTATCTGATACTTGGGATCAACACCTATTTAGACTTAAGGCTCTTTTTGAGACCTTCCAGAGTTCCCATTTAACTGTTAATTTATCTAAGTCTTCTTTTGGGCAGGCCACTGTTACTTTTCTGGGGCATGAAGTAGGTAGTGGCAAAGTTGCTCCTAAATTTGCTAAAGTTCTTGCCATTAAAGATTACCCAATTTGCCATGATAGGAAATCTCTTGAACGTTTCCTAGGCATGGTAGGGTTTTACAGAAAATTTTGCAAATTTTTTTTCAGATATTGTAGTCCTCCTTACCTCTCTTACCAGTCACAAAGTTCCCTTTAATTGGACTCCAGAATGTCAAAATGCTTTTACGAAAGCAAAAAGATGATTGTGTACTGCACCCATTCTTTTGTCTCCAGACTTCTCCAAACCTTTCTCATTACAGGTTGATGCTTGTGAGTCTGGGGTTGGGGCAGTACTGTTGCAAAACGGGGATAAGGGGTTTCAGCCTGTGGCCTTCTACTCAGCCAAGTTCCAGTCGCACCAGAGGGCTTACTCTACCATTGAAAAAGAAGCCCTCACGCTGGTACTAACCTTGGAGCACTTCGATGTTTAAGTGGGCCAGACTTCACAGGTGGTCACTGTCTATAGTGACCACAACCCTCTGGAGTATCTCCAGGCCATGAAGAACCACAATACGAGGCTCATGAGATGGAGTCTGCAACTGCAATCCTATTCTCTCAGAATATTACACATTGCCGGCAAAGAAAATAAGTTGGCAGATGCACTATCAAAATTGTATTAAGGTATTAGGTTAGGATGTGTTAGGGACCTGTGGTAACCGGTTTCTAGCTCTTTTTTTTTCCCCTTGTGTGGGTTTTTTTTTTTTTTTAGTGCGGGCTACCGTCCGCCCGTATCTTGGACCTACGTTAGCCCTACTGTCTGCTGCCTTGCTCTAAGTTTAGGTTTGGCTTTATGTCGCGAATAAAGCTGAGCTCTATCTAAGAGTTGGATGGTTGAGAGGAAAGGTGGTCCCATTATATGGTGCCATGGTGGAACGGTTACCAATGGGAGGTGGGAGCCTAATCCTTAGCCCTCTCAGGGTGGGGGTGTAGCATGCAAAGAGTACGTAACCTTTATTCAGCATAACCTTTATTCGGTTGGGGGCTATCTCCCCCAACCAGCGAACCAGTACTGGGTCGAACGATGGGGCCCAGTCGTTCGATCAGTACCCAGGTTCAAGTCAATAAGAAGATGGTTTTTGCAATTGCAGAGGTGTTGTGGGTACCACTCTCCTGTCTGCCCTTGTCATTCCCATTCTAGAGCTGGTTGAAGCACGGTCTGCTCTCTAGTGGCTTCTATTCTTCCTTGCTTACCGTGGAATGCACTAATACCTATTGCTGTACATAGTGTATATAGTGTACATACTTCTGTTCTTACTTGGTGAAGGATAATATAAGTCAGAAGTTTTTTTGCTGTGTTTATTTTGCTCCCTTTACACCCAGGATATCAGGCCTTTGAATTCCTGGGTTGTAATACCCAGTAAAAAATAAGTTCAGAATATGAAGGCAAATGAAATGATAAAAAATTATGTTTCAACGTTTCATAATGTCATGTTTTTATTTGTAAAAATAAACCACATAAAATTTAAAGTATTTCAAATAATGCTGAAGACCGTACTGAGATACAGAATTAGATCAACAACAGTGTGTTCCCTCCAAAGTCTATAAAAAAGTTACTTGATGAAAACAAAGACTAGCTAACTTTTTCTGTCGCATTCCATCACAAGGATGGATTTCGTATCTCATGCAATGAAATCTGTCAGCCTGAGGTGGGAACTTCAAAAAAGTGATACAAGTATTTTCAAACATTCCACAATTTGTTCAGGAGCTATATGAGTTTTAATGGTATTGTCCAAGCTAGAGTTGCTAACACTTGGTACTTGCCATCCGTGAAGGGGATTTGTCTTGTGTGAACGAAAAATAATACTTATTCACCAAGACACTACGTAACACCCCCTCCCCTAGACCTACGTAACACCCCCTCCCCTAGACCTACGTAACACCCCCTCCCCAAGACCTACGTAACACCCCCTCCCCTAGACCTACGTAACACCCCCTCCCCCAGACCACCGGTCTCACTCAGCTAGCTGGTTCCAGTCGGGTGCAGCTAGTCATGGACAGAAAAATGGGAAATTAACTCAAGGTCTGGGGAAACACAAAATTCCCCCAAAATAAGAGAACTGCATCAAGCACTGTCTTGGTACAATTTACTTGTACACAGAAAAACACAACAAACATTTATCACCTTAAAGTTTATCTATACAATAAGTACTGTTAATCCGTAGACGTGTGAAACTCGTTTGATGTAGAAGTGATCAAGTTTTACATCAAATGAGCCACAGTCATGCTTTATAACTGTACTCTGAAAAATAAACAGGAAAATGCACCATTACAACTCAGTATTGACCAAACACCAACGTTGATGCATTTTCTATACATGACATAATATTAAAGAGCTGACTGGGTTACCTCTGTTCATATTAATTACATAAAAAGTATACACAATAATTATATACAAGTAAACTTATTATAATTTGAGAAAATCTCTCTTTAAACAGCATATGTGTACATTATCACACATCTCTGCTTGCAAAAATAAAACGTGCACTTTATATAAACAGTTTCCACATTAATGACATGATTGTTATAAACTGAGAAACTCTGTAAACAACATTAACGTCCATTATCACACATCTCTGCTTTCACATATTAAATAAGCACTTCATAAAAATATAAAAACAAAGTCTCCAGAAACAGTGCAAAAAATTAGTGTACATATTAATACACACAAAATTACATTACGAACCCTGCGTCTCACAGCAATATACAATAAGCAAAACTGGCTATGCAAAACACACCACTGGGAGAAATTGGAGAGAACTGGGTAGTTAGTCGCATATAAATTTTGTCGGTGGGACTGTGGCCTTGAAAGAAAAACTGGAATCATCACCATTGATCCCCAACAGGTGGGCCTCCCAGGCCTTCACCTACACTGTCATTCCAAGGAACCCTGAAGTCACCCCACTTCGTGATAAAAAAAAAAGTGGGTCCTGGAGAAACACAACACACAAAACACACTGCATCACTATTCATGACCCAAAAATGGGGAGGCTTCACCGCCAACATTGTATCACCATACACCAACATCACACAGGTGAGGCCTCACTGCCCACACCTTATGTTAGCATACCTTGGGAAATCTGATACCCACCTCCACCAGCTCACTGAGCTTCAGTCCACTAGGAGGTCAGAAAGCTATCTACTCCCAACTGCAACCACAGCAAAACGAGAGCAGAAAAATGTCTAAAAAACAATATGTACACTGCACATGAGAAAATACATGAGCAACCACATTCTCTATCTCCTTCACATAACAAATCACTAAAGTGAGCATTTGAGTGTGGTTCCTCGGTACGTGAAGGAAATGTAGGACTTTGATCACTATACTGAAAAAAAATTTGCACAATCAATACAAAACAAGAACCTCCTTTTCTGTAAAGCATAAATTTACTAGCAGTAATTGTCCTGCTGATTTTTCAGCAACGCAGCACTAACACCAGCAGAAGTGGCGTCTACTTGTAGAGAAAATGGCAGTGCAGCATTGAAACTAGGCATTACAGGAACGCTAACACTATTAACACTTTCCAACCAGGCTGTGTAAAGCAATTTTAAATTTCATTTAAAGTTATACAAAAAATTAAAGTATTTTTATAGTACAATTTTGGCACACTGGGTCATAGACCTCAAATAACCTTGCCACATACTCAACTTTTTGTATCTAGTATATCAATGAAATTATTCAAAGAAGAAACCCTTCAGCATTAGTTATCAAATTTACTTTGCGGCAGTCAGTGAACATGCTGAGAGTGTCATCTAGTGTGAGACCCTTGAAAGACAACATCCACTGACTCTCTGAGCACAGTGAAAATAAAAAAAAAAACTTCACTTCTTCCACTATATACATCTCTTTGCAAACAGCCGTATACACTACTTTTCAATTAAGTTTATTCTACCCAAAAACCTGCTGATTTTGCTCAGCTACATTTACCTCATGGGGACTCATGCCCCCTTTTCTAACTTCAGAAAACTCATTTACAAGGTTCCATGGTGGATGAGCCAACGCACCAGACTCTTCCACACCAACATCAAAAGTACACTTATCAAAGTCTTGTGCTTTACCTTTCATAATATTAGTCATTTCAGATTGCTGATAAAGGTATATATACGCGTTTTTCTGATCGGGTGTGTGGGTTTCATTTTCATCAGAGACCTCATTCACCAGCAGGTACCATTCACTACTAATCAGAGCGTTCCCAGCTCCAGTACCAACACCTCTCTTGCTTCCAGAGTATGTAGCACTACCTCATTTCCCCACGTCATCCTGGGCAGACTGGGAGGCTGGTTTACTAGTGCCGTCCATCTCATCTTAGCAAATAGTCTCTGACACAGAAAAAACACCAAGGGGAAACCATCACCATCCTCACCTAGCCCATGATTAAATGATTCCAGAGTGCTTGTCCGCACGGCAATTAAAGGAGGGGAATACCCTCATTCCAGTCCTGGTACTGGGTACAACAAACATGTATCGTCCTGAGAAACTGGTGAAACCACTCTACCTGACTCTTAGAGTGATAACCATTGGTAGATTGTTTCTTATTAACGCCTCTCAAAACTTATGACATTTTATAAAATTTGACTTCTGGTTGGCTTGTGCAAAGCCTAACTGACAAAAATATTTCACCAGAAATCTCAAAACCACACACGCAAAATTATTTAGAAAGGGCAGGTACTCTGGTAACCTGGAAAAAAGAAAAGTGATTGGTAAACATTTATTTTCCAACTTTCCCTTCTCAGTACTGAAATATCCTCCAATGGGAATCTCTAAAAATTTCAGAGCCTTATACTCAAATGGTTCTGACATGACTGCATGGTCACATGCTCTGTAAAATGAACATTTGTTAAATTTGGGAACCATTTCCTCTGTAACAATTGGCAACTGAATAGCCTTCAGGGAGTCACCACATCCCTGGACCTCAATCAGCTGCTTCCGAGTCAAGGTATTTACTCCCATGCCAACACCGAGATCCCCTCCCCAAATTAGGTTTAACCTGAGTTTGTTCATAACTGCTCAGAGTCTCCTGCAGGTCAGACTCAATGAACAGGTTCCTCACGCCCAAACTGTCACCACAGTCAGTAGAAAGATCAAGGCGAGGCACAGAAGTCCTTCCCTTGCTCACTTGGCTAGTCATAGTACACAATGAAAAAATTTCAGTCACAGTTCCTTTAGTTTTTACCTTAAAACCTTGTAAATCAGGGACCCTCCAAACCAAACATTGAAGAAACCCATTACATTGTTGCCTAGTAGCAGGTCACCACCTTCAAAAAGTATATCATCTGTAATACCAACAGACAGGTAACCAAACTGGTAAGCAAACTCCACCCACAACCTATTAACTGGAGTCCTAATAGTAGATCCGGTTATTCCTTTCAGTATAATATCCAATCCAGTGTATCTTCTAACACTGGTAATATATCCTTGCGCCAGAGGGAGAATGTGTTACATCCGTCCTTTAAAGACATAATACCTTCTACCCTACCTTCATTTTGATGTAAAGTCACTGTGGACGTACTGGAAAAGACCTTCATCCGAGAGTCTAAAACTTCAATACTGGCTACCGTGTGTGTAACTGGTGTACTAGACAAGCCTGTGCAGCAGCCTGGTCACTAAGAAGCCTGTGCACCAGCCTGGTCACTAAGCATCTTTCTGCAAATCTGCTGCCTGTGGCCCTTTTTTTACAGTAAGTACGAAAAAATAGATTTAAAAGCCCCATGTCCATTTGGAATTGGATGGGTCCTCTGTCCGTGAGGGAACTGGGTTTTTCCTACCTGTTCCCTGTTTTCTTGAACCTAAAACTGACATACCACTTCCTTGAGTAGGTAACTGAGAAGTAGACTTAAATCCCTGGAAACCAAGATTTTGTTGGTTAGTAGGCTTAGAACTCTTTGAATTATGAGGTTGGAAAAAATTAGGCTTAAACCTGTGAAATTTCTTACTCCTCCTAGTTGGTGGAGAAAAATTATGATTAACATGATCTGGGTGATAACTACTTCCAACTTTTTGGTTGGCTATAAACCTTTCACCCAACTCCAGAGCATGGTTAAAATTATTAAAATCTTTTTCCTTAAGATATGCCTTAAGGTCAGGAGGTACATTATTCAAAAGATCCTCTAGTAAAATAAAAATAATTATACCTTCGTCATCACCTACAACATCCTTGGAGCGGCACCATTTAGTCAGCAGCGACATCATCTCCTTTCCATACTCCACCAAGGAGTGTTCTTTTCCAAACTTTAAACCTCTAAACCTCTGCCTACATCTCTCTGGCAATATCTGAAAATTTATGTTCCTTTAGAGAACTAGCAGCTTGTAACCCTTTACCAGTTAACTGGGTTCTGGCTAATGTGGACCAGTTACTGTCTGGACACTTCTGGGATTTTGCTATTTTTTCAGTGTGAAAAAGTTATCAGGATCTTTTTCATCAAATTTTGGCACAAACTTAATTGCCCTATCCAAATTAAATATGTCTACACTCTTACCTGTTACATTTTGTGAAGCAGGAAACTCTCTTTCTCTTTAGTCCTTAAGATTTCTAACTCTTTCTCTTCCCGTATTTTAATACGTTCAATCCTTCTCAGATCTTTTTCTTCCATAATTAGAGTTAGTTTTAGTCTTAATATCTGTGCTTCATCACTCTCATTATTAGCAGTGGAGTTTGATCCAGGATCTCCTCCCAGACCCCTGTCGGCACTAGAATCTCTGCTGCTTACAGATATCTTAGCAATTAATAGCACTTACTAATTACAGTAGAAAACACTTATATAAAATAATTCACACGGTGAAGCACATAAGTACATTAAATTATTATTATTCACAGAGAACTATTGCTATTAAATAACTCCCTAAATCACACAAAAATCAGACAGAAAAATAATTGTATTAATTACACATGAAAAAAGCTACTACTATTAATATTTAATAAATCTTTCCTTTAAATATTGACTCTCCAGATTTCAAATGTGAATTATCATTTTAAATTTGATAATTCTTCCCTGCAGGCCACTGTGTTACGTTTTTTTCTCTGCGTAACGTGAATAAAAGTCGTGGCACCTAAACGGTGCGCGACCTGCCTAGTCTAGGAGCATTTATATTAGTTAAAATAGAAAAAGAAACCACTCTAGTGCCAGCATATACCTTCATACAAATTATGAAGCATAAATTTAAATGGTCAGTGTATTATGAGGAAGGACACAAAAACTCACCTATAAAAATATATAATATATTAATAGTACACACCACACAATCTGTTCTACTGCATCACCACACTCCAGTACTCACATTATCTCACTAGCACACTGCTGCTAGTGAGTAAAACAGGGAGGTTCCCTGACACCGACCCCATCCCCCACCTTCTGCCGGTCTGTCCAGCATACGAGTGCTCTCCCAAAACTTAAATAGGCCTCTGCACAGCCTTTCAGGTAAACATGAGAGAACTTAAAACAATACAATAACCTATGGTATAAATTTACAAAAAAAAAATGACCCCTACAAAAAACAAACCGTGATGTCTTAGAACATCTTGCTGCAGGTGCAGCGCTCCAAGTACTGACACATACACCTCACTCTCCTTTACTGGCCACTTTGACTGACCAGGAATAATACGCATCTGGTTTCAGAACTAATCACGGAAAATGGCATTATATATGGAGCGGTTTTTTTTTTTTTACAATATTCACCAACATACTATGTAATAAACACGTTAGAGACACTACCAGAGAGAGAGGAGAGGACGAACCAGCAAGACCGGACCTAGTATTCACCTTGAGTAGTGCAGATATTCAGGACATCACATATGAAGGGCCCCTCAGGCCTAGTGATCACTTGGTTCTGAGCTTCGAATACATAGTAGTTACAAGTGGAGAGGGAAGCAGGAAGGGCAGGACTAATGAAGAAAAATTACAAGAGAGGTGACTGAACAGGTATGATGAATTTCCTGTATGAGGTTCAGTGGTACAGAACTGCCAGTGAAATCGGTAAATGAGATGATGGAATACGTGACAACGATATGCAAAGAAGCAGAGGAGAGGTTTGTACCCAAGGGCAGCAGTAATAATAAGAAGGTCTGGACGAGCTCTTTGTTCACCTAAAATCAAGTGCCCTAGAATATGGAAGAAGTATAGAAGGCAAAGGACCCAAGAGAACAAGGAGAGCAGTCGAAGAGCCAGTAATGAATATCCTCGGGTAAGAAGGGAGGTCCAACGACAATACGAAAATGACATAGCAGCGAAAGCCAAGATCGACCCGAAGCTGTAGTACAGTCACATTAGAGGAAAACAACAGTGAAGGACCTGAAGTATCTCTGGAGAGGATTTCGGGGGTTAACGCCCCCCGCGGCTCTGTCTGAGACCAGGCCTCGTCGTGGTTCAGGGTCTGACCAACCAGGCTGTTCTGGCCGCACGCAAACTGACGTACGAACCACAGCCCGGCTGGTCAGGTACTGACTTTAGGTGCCTGTCCAGTGCCTTTAAGAAGGCACTGGACAGGCATCTAAAGTCAGTATCTGACCACCCAGGCTGTGGTTCGTACGTCAGTCTGCGTGCGGCCAGTGGTAACAGCCTGGTTGATCAGACCCTGATCCACTACGAGGCCTGGTCTGTTTTCAAATAATGATTATTGGGTATCAAAGTGGAGTGAATGATACTCAGGCAGGGTGTTTAAGTGCCCAGGCCCAGGGGAGCCATGCCCGGGAGAGAGTGACGGAAAAGAGAGAAAGGTGTTGACTCTAGGTTGAGTTGGCGCCAATTGAGAGGGAAGCAGGTCTGGGCATGCCCACCCAGAGGCCTGCCTTCTGGTGGAAACTATGGAAACTATGTATGTAGGCTTACTGTCTACATTTTGCTCGGCCACCTACCTTTGGTCGTCCTCGATTATGATTGACTAAAAAAAATCGGTTTCTCTCTCAGGAACAGGGCACAAAACACAGAATAAAAACATATATATACATGTGGATATGAAAAAAAAAATCCTACAGAGGGGGAATAAAAAAAAAAGGTGGGGTGTGCTACGTGGGGCAAGGCAGTGAGCATCAGTGGATGTCACTGTATTCCTTACTGTGTCTGGACAGATATTGCAACACAGGAGACATCGCTGCAGCTGAGCTGTGATGTCTCCTCTGGAATGGTGAAGCTTTCATTGTGGAGTAGTCGCTGCAGGGTTCACTCATTCTGGGGCACAACCTGCTGGTGCCCATGTGTGAGGCATCGTCAGTAACCGGTAACTGGGCAGGATTTCTTCTGACGAGATTCAGGAGGACATTTCTCGACTGGAACTCTAGCATAGGCTGCCACTGTCGGCGAGTGAAGTGAGTCGTAGCAGAGATGACTCAAGCGAAACATCTAGGAGTTGTAGGAGCATACACCATAACTGGAGTGAGTGGACTAGCAGCCAAAATGACATCATTTTTATTCAGGCTGCTCACTGAAGCTGTGACACAAGTCAGACAGTAGCCTGCCGACAGGGCTACTGCGGCTTGACGATGTCATTCTCTTGATAGTTGGAGTCATAGCAGTGGTTAGTCTAAGTGTCCTCAGACTGGTTTTCTACATATAACTGCACTTTGATGGTCAGGAGGTGGAGTGAAATGAGTCTCACTGGGTAGTTATAGTAGGTACAACTTTGCAGGGCATCTATGAGTGGCGAACATAAAGAGCTTTCTGTAGAACGGGGGCTCAGATGCTCATAACTGATGCTTGGACTGACTAATGTCAGCTGTCAATGGTCAGAATGGGTGACAAGTAACACAAGGGTGCTACCAGTGGTCTGGGTTCAGACCATACTGTGGTCTACACACAGAGCTGGGCTCGGACCACACACTGGGACACACAGGAAACTTGCACACACCCGCACTGCACATGCGGTTACAACATGGCTTGCACTGGCAAATGACACTTCTCTGTGCAAAAATCGACACTAAGTCATACACATACATGTGAGAACACTGACTGAGAGGAAATTAACACTTGACATATATCTTCTCTCAGTCTTCTCGACAACACTGAAACAAATTGCTCACTGTGATCCTATAACACTGTCAATGTGATATCCTGTGGTGATGTCAGGCGTGACGTTATGAGGGATGTCATGGGGTGACATCGCGAGGTGATATCAGGCAGACGTCCTGTGTGACGTCGCGAGGTGACGTCGAGCAGCATGGTGACGTCGGGCAGACGTTGTTGGTGACATTGCGAGGTGACGTCCTGGAGTGACGTTGGGCAGACGTCGTGAGGTGACGTTCTGGAGTGACGTCGGGCAGATGTCGCCAAGTGACGTCAGGCAACATCGTGATGTCAGGGAATGATGCAAGCAATATGGTGACAGTATGTGGCTTGGGTAACTCACGTGGCTTGCTCCATATGGCTTGTCCAATGTGGCTTCGTGATCCACGTGGCTTCGAGTGACCTCGGGCACTCGGATACACATCTCTGGCAAAGAATTCACACTGAATTCATTAAAAAAAACAGCAGAGAGGGAGTGAGAATGCAGTGGTGCATGGTAGTGGTGAGATGAGTGTTATGGTAGGAGCGTGGATGAGTGAGGCGAGGACTCCGGCTGGTTCCTCCCACCTACCCAGACACGTGGAAGATTTTACCACACTGGAAGCAAAAATCACCACAGAACTGACCTCTGACTTGCTGAAATAGCCGTGCTTAGCTGAACAACAACAGCAGAAACATACAGGTGATGCTGTGCACGTGACTGAGAACAGTGTGGGATGCTGTGGAGACTCAGGTGACGCCACATGATTTCTTGGGGAAAATTCAGCAAATTTCGGCCTGAATCCTGCTGATCCTGTGTCTGAATAATGAAACTTGCACACACAACTTCAGGATAACTCGTAGAGAGATGGACACTTCTCACAAGAGACGATGAAGTGGAAACAACATCTTCATTCCTTTCTTCCTCTCTCCCTGCAAACACAGCTTGCTGCAACCACCGCTTCCACCAATTATAACCGAATTAATTACGTATGTGTTTGGTGGTGGGAATGAATGATAAGCCTTCGGAGGCTCCGCTGTTTTATTTGGCTTCTTGGTACATAAGCAGTGTGTTTAAGTGCCCAGGCCCAGGAGGGCCATGCCAAGGAAAGAGTGATGGAGTGACAGGTGTTCCCTCTAGGTGGAGGTGGCGCCGATGGAGGCAGGTCAGGGCATGTCCACCCAGAGGCCTGCCCTCTGGTGGAAACTATGCAAACTAGCCATATAAGCTTACTGTCTACAGGTCTCAGACCGAGTTGTGGGGGCGTTGACCCCCGAAACCCTCTCCGGGTATACTCCAGGTATCCCCTCCTTCCCTCCACAGCCTGATTACCTGGTCCTTGATTGTTGTTTTCCTCCTGATGTGACTGTACTATAGTTTCGAATCGGACTTGGCTTTCGCTACTGTGACATTTTCGTATTGTCGCTGGGCCTGCCTTCTTACCCGAGATCACAAGAAACGAACCAGAAGTATGTGAGGAATTCAACATATTTAAAAAAGTATTCACAGTGGAGATAGAGAGGTCTCCGGAAAGACTGAGTGGTGGGGTACACCATCAAGTGCTGGACACATCACATACAACCGAGAAAGAGATGAAGAGGCTGCTAAGTGAACTAGATACCTTAAAGATGATGGGGCCAGATAGCCCCATCATCTTTAGATAGAGGTGTTCTGCGCACCACTATTAACGCATCTATCGAAACAGGGCAAATACCTGAGGCGTAGAAGACAGCAAATGTAGTCATAATTTTTAAAAAAGGAGACAGACACGCGACATTAAACTACAGACCAGTGTCACTGACATGTAAAGTAAGCAAAGTCAAGGAAAAGATTAACAGAAGAGTAGTGGAGCACCTAGAAAGGCATGAGCATATCAACGACAACCAGCACGGATTCAGGGATGGTTATTCACGTGTCAATAACCTACTAGAGTTTTATGACAAGGTGACAGCAATAAGACAAGAGGGAGGGGTGGTTAGACTGCATTTTCTTGGACTGTATGAAGGCTTTTGACACAGTCCCACACAAGAGATTAGTGCAAAAGCAGGAGAACCAGGCAGGTATTACAGGCAGACACTGCAATGGATAAGAAAATGCCTGACAGGAAAGCATCTGTGAGTCATGATACGTGACGAGGTGTCAGAATGGGCGACTGTGACTAGCAGGGCTCCACAGGAGTCAGTCCTAGGACCGGTGCTGCTTTTGGTATATGTTAATGACATGATGGAAGGAACATAAGAACATAGAAACATAAGAAAGAAGGAACACTGTAACAGGCCTACTGACCCATGCGAAACAGGTCCATGTCCCTCCCCCCCCCCTGATTTGCCAAATGACCCACCTAGTTAGGTCACTTCCACTTAAAGAAGGAGCACAACATCTGACCTAGTAGCACAAGCAAGTCAGGTCCAACTCACACCCACCCACACCCACTCATGTATTTATCTAACCTATTTTTAAAACTACACACCGTTTTAGCTTCTACAACTGTACTCGGGAGTTTGTTCCACTCATCCACAACTCTGTTACCAAACCAGTGCTTTGCTATATCCTTCCTGAATCTGAATTTTTCCAACTTGAAACCATTGCTGCGAGTCCTGTCTTGGCTGGAAATTTTCAGCACGCTATTTACATCCCTTTTATTTATTCCTGTTTTCCATTTATACACCTTGATCATATTCCCCCCAATTCTACGCCATTCGAGAGAGTGCAGATTCAGGGCCCTCAGTCTGTCCTTAAACTGCATCTGCCACTTCTCCGACCATTGCATCAGTCTATTTAAATCACCCTGGAGAGCTCTAGTGTCCTCATTAGAATGAATTGGACGGCCTATTGTGGTGTCATCTGAAAATCTGCTTATGTCGATATTTATTCCCTCATCTACGTCGTTTATATAAATTGTGAACAACAACGGGACCAACACTGACCCCTGAGGAGCACCGCTTGTGATGTGCCCTCATTCTGAATACTCCCCATTTATGCAAACTCTCTGCTGCCTATTTGTCAGCTATGCCTCTACCCAGGAAAAGCTTTCTCCTCCTATTCCGTGTGCCTTAAGTTTCCTCAATAGCCTCTGATGCGGAACTCTATAGAAAGCCTTACTGAAGTCCATATACACAATATCATATTCATTACCATGATCTACCTCCTCAAACACCTTAGTGAAAAAAGTTAGTAAATTTGTAAGACAGGAACGCCCCTTCGTAAAACCGTGATGAGAATCATTAATCAATCTGTGCCTGTCAAGATGGCTACGAATTGCTTCGGCAATTATTGATTCCATAAATTTTCCCACTATGGAGGTAAGGCTTATTGGTCTATAGTTCGAAGCCAAGGACCTGTCACCTGCCTTGTGAATAGGTATTACATTCGCCATTTTCCACTTTTCAGGCACTATGCCAGTTTGTAGTGTTATGTTAAAAAGATTAGCCAAAGGTATGCTAAGTTCCACTTTACATTTCTTTAAGACCCTTGCAAACAGTTCATCAGGACCTGGGGATTTGTTGGGTTTTAATTTCTCTATTTGTCTGAGGACCATGTCACTAGTTACCGCAATCGTGCACAGTTTATTATCGTCCTGTTCTACATAATCTATTATTTCAGGAATATCGCCAGTATTTTCCTGGGTAAAACCTGAGAGGAAGTAGGTATTTAGAATTTCACACATATCCTTATCACTGTCAGTGATCCGACCTGAGTTACTCTTAAGTGGGCCAATCTTGTCCCTAATCTTACTTCTGTATACCTGAAAGAACCCTTTTGATTAGTCCTCGAATCCCTTGTGACCATAGCTTCATAATCCCTTTTTGCTTTTCTCATTATTTTTTCATTTCTCTCTTAAATTGAATAAATTGATTTCTTAACTGCCCCTTCCCTGTTTTGATACGTCTAAATATGCCTCTCTTTTGACCAATGAGATGTTTTAATCTATTGTTCATCCATTTAGGATCATTTTTGTTAGATCTAATTTCCCTACTCGGAACAAATGTTGTCTGGGCAGCTAGAACTATGCTCTGAAAAACGTCATATTGGCAACCAAGATTAGTTACCTGACCCATAGTCAGGTAATCCCAATTTAGCCCACCCAGCAAATTTTTCACTCCCATGAAACGGCCAAGCGAAAATCTGGGACAGATATTTGATTGCAGTTATCTGGGTAATTCCATGATATATTGAAACTAAGTGATTTGTGATCATTTTTCCCAAGCTCATCATTAACCTCAAGATTATTAATTAGTGATTCTTTGTTGGCAAGAACTAAGTCAAGCAGATTGTTTCCTCAGAAGTGTTCCTGTTTCCAGACGATATGAAGTTGATGAGGAGAATTCAATATGAGGAGGGCCAGGCAGAACTAGAAAGGGAACTGTACAGGCTGCAGGCCTGGTGCCGCAACTGGCTTCTGGAGTTCAACCTCACCAAGTGCAAAGTTATGAAGAACTGGTATGGGCGTAGAAGACCCCATACAGAGAACAGTATAGGGGAGCCAAAGACTACAAACCCGACTCAAGGAAAAGGATCGTGGGGTGAGTTTAATACCGAGCACATCTCCTGAGGCGCACATCAGCCAAATAACTGCAGCAGCATATGGACTCCTAGCAAACCTAAGAATAGCATTCCGATGTAAGAATATAAGAACATAAGAAAGAAGGAACACTGCAACAGGCCTACTGACCCAGGCAGAGCAGGTCCATGTCCCCCCCCCGGATTAGACCAATGACCCACCCCCCGGATTATCCCAATGACCCACCCAGTCTGGTCATCCCCACTCAAGGATGGAGCACTGTACCAGACCCAGCATCACAAGCTAGTCAGGTCTAACTCACACCCACCCACACCCACTCATGTATTTATCTAACCTATTTTTAAAACTTCACAACGTTTTAGCCTCAATAGCTGTACTCGGGAGTTTGTTACACTCATCCACAACTCTATTACCAAACCAGTGCTTTCCTATATCCTTCCTGAATCTGATTTTTTCCAACTTGAAACCATTGCTGCGAGTCCTGTCTAGGCTAGATATTTTCAGCACACTATTTACATCCCCTTTATTTATTCCTGTCTTCCATTTATACACCTCAATCATATCCCCCCTAATTCTACGTCTTTCTAGAGAGTGCAGATTCAGGGCCCTTAGTCTATCCTCATAGGGAAGATTTCTGATACATGGGATCATCTTTGTCATCCTCCTTTGTACGTTTTCCAGAGCATTAATATCCATTCTGTAATACGGTGACCAGAACTGAGCAGCATAGTCTAAATGAGGCCTAATCAATGATATATAGAGTTGAAGAACAACCTGAGGACTTCTATCATTTATACTTCTAGATATGAAGCCAAGAATTCTGTTAGCTTTATTGCGAACACTAATGCACTGTTGTCTTGGTTTTAGGTTACTGCTAACCAGAACTCCTAAATCCTTTTCGCAATCGGTAGTATTAAGATCTACATTATTTAGTTTATATGTGGCATTGTTATTTAACTGTCCAACATTTAGAACTTTGCATTTGTCAATATTAAACTGCATCTGCCACTTCTCCGACCATTGCGTCAGTCTATTCAAATCATCCTGGAGTGCTCTAATGTCCTCATTAGAATGAATTGGACGGCCTATTTTGGTGTCAGCATAATATTTGCTTATTTTTTTATTATTTTTTTTTATTATCACACTGGCCGATTCCCACCAAGGCAGGGTGGCCCGAAAAAGAAAAACTTTCACCATCATTCACTCCATCACTGTCTTGCCAGAAGGGTGCTTTACACTACAGTTTTTAAACTGCAACATTAACACCCCTCCTTCAGAGTGCAGGCACTGTACTTCCCAACTCCAGGACTCAAGTCCGGCCTGCCGGTTTCCCTGAACCCCTTCATAAATGTTACTTTGCTCACACTCCAACAGCACGTCAAGTATTAAAAACCATTCGTCTCCATTCACTCCTATCAAACACGCTCACGCACGCCTGCTGGAAGTCCAAGTCCCTCGCACACAAAACCTCCTTTACCCCCTCCCTCCAACCTTTCCTAGGCCGACCCCTACCCCGCCTTCCTTCCACTACAGACTGATACACTCTTGAAGTCATTCTGTTTCGCTCCATTCTCTCTACATGTCCGAACCACCTCAACAACCCTTCCTCAGCCCTCTGGACAACAGTTTTGGTAATCCCACACCTCCTCCTAACTTCCAAACTACGAATTCTCTGCATTATATTCACACCACACATTGCCCTCAGACATGACATCTCCACTGCCTCCAGCCTTCTCCTTGCTGCAACATTCATCACCCATGCTTCACACCCATATAAGAGTGTTGGTAAAACTATACTCTCATACATTCCCCTGTTTGCCTCCAAGGACAAAGTTCTTTGTCTCCACAGACTCCTAAGTGCACCACTCACCCTTTTCCCCTCATCAATTCTATGATTCACCTCATCCTTCATAGACCCATCCGCTGACACGTCCACTCCAAAATATCTGAATACATTCTCCTCCTCCATACTCTCTCCCTCCAATCTGATATCCAATCTTTCATCACCTAATATTTTTGTTATCCTCATAACCTTACTCTTTCCTGTATTCACTTTTAATTTTCTTCTTTTGCACACCCTACCAAATTCATCCACCAATCTCTGCAACTTCTCTTCAGAATCTCCCAAGAGTACAGTGTCATCAGCAAAGAGCAACTGTGACAACTCCCACTCTCTGTGTTATTCTTTATCTTTTAAGTACACGCCTCTTGTCAAGACCCCCGAATTTACTTCTCTTACAACCCCATCTATAAATATATTAAACAACCACGGTGACATCACATATCCTTGTCTAAGGCCTACTTTTACTGGGAAATAATTTCCCTCTTTCCTATGTACTCTAACTTGAGCCTCACTATCCTCGTAAAAACTCTTCACTGCTTTCAGTAACCTACCTCCTACACCATACACCTGCAACATCTGCCACATTGCCCCCCTATCCACTCTGTCATACGCCTTTTCCAAATCCATAGATGCCACAAAGACCTCTTTAGCCTTATCTAAATACTGTTCACTTATATGTTTCACTGTAAACACCTGGTCCACACACCCCCTACCTTTCCTAAAGCCTCCTTGTTCATCTGCTATCCTATTCTCAGTCTTACTTTCAATTCTTTCAATAATAACTCTACCATACACTTTACCAGGTATACTCAACAGACTTATCCCCCTATAATTTTTGCACTCTCTTTTGTCCCCTTTGCCTTTATACAAAGGAACTATGCATGCTCTCTCCCAATCCCTAGGTACCTTACCCTCTTCCATACATTTATTAAATAATTGCACCAACCACTCCAAAACTATATCCCCACCTGCTTTTAACATTTCTATCTTTATCCCATCAATCCCGGCTGCCTTACCCCCTTTCATTTTACCTACTGCCTCACGAACTTCCCCCACACTCACAACTGGCTCTTCCTCACTCCTACAAGATGTTATTCCTCCTTGCCCTATACACGAAATCACAGCTTCCCTATCTTCATCAGCATTTAACAATTCCTCAAAATATTCCCTCCATCTTCCCAATACCTCTAACTCTCCAATTAATAACTCTCATCTCCAATTTTTAACTGACAAATCTATTTGTTCTCTAGGCTTCCTTAACTTGTTAATCTCACTCCAAAACTTTTTCTTATTTTCAACAAAATTTGTTGATAACATCTCACCCACTCTCTCATTTGCTCTCTTTTTACATTGCTTCACCACTCTCTTAACCTCTCTCTTTTTCTCCATATACTCTTCCCTCCTTGCATCACTTCTACTTTGTAAAAACTTCTCATATGCTAACTTTTTGTCCCTTACTACTCTCTTTACATTATCATTCCACCAATCGCTCCTCTTCCCTCCCGCACCCACTTTCCTGTAACCACAAACTTCTGCTGAACACTCTAACACTACATTTTTAAACCTACCCCATACCTCTTCGACCCCATTGCCTATGCTCTCATTAGCCCATCTATCCTCCAATAGCTGTTTATATCTTTCCCTAACTGCCTCCTCTTTTAGTTTATAAACCTTCACCTCTCTCTTCCCTGATGCTTCTATTCTCCTTGTATCCCATCTACCTTTTACTCTCAGTGTAGCTACAACTAGAAAGTGATCTGATATATCTGTAGCCCCTCTATAAACATGTACATCCTGAAGTCTACTCAACAGTCTTTTATCTACCAATACATAATCCAACAAACTACTGTCATTTCGCGCTACATCATATCTTGTATACTTATTTATCCTCTTTTTCTTAAAATATGTATTACCTATAACTAAATCCCTTTGTATACAAAGTTCAATCAAAGGGCTCCCATTATCATTTACACCTGGCACCCCAAACTTACCTACCACACCCTCTCTAAAAGTTTCTCCTACTTTAGCATTCAGGTCCCCTACCACAATTACTCTCTCACTTGGTTCAAAGGCTCCTATACATTCACTTAACATCTCCCAAAATCTCTCTCTCTCCTCTGCATTCCTCTCTTCTCCAGGTGCATACACGCTTATTATGACCTACTTCTCGCATCCAACCTTTACTTTAATCCACATAATTCTTGCATTTACACATTCATATTCTCTTTTCTCCTTCCATAACTGATCATTCAACATTACTGCTACCCCTTCCTTTGCTCTAACTCTCTCAGATACTCCAGATTTAATCCCATTAATTTCCCCCCACCGAAACTCCCCTACCCCCTTCAGCTTTGTTTCGCCTAGGGCCAGGACATCCAACTTCTTTTCATTCATAACATCAGCAATCATCTGTTTCTTGTCATCCGCACTACATCCACGCACATTCAAGCATCCCAGTTTTATAAAGTTTTTTTCTTCTCTTTTTTAGTAAATGTCTACAGGAGAAGGGGTTAGTAGCCCATTGCTCCCGGCATTTTAGTCGCCTCATACGACACGCATGGCTTACGGAGGAAAGATTCTTTTCCACTTCCCCATGGACAATAGAAGAAATAAAGAAGAACAAGAGCTATGTAGAAAAAGGAGAAAAACCTAGATGTATGTATATATATATATATATGTATGTGCATGTCTGTGAAGTGTGACCAAAGTGTAAGTTGGAGTAGCAAGATATCCCTGTTATCTAGCGCTATTTATTCCCTCATCTATGTCGTTTATATAAGTTGTGAACAACAACGGGCCCAACACTGTCCCCTGAGGAACACCGCTTGTGACGTGCCCCCATTCTGATTTCTCCCCATTTATGCAAACTCTCTGCTGTCTATTTTTCAGCCATGCCTCTACCCAGGAAAAAATTTCTCCTCCTATTCCGTGTGCCCTAAGTTCCCTCAGTAGCCTCTGGTGTGGAACTCTATCGAAAGCCTTACTGAAGTCCATATACACAATATCATATTCATTACCATGATCTACCTCCTCAAACACCTTAGTGAAAAAAGTTAGTATATTCGTAAGACAGGAACGCCCCTTCGTAAAACCGTGTTGAGAATCATTAATCAATCTGTGCCTGTCAAGATGGCTATGAATTGCTTCGGCAATTATTGATTCCAAAAATTTTCCCACTATGGAGGTAAGGCTTATTGGTCTATAGTTCGAAGCCAAGGACGTGTCACCTGCCTTGTAAATAGGTATTACATTTGCCATTTTCCACTTTTCAGGCACTATGCCAGTTTGTAGTGATATGTTAAAAAGATTAGCCAAGCTATGCTAAGTTCCTCTTTACATTCCTTTAACACCCTTGCAAACAGTTCATCAGGACCTGGGGATTTGTTAGGTTTTAGTTTCTCTATTTGTCTGAGGACCATGTCACTAGTTACTGCAATCGTACATAGTTTATTATCATCCTGTTCTACGTAATCTATTATTTCAGGAATATCGCTAGTATTTTCCTGGGTGAAAACTGAGAGGAAGTAGGTATTGAGAATTTCACACATATCCATATCACTGTCAGTGATCTGACCAGAGTTACTCTTAAGTGGGCCAATCTTGTTCCTAATCTTACTTCTGTATACCTGAAAGAATCCTTTTGGGTTAGTCTTTGAATCCCTTGCGACCTTAGCCTCATAATCCCTTTTTGCTTTTCTTATTCCTTTTTTTTTTTATTTCTCTCTTTAATTGAATATATTGATTTCTTAACTGCCCATCCCCTCTTTTGATACGCCTATATATGCCTCTCTTTTGACCAATGAGATGTTTTAATCTATTGTTCATCCATTTAGGATCATTTTTGTTAGATCTAATTTCCCTACTCGGAACAAAAGTTGTCTGGGCAGCTAGAACTATGCTCTGAAAAACGTCATGTTGGCAACCATGATCACCTACCTGACCCATAGTCAGGACATCCCAATTTAGCCCACCCAAGTAATTTTTCAGTCCCATGAAGTCGGCCAAGCGAAAATCTGGGACAGAGATTTGATTGCAGTTATTTGGGTAATTCCATGATATATTGAAACTAAGTGATTTGTGATCGCTTTCCCCAAGCTCATCATTAACCTCAAGATTATTAATTAGTGAATCTTTGTTGGCAAGAACCAAGTCAAGCAGATTGTTTCCTCTAGTTGGTTCTGTCAGAACCTGTTCTAAAAAGCAATCCTGAACCGTATCAAGAAAGTCACTAGACTCAAGATTTCCTGTCATATTGTTCGAATCAATTTGTGTAAAGTTAAAATCTCCCATTATCACAACATTTTCATATCTAGATGCCTTTTGAATTTCGTCCCATAACAGCTTATTGCACTCCCTACCAAGGTTTGTTGGCCTATAAATCACACCCAAAATTAATTTGTCACGACCGTCGAGAAACTGAAGCCAAACCGATTCTGTGTTCTATGTTGCTAATCTCATATCATGTCTAAGACAACAATTTAAATTTTCTCTGACATACATCACCACACCACCACCCTTCCTGTTCACCCTATCAGTGTGGAATAGTTTATAACCCTGTATGTTGCATTCAGAAGGCATTTCTCTATCTTTCAGGATGAACCAGGTCTCTGTTATGCCAATAATATCTATATCTCAGTAAGGAATCGTTCAGGACTCTGTACACTGTGTACGTCAGGCCCATATTGAGTATGCGGCACCAGTGTGAAATCCACATCTTGCCAAGGACGTCAGGAAATTAAAGTGCAAAGGTTTGCAACTAGACTAGTCCAGGAGCTAAGGTGCATGTCCTGCGAGGAGAGGTTAAGGGAAATCTACCTGACAACACTGGAGGACAGGATAACGACATATTTAATACTGAGAGTAATCGACAAGGTGGACAGAGTCATGATGTTCCAGACATGGGACACAGCAACAAGGGGCCACAATTGGAAATTAAAACCTCAGAAGAGTCGAAGACATGTTAGGAAGTATTGGTTTCGTCATAGAGTTTTCAGGATTGGAATAGTCAGGCAAGTGACGTAGTGGAGGCAGGAACTGTACATAGTTTTAAGATGTGGTTTGATAGAGCTCATCTAGCAGGGAGAGAGGACCAAGTAGCGACCAATGAAGAGGTGGAGCCAGGAGCTATGAATCAATCCCTGCAACCACAAATAGGAGAGTACACACACACACACACACACGCAGACACACACATACACACACACGCACACACACAGACACAGACACACACACACACACACACACAGCGAAGAGGCGGGGCCAGGAGCTGTGACTCGACCCCTGCAACCACAAATAGGTGAGTACAAATAGGTGAGTACACACACACACACACACACACACACACACACACACACACACACACACACACACACACACACACACACACACACACACACACACACATGACTTTTAAGACTGAACATTTCTCATCTCCAACAAGTATAATATTCAGTCTTGCACGAACTTAAAAATTTCTTAATATAATTCGCTGTTAAACTTGCTTTAACTACCTCTTCGTCTGCTGGAAGACACATTTTCCAGCTGTGTTCACTCAAGTAATGTAATAAAGGAACTTATAAACACCACTGAGTAGACAGAGAAATTGTTTCTCGCTTAAACTTTAAATATCTGTGACGGGGCTCTGCTCCTGACTCAGTCACTCTCTAGTACCAGTGGAAGGCTTGGAAAACCTACTCCAGTAATTGATAATGAACTGCTCTTGATCTTAGGAAGTAGAACTTCACTTCTATGGCTCGAGGTTATATGTTTCAATACAATTTTAATAACAATACATTATTTTTTATTATTATCACACTGGCCGATTCCCACCAAGGCAGGGTGGCCCGAAAAAGAAAAACTTTCACCATCATTCACTCCATCACTGTCTTGCCAGAAGGGTGCTTTACACTACAGTTTTTAAACTGCAACATTAACACCCCTCCTTCAGAGTGCAGGCACTGTACTTCCCATCTCCAGGACTCAAGTCCGGCCTGCCGGTTTCCCTGAACCCCTTCATAAATGTTACTTTGCTCACACTCCAACAGCACGTCAAGTATTAAAAACCATTTGTCTCCATTCACTCCTATCAAACACGCTCACGCACGCCTGCTGGAAGTCCAAGCCCCTCGCACTCAAAACCTCCTTTACCACCTCCCTCCAACCTTTCCTAGGCCTACCCCTACCCCGCCTTCCTTCCACTACAGACTGATACACTCTTGAAGTCATTCTGTTTCGCTCCATTCTCTCTACATGTCCGAACCACCTCAACAACCCTTCCTCAGCCCTCTGGACAACAGTTTTGGTAATCCCGCACCTCCTCCTAACTTCCAAACTACGAATTCTCTGCATTATATTCACACCACACATTGCTCTCAGACATGACATCTCCACTGCCTCCAGCCTTCTCCTCGCTGCAACATTCATCACCCATGCTTCACACCCATATAAGAGTGTTGGTAAAACTATACTCTCATACATTCTCCTCTTTGCCTCCAAGGACAAAGTTCTTTGTCTCCACAGACTCCTAAGTGCACCACTCACCCTTTTCCCCTCATCATTTCTATGATTCACCTCATCTTTCATAGACCCATCCGCTGACACGTCCACTCCCAAATATCTGAATACATTCACCTCCCCATACTCTCTCCCTCCAATCTGATATCCAATCTTTCATCACCTAATATTTTTGTTATCCTCATAACCTTACTCTTTCCTGTATTCACTTTTAATTTTCTTCTTTTGCACACCCTACCAAATTCATCCACCAATCTCTGCAACTTCTCTTCAGAATCTCCCAAGAGCACAGTGTCATCAGCAAAGAGCAACTGTGACAACTCCCACTTTATGTGTGATTCTTTATCTTTTAACTCCACGCCTCTTGTCAAGACCCTCGCATTTACTTCTCTTACAACCCCATCTATAAATATATTAAACAACCACGGTGACATCACACATCCTTGTCTAAGGCCTACTTTTACTGGGAAATAATTTCCCTCTTTCCTATGTACTCTAACTTGAGCCTCACTATCCTCGTAAAAACTCTTCACTGCTTTCAGTAACCTACCTCCTACACCATACACCTGCAACATCTGCCACATTGCCCCCCTATCCACCCTGTCATACGCCTTTTCCAAATCCATAAATGCCACAAAGACCTCTTTAGCCTTATCTAAATACTGTTCACTTATATGTTTCACTGTAAACACCTGGTCCACACACCCCCTACCTTTCCTAAAGCCTCCTTGTTCATCTGCTCTCCTATTCTCCGTCTTACTTTTAATTCTTTCAATAATAACTCTACCATACACTTTACTAGGTATACTCAAGAGACTTATCCCCCTATAATTTTTGCACTCTCTTTTGTCCCCTTTGCCTTTATACAAAGGAACTATGCATGCTCTCTGTTCCAATCCCTAGGTACCTTACCCTCTTCCATACATTTATTAAATAATTGCACCAACCACTCCAAAACTACATCCCCACCTGCTTTTAACATTTCTATCTTTATCCCATCAATCCCGGCTGCCTTACCCCCTTTCATTTTACCTAATGCCTCACAAACTTTCCCCACACTCACAACTGGCTCTTCCTCACTCCTACAAGATATTATTCCTCCTTGCCCTATACACGAGATCACAGCTTCCCTATCTTCATCAACATTTAACAATTCCTCAAAATATTCCCTCCATCTTCCCAATACCTCTAACTCTCCATATAATAACTCTCCTCTCCTATTTTTAACTGACAAATCCATTTGTTCTCTAGGCTTCCTTAACTTGTTAATCTCACTCCAAAACTTTTTCTTATTTTCAACAAAATTTGTTGATAACATCTCACCCACTCTCTCATTTGCTCTCTTTTTACATTGCTTCACCACTCCCTTAACCTCTCTCTTTTTCTCCTTATACTCTCTCCTCCTTGCATCACTTCTACTTTGTAAAAACTTCTCATATGCTAACTTTTTCTCCCTTACTACTCTCTTTACATTATCATTCCACCAATCGCTCCTCTTCCCTCCCGCACCCACTTTCCTGTAACCACAAACTTCTGCTGAACACTCCAACAGTACATTTTTAAACCTACCCCATACCTCTTCGACCCCATTGCCTATGCTCTCATTAGCCCATCTATCCTCCAATAGCTGTTTATATCTTTCCCTAACTGCCTCCTCTTTTAGTTTATAAACCTTCACCTCTCTCTTCCCTGATGCTTCTATTCTCTTTGTATCCTATCTACCTTTTACTCTCAGTGTAGCTACAACTAGAAAGTGATCTGATATATCTGTGGCCCCTCTATAAACATGTACATCCTGAAGTCTATTCAATAGTCTTTTATCTACCAATACATAATCCAACAAACTACTGTCATTTCGCGCTACATCATATCTTGTATACTTATTTATCCTCTTTTTCTTAAAATATGTATTACCTATAACTAAACCCCTTTCTATACAAAGTTCAATCAAAGGGCTCCCATTATCATTTACACCTGGCACCCCGAACTTACCCACCACACCCTCTCTAAAAGTTTCTCCTACTTTAGCATTCAGGTCCCCTACCACAATTACTCTCTCACTTGGTTCAAAGGCTCCTATACATTCACTTAACATCTCACAAAATATGTGTATATAAAAGATATATATATATATATTATATATATGTATATATATGTATTAATATATATATATATATATATATATATATATATATATATATATATATATATATATATATATATATATATATATATATATATATATATATATATATATATGTATGTATGTATGTATGTATGTCGTGCCGAATAGATAAACTTGCTATTTGGGCTTAAATAGGAACCCTCTTCTTGCTGAATAAGGCAAGTGAAAATTTGTGTATAAAATAATTTCGCAAAAATCATTCTGAACCTAACGAAAAAATATATTTCATTGTGTTTGTGGGCTCATTTGGCGTAAAACCTGATAACTTTTACGTCAAACGAGTTTCACACGTCTGCGGATCAGCAGTACTCACTGACGGGATAAACTTTAAGGTTGATAAATGTTTATTGTACTTTTCTATGTAGAAGTAAATTGCACCAAGACAAATGCAATTTTCTTATTTTTGGAGAATTTTGTGCTTCCCCAGACCTAAAGTTAATTTCCTATTTTTTTTTTTCCTTGACTAGCTGCATCCCACTGAGTCCAGCTAGCTGAGTAAGACCGGCGTTCAAGAGGAGGGGGTATTACAATGTGTTGGTGAATATTTCCGTGATTAATTCTGAAACCGGACGCGTCTTGTTCCTGATCAGTCAGAGTGGCTGAGAAGAGAGTGAGGTGTGTGTGTCAGTACTTAGAGTCCAGCACCTGGAGCAGGATGTTCTAAGACATCACGGTTTGTTTTATGTAAGAATTGTTTTTTAGTAAGTTTATAGCATAGTTTATTGTATTATTTTAAGTGCTATCATGTTTACCTGTAAGGCCCTAGTGTGCAGAGGCCTGTTTAAGTTTTGGGAGAGTACTCGTTTGGTGTTTTTCCTGATGGCAGACAGACCGGCAGAAGGGGGGCGAGTGTCATGGAGTTTCCATGTTTATAAATGTTTATATATTTTGTTTTACTCACTAGTAACAGTGTGCTAGTGAGCTAATGTGAGTGCTCGGTAAAGGTGAACTGGAGTGTGGTGATGTTGGGATGAATGAGAATACAAAAAAATTAACCCTGTCATGATGTGAAGATAATATAGTACATAAGAACTGTTAATTGTTGGTTTTCTGTATTTTGAATTTTAATTCTTGGTTCCCCTTGATAATTAAAACATCTCAAAAAGATTATGTATTATTGATACTCAACCTTTCATTCTTGAGTTCATTCTTGAGTTTAAACGAAATAACACATTACCTTTCTTAGATGTTTTAATTTTTAAGGGGAACCAAGAGAATGTTTGACAATGTGGATAAAAGTTGGACCACCTGGCGAGAATGTTGGATCACCTAGAGTGAATGCTGGCCCACATAAAAGGAATGATGGCGTACCTAAAGAGAGTATCTTACTACATAAAGATGTTGGTTTACACGAGTGAATTTTGAACAATCTGGACAAAATGTTGGACCACGTAAAGTTACTGTTGGACCTGGAGAGAATGGAATTCATTAGAAACTTAAACATTGGCTCAGAAAGAGCAAACCTTCACTTGCAAGCTTGCTAGAGCACGCTGCTCCAGCTTGGAACCCATACCAGGTCAAACATATTTTAAACCTTAAGAAAAAGACTGAGACTGACAACAGTATTAGTGCTGAAACTAAGGGAAAGGCAGTACGTGAATAAATAATCTTGAAAGTCTTCGGATGCGTGAAAAACTCAGATACACGATAACGATATGAAAAATATTCAAACGCTTTGTTATGATAAATAGTGAAAGAATTCGACTCCAGAGTATGGGAGAAATGGGGAAAAGGTGGAATCTAAAAAAGGCATTCAAATCTATGTGTAGTATAAAAGTCTTTCTTTAGTCTCATTGTGGCAAAAAAGAAAAAAAAAACAGTGGAATTAGGTAGAAGAGGAAGTGATGTAACGGAGCTCCACACAGTTTCAACTGTGACAATTGTTGGACACAGGAGACAAGACGCCAGGAAGGAGAGTAGACACAAGGAAGGAGACAAGGCACCAGGAAGGAGACTAGACGCCAGGAAGGAGACAAGACGGCAGGAAGGAGACAAGACGGCAGGAAGGAGACAAGACGCCAGGAAAGAGAGTAGACAGAAGGAGGGAGACAAGACGCCAGGAAAGAGACAAGACGCCAGGAAGGAGACCAGACACAATGAAAGAGACAAGACGCCGGGAAGGAGACAAGACGCCAGGAAGGATAGTAGACACAAGGAAGGAGACAAGACGCCAGGAAAGAGACAAGACGCCAGGAAGAAGACCAGACACAATGAAAGAGACAAGACGCCAGGAAGAAGACAAGACGCCAGGAAGGAGAAAAGACGCCAGGAAGGAGACAAGACGCCAGGAAGGAGACAAGACGCCAGGAAGGAGAAAAGACTCCAGGAAGGAGACAAGGCACCAGGAAGAAGACAAGACGCCAGGAAGGAGACAAGACGCCAGGAAGTAGACAAGACGCCAGGAAGGAGACAAGACGCCAGGAAGTAGACAAGGCACCAGGAAGGAGACAAGACGCCAGGAAGGAGACAAGACGCCAGGAAGTAGACAAGACGCCAGGAAGGAGACAAGACGCCAGGAAGTAGACAAGGCACCAGGAAGGAGACAAGACGCCAGGAAGGAGACAAGACTCCAGGAAGGAGACAAGACACCAGGTAGGAGACTAGACACAAGGAAAGAGACAAGACGCCAGGAAGGAGACAAGGCGCCAGGAAGGAGACAAGACGCCAGGAAGGAGACAAGACACCAGGTAGGAGACTAGACACAAGGAAAGAGACAAGACGCCAGGAAGGAGACAAGACGCCAGGGACGAGACAAGACGCCAGGAGGAAGATCACACAACAGGAAGGAGACGAGACGCCAGGAAGGAGACAAGACGCCAGGAAGGAGACAAGACGCCAGGAAGGAGACAAGACACCAAGAAGGAGACAAGACGCCAGGAAGGAGACAAGACGCCAGGAAGGACACAAGACACCAGGAAGGAGACAAGACGCCAGGAAGGAGACAAGACGCCAGGTAGGAGACAAGACGCCAGGAAGGAGACAAGACCCCAGTAAGGAGACAAGACTCCAGGAAGGAGACAAGACGCCAGGAAGGAGACAAGACGCCATGAAGGAGACAAGACGCCAGGGACGAGACAAGACGCCAGGAGGGAGACAACACATCAGGAAGGAGACGAGACGCCAGGAAGGAGAAAAGACGCCAGGAAGGAGACAAGGCACCAGGAAGAAGACAAGACGCCAGGAAGGAGACAAGACGCCAGGAAGTAGACAAGACGCCAGGAAGGAGACAAGACGCCAGGAAGTAGACAAGGCACCAGGAAGGAGACAAGACGCCAGGAAGGAGACAAGGCGCCAGGAAGGAGACAAGACACCAGGTAGGAGACAAGACGCCAGGAAGGAGACAAGACGCCAGGGACGAGACAAGACGCCAGGAGGAAGATCACACAACAGGAAGGAGACGAGACGCCAGGAAGGAGACAAGACGCCAGGAAGGAGACCAGACGCCAGGAAGGAGACAAGACACCAAGAAGGAGACAAGACGGCAGGAAGGAGACAAGACGCCAGGAAGGACACAAGACACCAGGAAGGAGACAAGACGCCAGGAAGGAGACAAGACGCCAGGAAGGAGACAAGACTCCAGGAAGGAGACAAGACCCCAGGAAGGAGACAAGACTCCAGGAAGGAGACAAGACGCCAGGAAGGAGACAAGACGCCATGAAGGAGACAAGACGCCAGGGACGAGACAAGACGCCAGGAGGGAGACAACACATCAGGAAGGAGACGAGACGCCAGGAAAGAGACCAGACACCAGGAAGGAGACCAGACACCAGCAAGGAGACCAGACACCAGGAAGGATACCAGACACCAGCAAGGAGACCAGACACCAGGAAGGAGACCAGACACCAGCAAGGAGACCAGACACCAGGAAGGAGACCAGACACCAGCAAGGAGACCAGACACCAGGAAGGATACCAGACACCAGGATGAAGACCAGACACCAGGAATGATACCAGACACCAAGAAGGATACCAGATACCAGGAAGGGGACCAGACATCAGGAAGGATACCACACACCAGGAAGAATACCAGACACCAAGAAGGATACCAGGCCTGGTCACAGACCGGGCCGCGGGGGCGTTGACCCCGGAACTCTCTTCAGGTAAACTCTAGGTAAATACCTGGAAGGATACCAGACACCAGGAAGGAAACCAGACACCACGAAGGATACCAGACACCAAGAAGGATACCAGATAACAGGAAGGATACCGGATACCAGGTAGGAGATCTGATACCAGGAAGACAGTCAATAGAAGGCTGAGAGGCACAATGCAGATTATGTCTGGAGCTCAGCAAGTGCGAGTCAGGGAACAAATGTGTTACTAAATTAACATTAGTTAAACAATCACAGATTTATATGACTGATCTTTAAATACAGTTAATTGTCAAATATTCTGACCCTCGGGAGAAAAACAGCTCGCAAAACATTTTTAATTATATACAAAAGTTACCTCCATTACAGTGATGAGTTTTCTCGTAATTATGCAACTCCTCACACACACACACACACACACACACAAACACACACACACACACACACACACACACACACACACACACACACACACACACACACACACACACACACACACACACACACACACACTAGAAAATGTACGAGTGCACTAGAGTGCACTAAAGAATGGAAAAATACAGAAGATAAAGGGCCGAGGAAAATATAAAAAAATAGTGGAAGAGCCTGGAACAAGTACGCACAGATAAGAAGGGAAGCTCAGCGATTCTACGAAAACGACATAGCAACGAAAGTCAAGTCTGACCCGAAGCTGTTGTACAGCCACATCAGGAGGAAGACAACAGTCAAGGACCAGGTAATCAGGCTGAAGAAATAAGGTGGGAAGCCCACAAGAAACGACCAAGAAGTATGTGAGGAGCTCAACATGATATTTGGGGAAATATTTACAGAGACAGAATGGACTCTGGGAAGTCACAACTGAGGGAAACACCAAAAAGGGATATACCATCAAGTGTTGGATGAAATATACACAACCGAGGAAGGGGGGAAGAAGCTGCTAAGTGACCTTGATACCTCAAAAGGCGGTGGGACTGGACAACATTTCTCTGTGGGTCCTTAGAGAGGGAGCAGAGACGCTGTGTGCTACTAACAACAATTTTCAACACATCAATTGAAACTGGGCAACTACCTGAGGTATGGAAGACGGCAAATGTAGTCCCCATTTTTAAGAAAGGAGACAGACACGAGACACTAAACTATAGACCAGTGTCACTAGCGTGTATAATATGCAAAGTCACGGAGAAAATTATGAAAAGGAGCACCTAGAATGGAACATGCTTATAAACGGCAACCAACACGGATTCATGGAAGGCAAATCCTGTGTCACAAACCTTCCGGAGTTTCATGACTAGGTAACGGAAGATACGAGAGAGAGGGGTGGGTAGATTGCATTTTCTTGGACTGCAAAAATGCCTTCGACACAGTTGTTCACAAGAGATTAGGTACATATAACAGGAAGGGCACTGCAAAGGATCAGAGAATACTTGAAAGGGAGGCAACAACAAGTCATGGCACATGACGAGGTATCAGAGTGGGCACCTGTGACGAGCGGGGTTCCAGAGGGAAAAGCCCTAGGACCATTGCTATTTTTGGTATATGTGAAAGTCATGACGTAAGGGATTGACTCAGAAGTGTTCCTGTTTGCAGATGATGTGAAGTTAATGAGGAGAATTCTATCGGACGAGAATCAGGCAGAACAACAAAGGGATCGGGACAGGCTGCAGGTCTGGTCCAGAAAATGTCTCCTGGGCTTCAACCCCACCAAGTGCAAAGTCATGAAGATTGGGCAAGTCTGGGGGGCAATACAGCTTGACGCTGTATTGTCCTGTATTGGTAGATTACTGCAGGTGTTTCAACCTTTCCACGGAACAGTGATAAGAGCTGAATGAGTTACACCTTCAACTAATCTTGCACCTCCTGTTAGGATCCGCGGAAAGCTGATTATGCTACCAGATCTTTATTTTGTATTAGGTTGAGTGCCTTCCCATGTCCTAAATGCCATATCATTGGCCAAAAGGTACTTGGACGGGAACTGAAAAAGGCTGATTCCTGTTCCGCTGAAGAAATGTTTGATAATGGTATTTGATGGATTATGGTTAAGGTTGTTCAGATCTTCCACTGTGAAGAGCTGTTGCCATAGTCGGTAAGATACTTGACACTTTGCCTGTAGCTGTGTTGACAAGCGGCAGTTACCAGAGCTTCTTGTCCGCAGGAATCGCCATAGCTTTCCCTGAAACCCACTTCGAAGTGCTGTTTCATTAACTTCCTTGAGCTAATCTGTATATGGACGCTCAAACCTTATATGTAGGCAATGTCTCTTGGTGGTTCACTGATTGTCAATTTTTTTTACTGCAGTTGGTCTCGTTTTGCAGTTGAACACAATAGTCTGGGAAAGAGTATGGCAATTCAGGGAATCTACTGAACGGTGATCCGTTAGGGCAGCTCCATACATCACCATAAATACGAGTGACTTCATGGTACTACTTACTGAATCCTCCTTGCAACCAGAAATAAAGAAGTCATTGAGGAGAGTCTTCTGACTCTGAGAAAACTATATATTTCCGCACCATTTTCACTGTCAAAAAAGTACATTTCATTTTTGAGTAATTTTTATCAACAGGCAAGCACAAATAGCTTTCGGTCATTTGAGCACCCTAGAATGATCTAAGTTCACTGGTCATGAAAGTAATATGCATATATTAATCATAAATATGAGGATCAATATCAAAGTACTCTCCTCAGGAGGCTATACAGTGATCTCAGCGCCTCTGCCACTTCTCAAAACATTTCTGGAACTCTTCTTTCCTAATAGCGTCTAGCGCAGTCTGTGATTCTGGCATTTTTATTTATTTATTTTCTTTTGAAGAGAAGAGTCACAGTGGCCTAGATCTGTGAAGCAAGGAGGGAGCAGAACGATTGTAATGCTTTTTGGAGCCAGAAAAAATATGACCCATAAGAAATTCCCACATCACTTCCAGTATCCTGGATACTCTGACGACGATATTGATGAATAACTTTCCTGGAGACCAGAACGTTCATAATCCTCAACTGATGTTCATCTTGCTTTGAATCGAGAAAACACTGAAAACACTTTCTTCAGCTCATTGACTCTTCACCAAATGCTCGTTGAAGCATTCTGTGACATTTACTTGCTGTTTAACAGAGCTTGAAACAGAATTTCACACGAACACGTTGTTATTCCTTTTCAAGATTACTTTCTGTTACACAAAAAAATCGCAACGGCGCACTGACAACACGAAAAAAAAGTGCTCTTTAACCTCAATATGAAGACCGACTGCACTGTAACTCGCCACATTACTGCACACTCGAGACACACCGCAGCGTGATCTACGCCGTCGCCATATTTCAGCCAGGAAGCTCGCTAGAATTCGAGTCCAGGAATTTGTTGTTAGCCAGTCATAACGTGAAGATTGAAAGTGGCGCTTATGTGCGGTGTTCCCATGTTCTGAACAAACTGAGCTGCCTGGTAACTTGTAATGGATGGAAGAGTGCTCAGTAAGGTCGTATCATGTAGTTAATGGATGGTGTATTAAGTACGACCATTCAAAGTAGTGAATGGATAACTAGTAATTAAAACCGATCGCTGTAGTTAACTGAAGAGCGTCCTGGAAGACTGGCTGCAGTGGATGGAAGGTTGTCTTGTGTAACCTTTCCATCTATTCCCTACTCTAGTCTGTTCATGTGAATTCTACAAGAGTTTCCTCGTTATGACTTTACCAACAGCAAGTCTAAGAATACCTCGGACTTCATTGAGTCTACGTGTTGGAAAAGATCTCAGAAGTGGAGTACTCACGAGGTGTTGCTAAACAGCTTACTTATGGTGGTTGGTCTCAAGCTCCTGGATAGAATGAGATCAGCGAGACGTAGGTAATAGATGATGCCAACAAAAGAGGAAAATTTGTCCCCTAAGCTCTCCTTCTCTTGTTCTTGTTATATCATTAATGCTCCTCTCCGCTGACGCTGACGAATATGCGGCAGGTGCAGCAGCTGGTGAGACGTGTTCGCAGGTGCAGCAGCTGGTGAGACGTGTTGGCAGGTGCAGAAGCTGGTGAGACGTGTTCGCAGGTGCAGCAGCTGGTGAGACGTGTTCGCAGGTGCAGCAGCTGGTGAGACGTGTTCGCAGGTGCAGCAGCTGGTGAGACGTGTTGGCAGGTGCAGCAGCTGGTGAGACGTGTTGGCAGGTGCAGCAGCTGGTGAGACGTGTTCGCAGGTGCAGCAGCTGGTGAGACGTGTTGGCAGGTGCAGCAGCTGGTGAGACGTGTTGGCAGGTGCAGAAGCTGGTGAGATGTGTTCGCAGGTGCAGCAGCTGGTGAGATGTGTTCGCAGGTGCAGCAGCTGGTGAGACGTGTTGGCAGGTGCAGCAGCTGGTGAGACGTGTTGGCAGGTGCAGCAGCTGGTGAGACCTGTTCGCAGGTGCAGCAGCTGGTGAGACGTGTTCGCAGGTGCAGCAGCTGGTGAGACGTGTTCGCAGGTGCAGCAGCTGGTGAGACGTGTTCGCAGGTGCAGCAGCTGGTGAGACGTGTTCGCAGGTGCAGCAGCTGGTGATACGTGTTCGCAGGTGCAGCAGCTGGTGAGACGTGTTCGCAGGTGCAGCAGCTGGTGAGACGTGTTCGCAGGTGCAGCAGCTGGTGAGACGTGTTCGCAGGTGCAGCAGCTGGTGAGACGTGTTCGCAGGTGCAGCAGCTGGTGAGACGTGTTCGCAGGTGCAGCAGCTGGTGAGACGTGTTCGCAGGTGCAGCAGCTGGTGAGACGTGTTCGCAGGTGCAGCAGCTGGTGAGACGTGTTCGCAGGTGCAGCAGCTGGTGAGACGTGTTCGCAGGTGCAGCAGCTGGTGAGACGTGTTCGCAGGTGCAGCAGCTGGTGAGACGTGTTCGCAGGTGCAGCAGCTGGTGAGACGTGTTCGCAGGTGCAGCAGCTGGTGAGACGTGTTCGCAGGAGCAGCAGCTGGTGAGACGTGTTCGCAGGTGCAGCAGCTGGTGAGACGTGTTCGCAGGTGCAGCAGCTGGTGAGACGTGTTCGCAGGTGCAGCAGCTGGTGAGACGTGTTGGCAGGTGCAGCAGCTGGTGAGACGTGTTCGCAGGTGCAGCAGCTGGTGAGACGTGTTCGCAGGTGCAGCAGCTGGTGAGACGTGTTCGCAGGTGCAGCAGCTGGTGAGACGTGTTCGCAGGTGCAGCAGCTGGTGAGACGTGTTGGCAGGTGCAGAAGCTGGTGAGACGTGTTCGCAGGTGCAGCAGCTGGTGAGACGTGTTCGTAGGTGCAGCAGCTGGTGAGACGTGTTCGCAGGTGCAGCAGCTGGTGAGACGTGTTGGCAGGTGCAGCAGCTGGTGAGACGTGTTGGCAGGTGCAGCAGCTGGTGAGACGTGTTCGCAGGTGCAGCAGCTGGTGAGACGTGTTGGCAGGTGCAGCAGCTGGTGAGACGTGTTGGCAGGTGCAGAAGCTGGTGAGATGTGTTCGCAGGTGCAGCAGCTGGTGAGACGTGTTCGCAGGTGCAGCAGCTGGTGAGACGTGTTCGCAGGTGCAGCAGCTGGTGAGACGTGTTGGCAGGTGCAGCAGCTGGTGAGACGTGTTGGCAGGTGCAGCAGCTGGTGAGACGTGTTCGCAGGTGCAGCAGCTGGTGAGACGTGTTCGCAGGTGCAGCAGCTGGTGAGACGTGTTCGCAGGTGCAGCAGCTGGTGAGACGTGTTCGCAGGTGCAGCAGCTGGTGAGACGTGTTCGCAGGTGCAGCATCTGGTGATACGTGTTCGCAGGTGCAGCAGCTGGTGAGACGCGTTCGCAGGTGCAGGAGCTGGTGAGACGTGTTCGCAGGTGCAGGAGCTGGTGAGACGTGTTCGCAGGTGCAGCAGCTGGTGAGACGTGTTCGCAGGTGCAGCAGCTGGTGAGACGCAGGTGCAGCAGCTGGTGAGACGCAGGTGCAGCAGCTGGTGAGACGCAGGTGCAGCAGCTGGTGAGACGCAGGTGCAGCAGCTGGTGAGACGCAGGTGCAGCAGCTGGTGATACGTGTTCGCAGGTGCAGCAGCTGGTGAGACGCAGATGCAGCAGCTGGCCAGACGCAGGTGCAGCAGCTGGTGAGACGCAGGTGCAGCAGCTGGCCAGACGCAGGTTCAGCAGCTGGCCAGACGCAGGTGCAGCAGCTGGCCAGACGCAGGTGCAGCAGCTGGCCAGACGCAGGTGCAGCAGCTGGCCAGACGCAGGTGCAACAGCTGGCCAGACGCAGGTGCAACAGCTGGCCAGACGCAGGTGCAGCAGCTGGCCAGACGCAGGTGCAGCAGCTGGCCAGACGCAGGTGCAAAAGCTGGCCAGACGCAGGTGCAGCAGCTGGCCAGAAGCAGGTGCAGCAGCTGGCCAGACGCAGGTGCAGCAGCTGGCCAGACGCAAGTGCAGCAGCTGGCCAGACGCAGGTGCAGCAGCTGGCCAGACGCAGGTGCAACAGCTGGCCAGACGCAGGTGCAACAGCTGGCCAGACGCAGCTGCAGCAGCTGGCCAGACGCAGGTGCAGCAGCTGGCCAGACGCAGGTGCAAAAGCTGGCCAGACGCAGGTGCAGCAGCTGGCCAGAAGCAGGTGCAGCAGCTGGCCAGACGCAGGTGCAGCAGCTGGCCAGACGCAGGTGCAGCAGCTGGCCAGACGCAGGTGCAGCAGCTGGCCAGACGCAGGTGCAGCAGCTGGCCAGACGCAGGTGCAGCAGCTGGCCAGACGCAGGTGCAGCAGCTGGCCAGACGCAGGTGCAGCAGCTGGCCAGACGCAGGTGCAGCAGCTGGCCAGACGCAGGTGCAGCAGCTGGCCAGACGCAGGTGCAGCAGCTGGTGAGACGCAGGTGCAGCAGCTGGCCAGACGCAGGTGCAGCAGCTGGCCAGACGCATGTGCAGCAGCTGGTCAGACGTAGGTGCAGCAGCTGGCCAGACGCAGATGCAGCAGCTGTCCAGACGTAGGTGCAGCAGCTGGCCAGACGCAGGTGCAGCAGCTGGCCAGACGCAGGTGCAGCAGCTGGCCAGACGCAGGTGCAGCAGCTGGCCAGACGCAGGTGCAGCAGCTGGTGAGACGCAGGTGCAGCAGCTGGCCAGACGCAGGTGCAGCAGCTGGCCAGACGCAGGTGCAGCAGCTGGCCAGACGCAGGTGCAGCAGCTGGCCAGACGCAGGTGCAGCAGCTGGCCAGACGCAGGTGCAGCAGCTGGTGAGACGCAGATGCAGCAGCTGGCCAGACGCAGGTGCAGCAGCTGGCCAGACGCAGGTGCAGCAGCTGGTGAGACGCAGATGCAGCAGCTGGCCAGATGCAGGTGCAGCAGCTGGTGAGACGCAGATGCAGCAGCTGGCCAGATGCAGGTGCAGCAGCTGGCCAGACGCAGATGCAGCAGCTGGCCAGACGCAGGTGCAGCAGCTGGTGAGACGCAGATGCAGCAGCTGGCCAGATGCAGCTGCAGCAGCTGGCCAGACGCAGGTGCAGCAGCTGATGAGACGCAGGTGCAGCAGCTGGCCAGACGCAGGTGCAGCAGCTGGCCAGACGCAGGTGCAGCAGCTGGCCAGACGCAGGTGCAGCAGCTGGCCAGACGCAGGTGCAGCAGCTGGTGAGACGCAGGTGCAGCAGTTGGCCAGACGCAGGTGCAGCAGCTGGCCAGACGCAGGTGCAGCAGCTGGCCAGACGCAGGTGCAGCAGCTGGCCAGACGCAGGTGCAGCAGCTGGCCAGACGCAGGTGCAGCAGCTGGTGAGACGCAGATGCAGCAGCTGGCCAGACGCAGGTGCAGCAGCTGGCCAGACGCAGGTGCAGCAGCTGGTGAGACGCAGATGCAGCAGCTGGCCAGATGCAGGTGCAGCAGCTGGTGAGACGCAGATGCAGCAGCTGGCCAGATGCAGGTGCAGCAGCTGGCCAGACGCAGATGCAGCAGCTGGCCGGACGCAGGTGCAGCAGCTGGTGAGACGCAGATGCAGCAGCTGGCCAGATGCAGGTGCAGCAGCTGGCCAGACGCAGGTGCAGCAGCTGGTGAGACGCAGGTGCAGCAGCTGGTGAGACGCAGGTGCAGCAGCTGGCCAGACGCAGGTGCAGCAGCTGGTGAGACGCAGGTGCAGCAGCTGGCCAGACGCAGGTGCAGCAGCTGGTGAGACGCAGATGCAGCAGCTGGCCAGACGCAGGTGCAGCAGCTGGCCAGACGCAGGTGCAGCAGCTGGTGAGACGCAGATGCAGCAGCTGGCCAGATGCAGGTGCAGCAGCTGGTGAGACGCAGATGCAGCAGCTGGCCAGATGCAGGTGCAGCAGCTGGCCAGACGCAGATGCAGCAGCTGGCCAGACGCAGGTGCAGCAGCTGGTGAGACGCTGATGCAGCAGCTGGCCAGATGCAGGTGCAGCAGCTGGCCAGACGCAGGTGCAGCAGCTGGTAAGACGCAGGTGCAGCAGCTGGTGAGACGCAGGTGCAGCAGCTGGCCAGACGCAGGTGCAGCAGCTGGTGAGACGCAGGTGCAGCAGCTGGCCAGACGCAGGTGCAGCAGCTGGCCAGACGCAGGTGCAGCAGCTGGTGAGACGCAGGTGCAGCAGCTGGCCAGACGCAGGTGCAGCAGCTGGCCAGACGCAGGTGCAGCAGCTGGTGAGACGCAGGTGCAGCAGCTGGCCAGACGCAGGTGCAGCTGCTGGCCAGACGCAGGTGCAGCAGCTGGTGAGACGCAGGTGCAGCAGCTGGCCAGACGCAGGTGCAGCAGCTGGCCAGACGCAGGTGCAGCAGCTGGCCAGACGCAGGTGCAGCAGCTGGCCAGACGCAGGTGCAGCAGCTGGCCAGATGCAGGTGCAGCAGCTGGCCAGACGCAGGTGCAGCAGCTGGCCAGACGCAGGTGCAGCAGCTGGTGAGACGCAGGTGCAGCAGCTGGCCAGACGCAGGTGCAGCAGCTGGCCAGACGCAGGTGCAGCAGCTGGTGAGACGCAGGTGCAGCAGCTGGCCAGACGCAGGTGCAGCAGCTGGCCAGACGCAGGTGCAGCAGCTGGTGAGACGCAGGTGCAGCAGCTGGCCAGACGCAGGTGCAGCAGCTGGCCAGACGCAGGTGCAGCAGCTGGTGAGACGCAGGTGCAGCAGCTGGCCAGACGCAGGTGCAGCAGCTGGCCAGACGCAGGTGCAGCAGCTGGCCAGAAGCAGGTGCAGCAGCTGGCCAGACGCAGGTGCAGCAGCTGGCCAGACGCAATTGCAGCAGCTGGCCAGACGCAGGTGCAGCAGCTGGCCAGACGCAGGTGCAGCAGCTGGCCAGACGCAGGTGCAGCAGCTGGCCAGACGCAGGTGCAGCAGCTGGCCAGACGCAGGTGCAGCAGCTGGCCAGACGCAGGTACAGCAGCTGGCCAGACGCAGGTGCAGCAGCTGGCCAGACGCAGGTGCAGCAGCTGGCCAGACGCAGGTGCAGCAGCTGACCAGACGCAGGTGCAGCAGCTGGCCAGACGCAGGTGCAGCAGCTGGTGAGACGCAGGTGCAGCAGCTGGCCAGACGCAGGTGCAGCAGCTGGCCAGACGCAGGTGCAGCAGCTGGCCAGACGCAGGTGCAGCAGCTGACCAGACGCAGGTGCAGCAGCTAGCCAGACGCAGGTGCAGCAGCTGGCCAGACGCAGGTGCAGCAGCACCAGTGACAGAGGACAGATATCTTGATATTCATGACAAAATAAGTTGAAGTTGTTACCTTGTTTTTATGGTGATGATTTTTGCATAATGTGATTAATCTGTCCAGTTTGTCACATTTTAATGAGGTGTGTTTAAGTATTATTAATTATTATCAATTTACTAGCGACCATAAAAATTAAATGCGTAGTGAAATTGTAATGAGAGTAACTTAGTAAACTGAAAAATGTTAGGATAATATTTGTCTTAGCAGCTTAATAGTTATTCATTAGTGAGTTTTATGTGTGTTTATATCTGCATGACCTAGCAATGTTTTATATATATATATATATATATATATATATATATATATATATATATATATATATATATATATATATATATATATATATATATATATATATATATATATATATATTATCACACTGGCCGATTCCCACCAAGGCAGGGTGGCCCGAAAAAGAAAAACTTTCACCATCATTCACACCATCACTGTCTTGCCAGAAGGGTGCTTTACACTACAGTTTTTAAACTGCAACATTAACACCCCTCCTTCAGAGTGCAGGTACTGTACTTCCCATCTCCAGGACTCAAGTCCGGCCTGCCGGTTTCCCTGAACCCCTTCATAAATGTTACTTTGCTCACACTCCAACAGCACGTCAAGTATTAAAAACCATTTGTCTCCATTCACTCCTATCAAACACGCTCACGCATGCCTGCTGGAAGTCCAAGCCCCTCGCACACAAAACCTCCTTTACCCCCTCCCTCCAATCTTTCCTAGGCCTACCCCTACCCCGCCTTCCTTCCACTATATATATATGCTAAATAACCCAAAGGGAAGTTGAATGATAGCTCTAGGCCTTTCGTGTAGCAATCAACACATTAGGAGTTTGCATTGTTGCGGTAATGAGTAGGAAGTCCTGGTAGATTCGTTCAGGGAGTTTAACGACTCGTTTCCTTTAAGTGGGTCAGTGAAAGCTGAGGTGAACCATAGAACCTGTTAGGGGATAAAGGTGAGTGGTGCACTGAGGCATCTGTGGATACAAAAAACGTTATCGGGGGAGAGAAATAGGAATGTATGAGAGTATAGTAGTACCAACACTCTTATATGGGTATGAAGCATGGGTGGTGAATGTTGCAGCGGAGAAGAAGGTTGGAGGCAGTGGAGATATCGTGTCTGAGGTCAATGTGTGGTATGAATTTTATGTAGAGTGAAGGTAAGTGATTTTTATGATTTGACGTGCGGTTGGAGTGTGAGCAAGGCAATATTTATAAAGGGATTCAGGGAAACCGGTTAGCTGGACTTTAGTTTTGCATGTGGGAAATACAGTGCCTTCACTCTGAAGGAGGAGTGGGAATATCCGGTGCCCAATTTTCAGCCACTACCGATACTTTCTAATATTTATTTATTTTTTAATTATAGTGACGATGCTCAATGTATAAGGAAATGTTTATTTCACAATGGGCATTAAATAGCTCAGGAAAGTTTAATATTATTTAAATTAATTTCTCTGATATGATAATGCCATTACTCATTATTTGGCCTTTTGTGTTAGCTACTGGTTTTCAAATTAACTTGTCGAAAGTGTGTGTGTGTGTGTGTGTGTGTGTGTGTACTCACGTAGTTGTGGTTGCAGGGGTCGAATCATAACTTCTGGCCCTGCCTCTTCACTGGCCTGTACTGGGTCAGTCTTCCCACTTCATGAGCTTTATCATACCTCTTCTCAAAGCTATGAATGGATCCTGCCTCCACTACATCGCTTCATGTGGCATGCAAAGAGTACGTAACCTTTATCGTCAGTCTCGTGCAGCAGGGTTGTCTCAAGGTGAATCAGCGGCGTTGGCACTTGAGCTGGCAAAAATCAATCTTGAGCAGACTAGGGAGCAGAGGGCATTTGCCAAGGAAGAGTTTGATAGGGAAAAAGAAAGAAGGCAGTTTTCGCATCTTGTAAATGACTTTAGTTTACAGAAAGCAGTACAGTTTGTTCCCCGCTTCAATGAGGCCGAACCAGAACAATTTTTCGAATATTTCGAAAATCAGGCTCGAGCCTTGAGGTGGCCGGAACAGCATTGGGCATCGTTGGTTCACACAGCGTTGTTTGGTAAGACACAGGAATTTACGTCAGTGTTAAATGACACTGATTTTTCCGATAATAATGTGGTGAAGATCACAGTTTTGAGAGCATATACTTGTATCTCAGCTAAGTATAGGAAAAATTTCAAGTTAGGCAGACGACAGCTTGGTCAATCCCTGGTTGATTTTGTGCGACACCAGACTAAAGCTTTTACCAGCTGGTATAAAGCAAGTGATGTTGCTACATTCGATGATCTTGTGCAGCTTATTCTGGTTGACAACCTGCTGGAGTCTGTGAGACCAGAGGTTCGAGTCTTTCTGCAGGATCGTGACTTAACCACTGCATTGGAGGCAGCCAGGTTGGCTGATACCTTTGAAACTAACCGCTCCTTGTCCGAGTGGTCCCATCTCTTTTCAACAGCCTGGCATGAGCAGAGATCGTCAACCTTGGATGATGAAGTGCCAGTCGGAGGGAGAACGTCTAGGTCAGCCAACTAAGTCACCTGGTGAGCCACGCTTCTCAACTTATGGTCCACCTGGTGAGAGACAAACTACTGAACATGGTGCAACTCGACAACAGTATCCAGAGAGACACCAGCCAGAGCGACACCAGTTGCAACGTCAGCAGGGAGTTAGGGGAAAACCTGTCGTCTGCTACCTGTGTAATAAAGTAGGTCACATCCGTCCCAACTGCCCCCATAAACCCCAACCAATTGGGAAAATCTCTAATATCCCTAGTAACATGTCCCTGAAAGAAGTAGAGAAAGGGATGGCCCCTTATTACTGTCAGTCTTGTTTCCCTTCAGGAAAACTCCAAAACATCTGAAGTCAAAACCTTTAGAGATACTGGAGCATATTGCTCACATATAAGAGAAGGAATATTAACCCTTTCAAAGAACACCTCCTTAAATTCTTCTGTTTTGTTGGAAGCATTTGGAGGAGCATAAAATTTATGTACAGTGCAAATATTACACTTACAGTGCAAATATTGACTGTGGTTGTATCCGAAGGATTCCCCACGAAGGATGCCGTGTTGTTACTGGGTAATAACATTACCACTGCTAGTGTATGTCCTGAACCCATAATGATTAATTCTTCTCCGGTGTTGGCCATAACTCGGGCAACATCCCAAGGGTTGTCTGGCGAGAATGTTGACCTATCCTTGGACGATTCCGATCTCGGAATAACCACTTTGTTTTGGGAGGAAAACTGGCCAGGGCCTCGTAGATCCAGTGAACAGACCTAGATCAAGCCTTCATATTCCAAGGTTGCAGGATTGCCAGATATCTGTTTCCATGCCCGAGGGACTGTCCTTCCGGGAGGAACAACGAAAGGACCCTTCTTTAAATTTCGCTTTTCAGGCAGCCATGGGTAAATCCTCTTTGGATCATCCGGTCAAGTATAAACTTAAAAACAACTATTTGATCTGCACGGAGACTGGTAAGGAGATAGAGGGCCGGCAATTGTCAGACAGGTTAGTAGTTCCAACAAAGTTTAGACCTCAAATATTGAATATAGCTCATAATACGTCATTAGGAGGCCACTTAGGAATTACGGAAACATTATATAGAATTACAAAAGAATTTTATGGGCCAAAATTAAAGCAGGATGTGAAGAATCACATCCGGTGTTGCCGAGAATGTCAGCAAGTAGGGAAACCTGGACATTCTATTAAACCTGCACCTCTCCACCCTATACATGTTAATGGAGAACCTTTTGCAGAATTAATCATAGACTGTGTAGGTCCACTACCTAGGTCAAAGTCGGGAAATCAGTATTTATCATCATGGATAGAGTAACTAGATACCCTGAAGCAATTCCCATGCGCAGTATTAATACTAAAGCCATTCTCAGAGCTTTAACCAGATTTATTTCTAGTTTTGGCATTCCTATATCTATTCAAAGTGATCAAGCTACTAATTTCACTGCCAAAGCTTTTAGGGAAGCATTAACTAGGTTAGGGATAATCCACAACTTATCCACTGCCTATCATCCTCAGTCCCAAGGCGCCTTGGAAAGATTCCATCAGATGTTAAAAACCATGATGAGAACTTTTTGCATGCATTTTCCTACAGACTGGGATGAATCACTACCTTTGTTGCTGTTTTCAATGAGAGAAACGGTGCAGGAGACTACTGGGTATTGTCCGTTTGAGCTGATCTTTGGGCACAATGCACGAGGTCCTCTTCGGGTGCTCAAAGAAGGATGGATGGGAGAAGACGTTAGCTCAACACTCTACAACCCGTCTTCAAGGTTGCAGGTGGCACGTCAGTTAGCCAAGGCTAACCTAAAGGCAGCTCAAAATAAGATGAAACAGAGGTATGACAGAAATGAACAATTCCGCTCCTTCCATCCGGGAGACAAGGTGTTGGTGCAGGAACCTATACCTGGCCACACCTAAAGCTAGATTTACGGGACCTATGCAAATTGTAAGTAAATTATCTGATGTAAATTATGTGGTAGCTCCCATTGATAAGACCTCAAAAACTAAAACTTACCACATTAATCAATTAAAATCTTTCCATACACCAGATAGTCCCAGTAATGACTCTGTCCTCTACCTCTGAGGACGACTCTGATTCTTTGCGCTCTATTTCTTAAATTAATATCAAACTTCCAAACTCTATCCTCCTAAAGGACCCTAACGCTTTAATGGTGGGGCTATCTAAAACTCAAGCAACAAGTTTAACTGTGCTTCTACAGCCATACCCTGATAATTTTTCGGATGTGCCGAAAAAATGTACGATAGATTATGAAGTAGATGTAGGAAACTCTAAACCTATTAAACTTTCCCCCTACAAAGCTAATCCTGAAAAGCAGAAGCTACTTCAGCAGGAAGTAGAATTTCTGTTAGAGCATTGGTTAGTGGAGGAGTCATCTAATCCATGGGCTTCACCGTGCATCCTTGTTAAAAAAGCTGATGGAGGTTTTCGTATGTGTACAGACTACCGTAAGGTGAATGAGGTCACAATCACAGATGCTTACCTTCTTCCTCGTCTGGATGACATAATCGACTTTGTGGGTAAGGCTACTTTTGTGTCCAAGTTAGATCTCCTTAAAGGTTACTATCAGGTACCTTTGACGGATAAGGCGAAGGAAATGTCTGCCTTCGTAATTCCAGGTCATTATCAATACACAGTTACTCCCTTCGGAATGAAAACCTGCCCCTCTTCATTCCAGAAACTTATCCATCAGGCTATTAAAGGACTTGAAGGCACGGATGATATTATTGTGGTGTCTGATACTTGGGATCAACACCTATTTAGACTTAAGACCCTTTTTGAGACCTTTCAGAGTTCCCATTTAACTGTTAATTTATCTAAATCTTCCTTTGGTCAGGCCACTGTTACTTTTCTAGGTCATGAAGTAGGTAGTGGTAAAGTTGCTCCTAAATTTGCTGAAGTTCTTGCCATTAAAGATTATCCAGTTCCACATGATAGGAAATCTCTTCAACGTTTCCTAGGCATGATAGGATTTTACAGAAGATTCTGTAAGAATTTTTCAGATGTTGTAGCCCCTCTTACCAGTCACAAAGTTCCCTTTAATTGGACCCCAGAGTGTCAAGGTGCTTTTGACAAAGCAAAAAAATTATTGTGTACTGCACCCATTCTTTTGTCTCCAAACTTTTCCAAACCTTTCTCATTACAGGTTGATGCTTGTGAGTCTGGGGTTGGGGCAGTACTGTTGCAAAACGGGGATGAGGGGGTTTCAGCCTGTGGCCTTCTATTTTGCCAAGTTCCAGCAGCACCAGAGGGCTTACTCTACCATTGGAAAAGAAGCCCTCGTGCTGGTACTGGCTTTGGAGCACTTTGATGTTTACATGGGCCAGACTTCGCAGGTGGTCACTGTCTACAGTGACCACAACCCTCTAGTATATCTCCAAGCCATGAAGAACCACAATACGAGACTAATGAGATGGAGTCTAAGACTGCAATCCTATTCTGTTAAAATCTTACATATTGCCGGCAAAGGTAATATGTTGGCTGATTCTTTATCTAGAGTCTAACAATATTATTATACATTATAATTATAATTATATACTAGGTTAGGATGTGTTAGGTTACTTGTGGTAACCCCTTCCAAGCTCTTTTTTTTATCCCCTGGTGTGGGTTTTGTTTTTTTAGTGAGGGGATGCGGGCTACCGTTCACCCGTGACTTGGATCTATGTTAAGCCCGACTGTCTGCTGTCTCGCTCTGAGTTTAGGGTTTGGCTTTTTGTCACGAGAAAAGTTGAGCTCTAAGAGCTAGATGGTTGAGAGGAAAGGCGGTCCCATTATTTTGCGCCATGGCGGCACGGTTACCACATGAGGTGGGAGCCTAATCCTGAGCCTTCTCGGGGTGGGGGTGGGGGTGTGGCATGTACACACCCTCATTTACAGGTTATCTCCCCCAACTAGCGAACCAGGGGACTAAGGGTTTGCGATGGTGCCCCATCGTTCAACAAGTACCCAGGTTCCAGCCAATGAGAAGATGGTTTTGGCAATTGCAGAGGTTATGTGGGTACCACTCTCCTGTCTGCCCTTGTCATTCCCATTCTAGAGCTGGTTGAAGCACGGTCTGCTCTCTAGTGGCTTCTATTCTGCCTTGCTTACCGTGGAGTGCACTAATACCTATTGTTGTGCAAAGTGTATATGGTGTACATACTTCTGTTCTAAATTTGTGAAGGATAATATAAGTCAAAAGTTTTCTGCTGTGTTTATTTTGATCCCTTTACACCCAGGATAACAGGCCTCTGGGACTCCTGGGTTGTAATGCTTCACAAACTATTCCACTTCCTGACTACTCTGTGACTGAAGAAATACTTCCTAACATCCCTGTGATTCTGATGAATGGTTTGAAAAACCGACAAGTTGAAGATTGAGACACTTATGCAGCATATGGGAATCTTTATTCAGGAAACGTTTCGCCACACAGTGGCTTCATCAGTCCAATACAAAGAGGAAGGCGTAAGGAGAGGAGGAGAATGATTGATGGACTGAACACATCGACTCCAGGTTGAGGGACTGATTACCTCATTCTCCTCCTCTCCTTACGCCTTCCTCTTTGTATTGGACTGATGAAGCCACTGTGTGGCGAAACGTTTCCTGAATAAAGATTCCCATATGCTGCATAAGTGTCTCAATCTTCATCCCTGTGATTCATCTGTGTCTTCAGTTTCCAACTGTGTCCTCTTGTTGCTGTGTCCCATCTCTGGAACATTCTGTTTCTATCCACCTTTTCAATTCCTCTCAACATTTTATATGATGTTATCATGTCCCCCCTATCTCTCCTGTCCTCCACTGTCGTCAGGTCGATTTCCCTTAACTTCTCCTCGTAGGACATATACCTTAGCTCTGGGACTAGTCTTGTTGCAACCCTTTTCACTTTCTCTAGTTTCTATACGTGCTTGGCTAGATGTGTGCACCAAATTGGTGCCGCATACTCTAGCATGGGCCTAACGTAGACGGTGTACAGGGGCCTGAACGATGCCTTAAGATGGCGGAATGTTGTGCTTAGGTTTGCTAGGCGCCCATATGCTGCAGCAGTTATATGGTTAATGTGCGCCTCAGGAGATGTGACTGGTGTTATATTTACCCCAAGATGTTTTTCCTTGAATGAGGTTTGTAGTCTCTGTTCCTCTAGACTGTGTGAGTGTGCGTATCCACCTAATTGTACTCGCTTAATTGTGATTGCAGGGGTCTAGACTTAGCTACTGCACCGCCTCTTCACTGAGTGCTGCTAGGTCCTCTCTCTCTTTGATCCATGAGCTTTATCATACCTCATCTTAAAACTGTGTATGGTTCCTGCCTCCATTACCTCACCTGCTAGGCTATTCCACTTCCTGATTACTCTATTACTGAAGAAATAATTTCTAACATCCCTTTGACTCATCTGTGTTTTCAACTTTCAATTGTGACCCATTGTTTGTCCCCTCTCTGGAACGTCCTGTCTATGTCTACCTTGTCTATTCCAAGCAGTATTTTGTATGTCGTTGTCATGTCTCCTCTAACCCTCCTGTCCTCCAGTGTCGTCAGGCCGATTTCCCTTAACCTTTCCTCGAAGGACATTTCCCTTAGCTCTGGAACTTACCTTGTCACAAACCTTTGCAGTTTCTCTAATTTCTTGACGTGCTTGATCAAGTGTGAGTTACAATCAGGTGCTGCATACTCCAGTATGGGCCTGACGTACACAGTGTACAGTGTCTTGAACGATTCCTTACTAAGGTATCGGAACGCTATTCTCAGGTTTGCCAGGCGCCCATATGCTGCAGCAGTTATCTGGTTGATGTGTGCTTCTGGAGACACGCTCGGTGCTATATTAACCCCAAAATATTTCTACTTGAGTCAGGTTTGCAGTCTTTTGCTACCTAGTTTACACTCCGTCTGCGGTCTTCTTTGCCCTTACCCGATCTTCATGACTTTGTATTTGGCGGGGTTAAATTCGAGAAGCCAGTTGCTGGACCAGGTGACCAGCCTGTCTGGGTCTCTTTGAAATCCTACCTGATCCTCATCTAAATTAATTCTCCTCATTATCTTCACATCATTTGCGAACAGGGACACTTTTGAGTCTAACCCTTCCATCATGTCATTCACATATACCAGAGATAGCACTGGTTCTAATACTGACCTCTGTGGGACCTCATCATGTACCATGACTCCCTGTTGCCTCCCTGTTATACGTGCCTGATCCTCTAGCTTCTGCACTAATCTCCTGTGAGGAACTGTGTCGAAGTCCTTCTTGCAGTCTAAGATGCAATTAATCGACCCCTCTCTCTCGTGTCTTCTGTTACTTTATCATAAAACTCCAGTAGGTTTGTGACACAGGATTTGCCTTCCATAAATCCGTGCTGGTTGGCGTTTAATCTCTTGTTCCGTTCCAGGTGCTCCACCACTCTCCTCTTGATAATGTTCTCCATGGCTTTGCATACTATTCACGTCAGTGACACTGGTCTGTAGTTTAGTGCCTCTTTTCTGACTCCTTTTTTAAATATGGGTACTACATTTGCCGTCTTCCATACCTCAGGTAGTTGCTCAGTTTCAAGGGAAGTGTTGAAGATTGTGGTTAGTGGCACACAGCATTTCTGCTCCCTATCTTAGAACCAACGGAAAGATGTTGTCTGTTCCCATTGCCTTTGAGGTATCAAGGTCGCTTCTTCACCTCCTCCTCAGTTGTGTGTATGTCAGCCAACACTTGTTGATATATTCCTTGTTGGCTTCCCCCTCTGTTCTGTTCACCAAGAGGCCTTCCTGTCTCCACTGTCATTACTTCCTTAAATCTCATGTTGAGCTCCTCACATACCTCTTGATCGCCTCTGGTGAGTTTCCCACCTTCTTTCCTCAGCCTGATCACCTGGTCTTTGACTGTTGTCTTCCTCCTAATGTGGCTATACAGCAATTTCGGGTCAGACTTCGCTTTCGATGCTATGTCGTTTTCGTACTGTCGCTGGACCTCCCTTATCTGTGCATACTCGTTTCTGGCTCTTCGAATAGTCTCTTTATTTTCCTGGGTCCTTTGCCTCCTGTACCTTTTCCATTCTCTGGTGCACTTAGTTTTTGCCTCCCTTCATCTTCGGGTAAACCAAGCACTCGCTTTGGTCTTCTCATTATTTTTCTATTGCCCTCGGGAACAAACCTTTCCTCTGCCTCCCTGCAATTAGTTGTTACATATTCCATCATTTCATTTACTGACTTTCCTGTCAATTCTCTGTCCCACTAAACAATCTGCAAGAAGTTCTTCACACCTTTTATAGTTTGGCTTTTCCCATCCAACTCCTGTTACCCTCTCCACTTGGAACTCTACTATGTATTCAAAACACAGAACCACGTGACCACTAGCTCCAAGGGGCCTCTCATATGGGATGTCCTCAATGTCTGAACTGCTTAGGATGAACACAAGGTCCAGTCTTGCTGGTTCATCCTCCCCTCTCTCTCTGGTAATGTCCTTAATATGTTGATACATGAGGTTTTCCAGTACTGCATCCATCATCTTGGCTCTCCATGTTTTTGGACCCCCGTGTGGTTCCAGGTTTTCCCAGTCGTTCTCCCTGTGGTTGAAATCGCCCATAACCAGTAACTTTGTTCTGCTCGACTGAGCTCTTCTTACTACCTCAGCCAGTGTGCCCACCATTGTTCTGTTGGTCTCTTCATATTCTTCTCTTGGCCTCCTGCAGTTCTGTGGTGAATTATACATCGCTGCAATGATTACCTTATGTTCCCTAGACTGAAGTGTACCTACTATGTAATCCCTTCCTCCAATCTCGTCCATGCTTTTCATTTCCTCAAATCTCCATCGGTTTTTTTACGAGCAGTGTAACCCCTCCTCCCCCTCTGCTCCTTTTATCTTTACTCAGGATCTGATATCCTGGTGGGAAGATTGCATCTGTTATTGTCTTAGTGAGTTTCGTTTCTGTGATTGCTATGATGTCTGGGGACTTCTCATTGATTCTTTCTTGCCACTCCTCATATTTATTCGTTATTCCATCTGTGTTTGTGTACCAAACCTTCAACTTCTTTTCTGTAATAAAGTTGGTAGAATTACCGACAATATGTAAAGTAAAAGGACACAAGTGCAACTAATGTGACATTTATTGTGGAAACGTTTCGCTCTCCAGGCTTGATAAAGCTCCTGGAGAGCGAAACGTTGCCACAATAAATGTCACATTAGTTGCACTTGTGTCCTTTTACTTTACAACTTCTTTTCTAAAACTGTGATCCAGGGAAAAGATTGGGGGTTGGGGGATCGGGAGCCCTGGCAGATGCCTATGGGGGGTTACAGTAGGGGTGGGGACAGAGTTCCCATGGGGGGTTGCTGTAGGGGTGGGGTTTGTGGTGTGGGGGGTGGGGACAGAGGGATCAGTGTGTGTGTCGGTTCAGATTGTTCAGTTACCTTGGGGTTGTCGTGGTTGGAATCCTTCTGCAGGTGTTTCTGGAGGGTGTGTTTACCCTTCCACCTGTGGCTGGGTTCTTCTGCTCTTCTTTGTCATTTCCTCTTGTTCCTCTTTTCGTTTTTGTACTCTCTCTTTCAGTATGAACCTTCCCTCTTGTGTTCTGTCTCGCTCGAGGTTCACACTCTGGTACTCTTGTGTGTCTCTCACCCGTGCTTTCTCCTGCAGAATCATGGTTCGAGTTGATTCTGCCTTGAAATTTGCTTTGAGAGGCCATTTCCATCCCCTTGCAAACCGCCCAATTCTTTGAAAATTTGCCACTTGGGTCAAGTCTCCGCCACCTATTGCTTTCATGATACCTTAATTTTTTTTTCTCCTCCTGTTTCCTTTCATCGTAGGTTTCCCCTTCAACTTCCTGGAGCCCGTACACTAAAGCTGATCTTGCCCTTTCGTCCTCCCACTGTATCTCCCATTGCATCCTGTATGTGTGTGTGTATATATGTGTGTACTCACCTATTTGTACTCACCTATTTATGGTTGCAGGGGTCGATTCATAGCTCCTGGAACTGCCTCTTCACTGATTGTTACTAGGTCCTCTCTCTCCCTGCTCCATGACCTTTATCATACCTCGCCTTAAAACTATGTATGGTTCCCACCTCCACTACGTCACTTTCTAGGCTATTCCACGGCCTGACTACTCTATGACTGAAGAAATACTTCCTAACATCCCTTTGATTCATCTAAGTCTTCAACTTCCAATTGTGACCTCTTGTTTCTGTGTCCCTTCTCTGGAACATCCCATCTTTGTCCACCTTGTCTAGTCTGCACAGTATTTTATATGTCGTTATCATGTCTCCCCTGACCCTCCTGTCCTCTAGTGTCGTGAGCCCGATTTCCCTCAACCTTTCTTCGTAGGACAGTCCCCGTAGCTCTGGGACTAGTCTTGTTGCAAACCTTTGCGCTTTCTCTAATTTCTTGACGTGCTTGACCAGGTGTGGATTCAAAACTGGTGCTGTATACTCCAGTATGGGCCTGACGTAAATGGTATACAGAGTCTTGAACGATTCCTTACTGAGGTATCGGAACGCTATCCGTAGGTTTGCCAGACGCCCTTATGCTGCAGCAGTTATCTGATTGATGTGCGCCTCAGGAGATATGCTCGGTGTTATACTCGCCCCCGGATCTTTTTCCTTGAGTGAGGTTTGTAGTCTTTGGCCATCTAGACTATATTGTGTCTGTGGTCTTCTTTGCCCTTCCCCAATCTTCATGACTTTGCATTTGGCAGGGTTAAACTCAAGGAGCCAGTTGCTGGACCAGGCTTGTAGCCTGTCCAGGTCTCTTTGTAGTCCTGCCTGATCCTCATCCGATTTGATTCTTCTCATTAACTTCACATCATCTGCAAACAATGACACTTCTGAGTCTATCCATTCCGTTATGTCATTCACATATACCAAAAACAGCACAGGTCCTAGGACCGACCCCTGTGAAACCCCGCTTGTCACAGGCGCCCACTCTGACACCTCATCACGTACCATGACTCGTTGCTTCCCTGTCAGGTATTCTCTGATCCATTGCAGTGTCTTTCCTGTTATGTGTGCCTGATCCTCTAGCTTTTGCAGTAACCTCTTGTGAGGAATTGTGTCGAAGGCCTTCTTGCAGTCCAAAAAAATGCAGTCGATCCACCCCTCTCTCTATTGTCTTAATTCTGTCACCTTGTTATAAAACTCCAGTAGGTTTGTGACACAGGATTTTCCTTCCCTGAAACCGTGCTGGTTGTCAATTATATACTTGTTTCTTTCCAGGTACTCCACCACTCTCCTCCTGATGATCTTCTCCATGACTTTGCATACTATACACGTTAGTGATACAAGTCTGTAGTTTAGTGCCTCATGTCTGTCTCCCTTTTTAAAAATTGGGACTATATTTGCCATCTTCCATACCTCAGGGAATTGCCCAGTTTCAATGGATGTGTTGAAGATCTTTGTTAATGGCACATACAGCATCTCTGCTCCCTCTCTAAGGACCCATGGAGAGATGTTGTCTGGTCCCACTGCCTTTGAGGTGTCAAGTTCACATAGCAGCTTCTTCACCTCCTCCTTGGTTATGTGTACCTCATCCAGCATTTGTTGGTGTACCCCCCCCCCCTGTTCTGATTTCCTGGAGTCCTACTGGTTTCCACTGTAAATACTTCTTTAAATCTCGTGTTGAGCTCCTGACATACCTCCCGGTCGTTTCTTGTGAACTCCCCATCATCCTTCCTCAGTCTGATTACCTGGTCCTTGACTGTTGTTTTCCTCCTGATGTGGCTATACAACAGCTTCGGGTCAGACTTGACTTTCGATGCTATGTCATTTTCATATTGTCGCTGAGCCTCCCTTCTCATCTGTGCATATTCGTTTCTGGCTCTTCGGCTAATCTCTTTATTTTCCAGAGTTCTCTGTCTTCTGTACCTTTTCCATTCTCTAGTACACCTAGTTTTTGCCTCCCTACACCTTTGGGTGAACCAAGGACTCGTTCTGTTCTTCCCATTATTTCTGTTTCCCTTGGGAACAAACCTCTCCTCTACCTCCTTCATTTTGTTGCCACATAGTCCACTTCTTGTACTGGTTTTCCTGTCAGTTCCCTCTCCCACTGAATGTCTTGCAGGAAGTTCCTCATGCCTGAGTAGTAGTGTGTGTGTGTGTGTGTGTGTGTGTTTCTATGTGTGCACACAACTTTCACAAATAATTGATTAAAAATTAAAAAGAAACCTCAGAGGGAGAGATATGGCATCTCATGGCTTTTTCAGTATCACCAGTGTTTCGTCAGCAGCTTTTCTGATTTATTAAAATTGATAAATTAAATGCAAAAATCTATGAGGTAGCCTAGTATGAGTGGCAACAGCCGTGTCCAGCACCAGAAAGATCCCAGGCGCAGTGCTGAAGCGCCACCCTCTCTGAGGGGAACTCTGAGGACAGATGTTAAGAGAGCTTTAAAGTATATATGAAAATTAACAGTAAGCTCACAATCATACCAAAATTGCCTATATTTAGCCTAGAATAATTGCACATGTTTTGTGACATAAAAGTCCAGACTCCTACCACTGAAGCTATACTCCTGCATTAAGGTTAATAAATATTATTATTCTGCACTAACAAACTTGTCCCATGTTTCCAGAAAATTCTTCTTGCATTCACCGACATTTTAAACGGCATTCAAACTTGTGGGACAAAACCCCCATAGGACAGAACCCACCAAGAAAGAAGAGAAGAAATACAAGGAAATACAGAACTGAAGAGATGAGAGGATGCATAGGTCAGGTCAAGTAACAAGTGGTCTGAAGTTCATAGTGCTTCACAACGCAGTGTGAAAGGCTTACATCAATAGAGACAAAGTCAGGACTGTGATTCAAATTTCGAATGTTTTGTATACATGAGGGACTTTTCGATAAGACGGCATCTGTGAAGGCTAGAAGAAGGGTAGACAGTTTCGCCACACAGTGGCTTCATCAGTCCTATACAAAGCAGGAAGACATAAGGAGAGGAGGGGTCACAATGTATTTAATGTACATTTTAAGTATATAATCTTTCATTTAATTTTATATTGTCGATATTTTCATTAATAGCTATAATGAAAATGTCTTCCTTCATATTATTATTTGACTTAGCTATGTCAGTAGGTAGGGTGCAACATTTACACATCACTGCTCACTAACCATACCCCGGCCGGGATTGAACCCGCGGTCAGAGAGTCACTGTGCTCACTGTTCGAGAGTTGTGGTTGGCTGACAGCATTGGAAAACAGCTTAGCTAACTAACTATCAGCTCGCTTGTTTATCTGCCGGCGTCTCGGCAGTACCATGGGAGTCTCACGTGATATCTGATGTGAGGCCTGTAGTCGTGAAATCGCACTCTCCATAGCTGGTCATTGCTCGACAAGCACTGCTATCTCCATCTGCTCCTGGTCCGGAGAGCATGGCCCTCTCCATCTGCTACTAGCCCTGGAAGCATCTCTTTCGTCTCTGTTCATTATTTAGACTGTTTTGGTAGAGTATGATTTCGCTGGTCAGTACGCTAAGGTCAGTGGTTGCGTATGGTCATACCTGCCTAAGCTCTTGGGAGTTAGCGTGGGGTGTTACCAAGCACCATGGCTTGTTGTAGTGTTTTAGAATCTCAGGTTCAAGTGTTGAAGAAGGAGATTCTACTTCTTCAGGAGGAAAATAGGAAGCTGAAGCTTTGCATAGATGAGTTTGGGAGTGAGTGTGAGAAGGATTTAGCTGGTAAGGAAGGAATGGTCACCAGCAGTGAGATTGGCAGCCACTTTAAGTGGTAAGTGGTTCACAGTTCAGGAAGAAGGAAGATAAGAAGGGTTAATAAAGATGTGAAGGTAGGAAATCAATTCTCTTTTCTCCAGGATGAGTGTACTTCAGTGGTTAGTGAGGTTGAAGGTACCACTGATTCCCCTGCTAATCAAGGTAAGAATATTCTAATTATAGGAGATTCTCGGGTAAGATATAAGGACTGTGCTCTTTGTAACAGATAGGTCAGATAGAGGGTGAGCCTCCCAGGAGCTGGTATTGGTGACATAGTCAGCAGGATGGATAATATTATGTCAGGTAATGGGAACAAGCCCATTATCTTTCTTAGTGCTGGGGGTAATGACACTGGGAAGGGCAGGAGACAGGAGCTGCTGGTTAAGTACAGGTCAGCCATAGAAGTAGTCAAGTCTAAGGGAGGGATCCCAATTATATGTAGCATCTTGCCTAGAAAGGAATGGACAATGAATGGATGTCTCAGGCAATTGGTATAAATTGCTGGCTAGACAGGTACTGCAAGGACCTTGCAATCCCATTCATTGATAACTGGGACAAATTCTATGCAAACGTGATATGTATGCAAGGGATGGGGTTCATCTCTCGAGCTGGAGTGGTTGCATTAGCCAATTCGATTGAGGGGGTAATTGATGACTTGTCTAGGACTTTAAACTGATAGATTATAGAGGTATAGGTGTTCGTGGAAAACAATCAGGCTGCAGTATTACGGCTGAAAACAGCAGTTATTACCGGGATACCTCAGGGGTATGTTTAAAAGACAATATTCAAAATAAAGTTGCTATTAAATTGAATGGTTCACAGAACCGACACGTTGATAAATTAGACACATGTGCAACTCTTGGGTATAAAGATACCCAAGAGTTGCACATGTTTCTAATTTATCAACGTGTCGGTTCTGTGAACCATTCAATCTACAATCCTGTCAAACACTGCAACTTCTTGGGATCTTAATACTTGGGAATTCTTCGCTTGCCTAACCCTTGGGCACGACCTACTTCCACACTGAACAAATGTGACACCATCTACAACTGCTGCACCTCTCCTGCCTACGGTTTATAAGCTCCTTCTCCGCTCACATGCCGTATTCTATTTAAGATTGATGGACTGACCACATCGACTCAAGGTTGAGGGACTGATTACCTCATTCTCCTCCTGTTCTTCAAGATTCTCCTTTGTAGGGACTGATGAAGCCACTGTGTGGCGAAACGTTTCCTCAATAAAGATACCCAAGAGTTGCACATGTGTCTAATTTATCAAAGTTGCTAGTAAAGGCAAATCAATTGATCAACAAACAAAGAGAGATAGTAGAGGGCAACGAGTGATTAGCTCCCTTAAGGTTTACTGTATATATAGTAGGAGTCTAATAAATAAGATAGATGAGCTAAGATTACTTGCAAATGCAGGTAATATAGATATTATTGGTATAACAGAGATCTGGTTCAACCTGAAAAATAGAGAAATGCCTTCTGAATGCAACATACAGGATTATAAACTATTCCACGCTGATAGGGTCAACAGGAAGGGTGGTGGAGTTACGATGCATGTCAGAGATAATTTAAATTGTTGTCTTAGACATGATATAAGAATAGAAACATCGGACACAGAATCTGTTTGGCTACAGTTTCTCGAGGGACGTGACAAATTAATTTTGGGTGTGATTTATAGGCCCACAAACCTTGATAGAGAGTACAGTAAGCTGTTATGGGACGAAATTCATAAGGCATCTAGATATGAAAATATTGTGTTAATTGGAAATTTTAGCTTTGACAAATTGATTGAAACAATGTGACAGGAAATCTTGAGTCTAGTGACTTTCTTGATACGGTTCAGGATTGCTTTTTAGAACAGGTTGTGACAGAACCAACTAGAGGAAACAATCTGCTTGACTTGGTTCTTGACAACAAAGATTCACTAATTAATAATCTTGAGGTTAATGATGAGCTTGGGAAAAGTGATTACAAATCACTTAGTGTCAATATAGCATGGAATTAGCCAGATAACTGCAATCAAATCACTGTCCCAGACTTTTGCTTGGCCGATTTCATGGAACTGAGAAATTACCTGGATGGGCTAAATGGGATGACCTGACTGTGGGTCTGGGAGGTGATCTTGGTTGCTAATATGACGTTTTTAAGAGCATAGTTCTAGCTGCCCAGACAACTTTTGTTCCGAGTAGGGAAATTAGATCTAACAGAAATGATCTCAAATGGATGAACAATAGATTAAAACATCTCATTGGTCAAAAGAGAGGCATATATAGGCGTATCAAAAAGAGAGGATGGGCAGTTAAGAAATCAATATACTCAGTTAAAGAGAGAAATAAAAAAAAAGGAATAAGAAAAGCAAAAAGGGATTATGAGGCTAAGGTCGCAAGGGATTCGAAGACTAACCCAAAAGTGTTCTTTCAGGTATACAGAAGTAAGATTAGGGACAAGATAGGCCCACTTAAGAGTAACTCAGGTCAGATCACTGACAGTGATAAGGATATGTGTGAAATTTTCAAAACTTCCACTCAGTTTTTATCCAGGAAAACACTAGCAAAATTCCTGAAATAATAGATTATGTAGGACAGGACGATAATAAACTATGCATCATTGCTGTAACTAGTGACATGGTCCTCAGACAAATAGAGAAATTAAAACTTAACAAATCCCCAGGCGCTGATGAACTGTTTGCAAGGGTGTTAAAGGAATGTAAAAAGGAACTTAGCATACCTTTGGCTAATCTTTTCAACACATCACTACTAACTGGCATAGTGCCTGATAAGTGGAAAATGGCAAATGTAATACCTATTTACAAGGCAGGTGACAGCTCCTTAATTTCAATTTATAGACCAACAAGCCTTACCTCCACAGTGGGAAAATTTATGAAATCGATAATTGCCGAAGCAATTCGTAGCCATCTTGATAGGCATAAACTGAGTAATGAATCTCAACACGGTTTTACAAAGGGGCGTTCCTGTCTTACGAATTTACTAACTTTTTTCACTAAGGTTTTTGAGGAGGTAGATCATAGTAATGAATATGATATTGCGTGTATGGACTTCAGTAAGGCTTTGGATAGAGTTCTGCATCAGAGACTATTGAGGAAACTTAAGGCACACGGAATAGGAGAAAAATTTTCCTGGGTAGAGGCAGCAGAGAGTTTGTATAAACCGGGAGAAATCAGAATGGGGGCACGTCACAAGCGGTGTTCTGCAGGGGTCAGTGTTGGGCCCGTTGTTGTTCACAATTTACATAAACGACATAGATGAGGGAATAAATAGCGACATGAACAAATTTGCTGATGACACCAAAATAGGCCATCAATTGAATAGACTGATGCAGTGAAGAATTCCCTGTATTATGACATAAGCTACTTCTACACACATATGCTGTATTCTTTTCAAGATTGATCGACTCAAAGCTGAGGGACTGATTACTTCAAACTCCTCCTGTTCTTCAATGTTCTCCATTGTATGGACTGATGAAGCCACAGTGTGGCAAAACGTTTCCTCAAAAAAGATACCAGTGTTGCACATGTGTCTAGTTTATCAACTTGTCGGTTCTCTGAACCATTCATTAACTGGGAAACGTACAGAGGAGGATTACAAAGTTGATCCCATGTATCAGAAATCTTCCCTATGAGGATAGACTGAGGGCCCTGAATCTGTACTCTCTTGAAAGGCGTAGAATTAGGGGGGATATGATCGAAGTGTATAAATGGAAAACAGGAATAAATAAAGGGGATGTAAATAGCGTGCTTAAAACTTCCAGCCAAGACAGGACTCGCAGTAATGGTTTCAGGTTGGAAAAATTCAGTTTCAGGAAGGATATAGGAAAGCATTCGTTTGGTAATTGAGTTGTGGATGAGTGGAACAAATTTCCAAGTACAGTTACAGAGGCTAAAACGTTGTGTAGTTTTAAAAATAGGCTAGATAAATACATGATTGGGTGTGGGTGGGTGTGAGTTGGACCTGACTAGCTTGTGCTGCTAGGTCTGATGCCTTGCTCCTTCCTTAAGTGGAAGTGACCTGACTAAGTGGGTCATTGGGCTATTCCAGGGAGGGGGACATTGACCTTCGCATGGGTCAGTAGGCCTGCTGCAGTGTTCCTTCTTTCTATGTTCTTCTTCTTATACTTCTTGTAACTCTGCGTAATTCTGGTCACAGAGCATTGTTTTAATGAGGTTGTGTCATACAAACACTCAAGGGCAAACTAGGTCCCAAGCTATAGCTTCTAACCTATTTTGTGTGGCTGTGAGGGAAAAGTTCAACAGATAGGAGCAGCGAGCGAGTATATGGTGACGATAGTTTGATTGCCAGCTGTTTGTTAAGGTAGGGTCAGTCTAGCTCCCGCTATCCCCTCCCCCCCCCCTTTTCTCCACCCCGAAAGGTGACGTGTGGGGCTCGGACCAAACAGTAATCACTTGACTCACAGCTCCCAGCACAACTCTTGGAATGACAGCTCGGGTCATCTGCCAACTGTTACAAAAAACGTGATTTCTAAAAAGCTTAGAGATCTCCAGTGGATACTAGAAAAGACTGCTCTTCTAGCATCCAGCCTGTTACTGGGTTTTCGTAGCAAGTAGTCAGTATCCTTGTCCAATTATCCATTAGAATTCAATAAGAATTATTAGTGCTTCAGGATTACAACTGGTAGGCTACTAACTAGAGAAATTAAAATTTAATAAATTTATTAATCACAGTCTAGAGGTATATTATCAAAGTAAATTAAATTAATAATAATGAAAATAATAATAATCACTTCTCTCATGTACAGTAGTATTGTGCTGAAAACACATATCTCATTTATAAGTCTTAAGTACCGTCTGGTACATTAACATTTAATAATACAAATAAGTGTGTGTATGTGTGTAAGTGATCTAAGTAGTTCGCTATGTCTCACGACTCGACTAGACTTAAACAAGTGACTGACAAAGTCCTCTCATAAACTAACTTCTTGATCAACTGGCAATCAGAACAGTCTGCTTGAGCAATAAAAAGAATGCTAAGCCCAATAGCAATATAACAAGCAACTGCGACACAGAATCAGGAACAAGGAGATAATATAACGACACTAAGTAGGGACCATCAGCAGATCCTCCACAAAAGTCACAAAACTCCCATACTACTGAATCTAAGTTCAGCATAAGAAAATCCCCGACTATGACAGTACACAGATACCAGTACAGGTTAGGTCAGAAGCTACAGCTCAGGACCTGAGTTGCTCAGAGTGTCTATGCCACACACAACCTCAGTACAACGTCGAAAATCACTAAGTCTATACAATGTTCTGTGAACAGAGTCCCACAGAATCTACAGCAATAATGAGACAGAGACGATCTTCCAAGAAGGGCCAATAAGGGAGATTTAGGCTCGTCTTGTCTAGAATACATCCAACTACCAAGCGAGTCTAGACCAGACTGAATACTTCAGGCGAGGTGTGATCACCCCCCTCGATCACGTGATAGCTCCATGGACAGTTGCTGCTCAGCAACAGAGAAGCCGGCAGAGTAACGAGCAACAAACGATAATTACAGTAGTTAGACAATCAAGACTTGAAGTATGAGCACATAATAATAATATATGAATGTTACATCCTACCTAACACCATAACTAAATCAAATAATAATATAAAGCAATATATTTACGATTTAGCTATTATCGCAAATATAAGCAATGTAAAATTATATGAAGAGGTAATATACATTATATACATATACATAATATACATCATATACATTGTGACCCATTCAGGGGTTGCAACACCCCCCCTCCCAACACGACTAACGGTCGCACTAGGAGTTGGGTTAATGTCTTTCACATTATTACTGACTACTCATGTCACATTAATACAATTTAATATAAAAAATAAGTCATAGTCAATCTTGTGCCAAGCACTTCTATAATTTCACAGTGTCTATATCACTAAGTTATGCCCCTAGTACTAGGGCAGTAGACAGTATCGTATCTCTGCATACTCGTGGTTATGTACATCAGTGTAGAGACAGGATAGCATAGACAAGCATGACACGTTGAGGCTCGATCATAGTAGTGGAGACTGCATAAGAACAATAGTCTTGTGCTATAGACAGGAGACGGCATTCCACTCTTAAGTAGTGGTAGTGGAATGCTATGCAGTATGGACATCTGAGTATGAAACAGCTTAAGGTGTGTAGTGAAGGGGGAGGGTCTGCGGCAGGAGTGTTCTGCCACTCAGTAACATCGCCCACACAACACTACAAACTCATCACTCAGTTTCTGTCTCCTCTTTACACATATATCACCACTACTGTGAATATATAAATAACATAATTAGACATGAGTATATATAATTAACATGGGCTGGAGAGATTACATTACTTTACTGAATTTGACATAGCAAGTAAAAAAAGGAATTTGGGCATAAAATTACGTTAATTTAATGTAACTGATAATTATTAAGGACGTGATAGAGCGTCAGCAATTACATTACAATGACAACTTATGTGTTTTATACTAATAGAATAAGTTTGGATTCTGAGAGCCCACCTCATGATCCTAGCCTTTTTACTCTTCATAGTGTTTATGTAGGTGAGTGGATTGAGGACTGCAAAAACGTTAATTTTGAATGGGGAAGTGCCCAAATACACGTCAAAATGTTCCAAGGACACCACAAGAGCTAGAGCCTCTTTCCCAATAGTGGCACAATTTTTCTGGTGTCGTTTGAGCTTAGATGAATAGTAACATATAGGATGGAGAATGTCAGTGGATGCTGACTGTTGGAGCAGCATAGCACCCACTGCATAACCACTCGCATCTATATGTAAAAAGAAGGGAAGATTGAAATTAGGACTCCTCAACACAAGAGCTGAGGAAAGGAAATGCTTCAACCTTTTGAACGAGTCTGAACAATCTCTAGTCCAGATGAACTGAACTTTGCTACTAGTGAACAAAGTGAGAGGTGCAGGTGGAGGTGTGTGTGCTGGCTTGCCTGTCACTTGACACATGTGGCAACGTCGCACATGATCAGCTACTGTTTCCTTCATCTATGGCCAAGTAAAATGTTTTGCCAGTTTACCGAGTGTCTTCTTGACACCCAAATGTCCTCCTATTCAACTATTGTGGGCAAAATCAATGGCTTGTTCACGAAATGTAACTGGTAACACTACGAGATGCTTGACTGTGGTGGAAACACTATCAGCTGACAACTTACGTGTATATTTCTCCATCAGTACACCGTTACTATAATAGTAACAATTATCGAGATCCTTTGCTTCACTCTCAGTAACTGCTATATTTCTCAGTCTTTCCAGTGACTGATCAACAAACTGATCCTAGATTAAATCATCGAGTTAGAAATTTAACGTCAGTTGTGTCCTGACTAGGTTGATGACAGGGGGGAGTTAGTGTTAATGATCCTGGGTGCAGAGCGTCACTAAACAACATATTCAAGCCCAAATCATTGTCATCCACTAACTCAACAGGAGACAAGGATGGTTGTTGTATCTTTGACATAGCTCTAGTAATTGCGCTGAGAGGAAATAAAATAGGCTCCTCTCTACAAGCTTCAATGACATAATTATCATCAGTGCTATTATCAATCACAAGTGGTTCTTTACATATACCAGCATGAAGGATATCGTTCCCTATCAACAAGTCCACTGACCTGACGGGAAATACACCACTGGATATACCCACTGAAATATAACCAGTATAATAGCTTGTTTCAATGTAAACTTTGTGCAGAGGTACTTTTATAACAGCCCCTCCATAGGCTTCTAACAATACATCTATCTTGGTATAGGTATTATCAGTTATGGGCAGTACATCTTCTCTTAATAACGTGAGATAACTGCCAGTGTCTCTGAAAGTAATTATCTCAGTTAGATGTGATTCGTCAAATCCTACTTTACCTCTCTATAAGTAAGGACTCATTGATGAACGAATCTTTTCGTCAGATACACTTTCTGATGCTAGTCATCTATCCTGAGTAATATTATTTAAAACAGTAGGATCAGAGGTATTACTAGGATTTTGGTGCCTTTGTTGCACGGAAGAGGATACGGCTTGTGTGGGGGCGCCAGCCGCACGACTGCTTCTCGTATCTCTTTCTAACTTATAGCAATACTCTCTAGCATGTCCTTTTCTGTTACAATAGGTACATTTAACTTTCTTCTTCTCGATATCAGACTTTTGTCTAGCCACAGAGACAGATTCAGGATTGTGAGTTTTCCTGGTGAAGGTACGAGAAGTTACAGTAGCAGGTACATCAGGCCGGCAATGAGCAGCTGATTTAGGTTGCCAACTTCTAGGACAATTTTTTGTTACCTTGTTTCTCTGTGTTTTAGTACGTGCAAGTTTGTGAGAAATCTCGTAATTGTCTGCTAATGCTGCAGTTTCTAGAATATCCGAGGTAGTATGATCGATCAGATATTCTTGTATGTCACTGGACATACAGTTGTTAAACTCTTCGTGAAGTAACAACTGAACTAGGCTGTCGTAGTTGTAACATTTAGCAGCTCTAGACCATCTCTCAAATGCAACTTTTTTCTCACGAGCAAACTCTACACAAGTTTGATCTTGCCGTCGTTGTAACGTACGAAATGCACGTTGATAACTTACAGGTAACAAGTTATATGTCTCTAGAATAGTTTGTTTGACAGCATCATAACTAATGTACTTGGCAAATGGTAAAGCAGCAGCAAAAGTTTGAGCTCTTCCTATCAAAGCTGTGTGCAACAAGGTAGCCCAGTGCTTACGTGGCCAGTTCATAGCACGTGCCTGGTTCTCAAACACATCAAAATAGGTGTCTAAGTCACTCTCAAAAAACCTAGGAACCATTGAGGCAGCTTTCTGCACATTAAATGTGTCCTGTAATCTATCAGTCTGTTGTCTTCCAAGACGAACATTTTCTCTCTGGAAATCTTCTTCGTTCAATTTCCTCTGTGCCTCTATTTGTGCAGTCTGCACAAACAGAGGACCAGTGGGTAACGGAGGAGTAAGGAATCTAACGAATGAGTCTGGATGGTCCTTAGGTCGGGCACCTAGTCCAGCCGTCCCTAGAGAGTCTAGATCTGGTCTAGGATAAATAGATACAGGTGTAGTATACATGGTACTAGTATGAGGCTGAGTCATACTACCAGCTACACTCTGTACTATTGTGTCAGTGAGGCGGGAAGGTGTGAGCGAGAACAAAATTTCATTAGGCTCAGACACTTCTGCTGTAGTTGCTCTCTCTTCTACGTCATCAAATAGAGCCATACCTTCTAATTGTGACACAAGGCTTTCTGTATCTGAATCATAATCAGACATCTCTATATGAGCAGGAAACACTATATTTTTAATTAACGCTCTGACAGTTTCTGCAGTGTAATTCCTGTTATATGTCACACCGAGATATTTGGCTACTCGCCAACACGTCTGAAGTTTTAATGTACTCAACTCAAAGTCAGAGTATCAATTAATTGTTTCACTTTGGCATACATCACGAAAATAAATGTACTACGAGAGAGTGATTATGGGAAACTATAAACCTAATAGGAATTTTAGTGTTGGTGGTCTTAGAGTTAGAGCTCATAAACAGTATTTCCATCTCCTTGGATCAAGAGAGTCAGGTACATACATCCACCTGGTATGTTGTACAAGACTAAACTCAAAGTCTTCAGATTAGGAAAGTACTCAAAGTGTTTGATCATAGAGTTACTAGTATGTCAAACTGGACAATTTCTCCAACACCTTGGATCAAGAGCCTCCCGGTCAGGCCCCCATTTGTTACAAAAAACGTGATTTCTAAAAAGCTTAGAGATCTCCAGTGGATACTAGAAAAGACTGTCCTTCTAGCATCCAGCCTGTAACTGGGTTTTCGTAACAAGTAGTCAGTATCCTTGTCCAATTATCCATTAGAATTCAATAAGAATTATTAGTGCTTCAGGATTACAACTGGTAGGCTACTAACTAGAGAAATTAAAATTTAATAAATTTATTAATCACAGTCTAGAGGTATATTATCAAAGTAAATTAAATTAATAATAATGAAAATAATAATAATCACTTCTCTCATGTACAGTAGTATTGTGCTGAAAACACATATCTCATTTATAAGTCTTAAGTACCGTCTGGTACATTAACATTTAATAATACAAATAAGTGTGTGTATGTGTGTAAGTGATCTAAGTAGTTCGCTATGTCTCACGACTCGACTAGACTTAAACAAGTGACTGACAAAGTCCTCTCATAAACTAACTTCTTGATCAACTGGCAATCAGAACAGTCTGCTTGAGCAATAAAAAGAATGCTAAGCCCAATAGCAATATAACAAGCAACTGCAACACAGAATCAGGAACAAGGAGATAATATAAGGACACTAAGTAGGGACCATCAGCAGATCCTCCACAAAAGTCACAAAACTCCCATACTACTGAATCTAAGTTCAGCATAAGAAAATCCCCGACTATGACAGTACACAGATACCAGTACAAGTTAGGTCAGAAGCTACAGCTCAGGACCTGAGTTGCTCAGAGTGTCTATGAGACACACAACCTCAGTACAACGTCGAAAATCAATAAGTCTATATAATGTTCAGTGAACAGAGTCCCACAGAACCTACAACAATAATGAGACAGAGAGGATCTTCCAACAAGGGCCAATAAGGGAGATTTAGGCTCGTCTTGTCTAGAATACGTCCAACCACCAAGCGAGTCTAGACCAGACTGAATACTTCAGGCGAGGTGTGAAACCTCCCCCCAATCACGTGATAGCTCCATGCACAGTTGCTGCTCAGCAACAGAGAAGCCGGCAGAGTAACGAGCAACAAACGATAATTACAGTAGTTAGACAATCAAGACTTGAACTATGAGCACATAATAATAATATATGAAGGTTACATCATACCTAACAACATAACTAAGTCAAATAATAATATAAAACAATGTACGTATTTACGATTTAGCTATTATCGCAAATATAAGCAATATAAAATTATATGAAGAGGTAATATACATTATATACATATACATAATATACATCATATACATTGTGACCCATTCAGGGGTTGCAACACAACCAAAGAAATGTGTTGAAGGAGACGGACTGAAGTCCTGAGACGTCACTTTTTGATCTACCTACCTGATTAATTGTAGGCAACAGCAGGCAACTACCCCTCATCTTCGCAGTGGTAAAGAACCTGCGTTCCTGTCATCTGGACTGACTATTCAAGGCTATAGACTCTGTGAAGAACTAGTCGTTGGGTTGTCACCAACACCTGTGACCCCCCCACATCATCAGCAACGGCTACAATTTCTACAAGAAGGTGTCAACCTCCACCAGACACCCCAGTATAACTGTACATATTAGCGTTGAATTCAAATGTCATTTTTTATTTCATTTTTCATTTTTCTTTCAAGTAGAATACACATTCATGTTTCAATGTTTTATCTTTGCATTACTAACTAATAAAGTGTTTATTTCTGTGAATTATTATTTCTTTTTCTATTCATTAATTTTCCTGAGGAGGAGCAAGCCTTGGTAATACTGACTGAAGTTGTTACAGGGCTGAGTAAGCCTTCACAGTGGCATCTACGCATTGTCGTAGTCGGGGATTTGGTTATGCTGAACTTAGATTCAGTATTAAGGGAGTTTTATGACTTTTATGGAGGATCTGCTGATGGTCCCCAGTTAGGGTCGTTATTTTCTCCATGTTCCTGACGCTGTGCTGCTGCTTGTTACATTAATGCTGTTTGGTGAATGGTTCGTCATATTATTCTAGCAAGCTGTTTAAATTGCCTTGATGGTCGAGAATATAGATTATTTTTGGACTAGTTGTCAGTCACTATTCAAGTCTAAGTCGAGTCGAGTCGTACTCAGACATAACGAGCAACTTTTAGCGCACGCACACATACACAAGCTTGTATATACTAGTATTATTTTATACTTAATAACAGTTATGAAATGTGTCCTCAGCACTATATTGCTATATGTACAATTTAACTTTGCAGTACAAGACAAGTGTAGGAACTTATGTCCTGAATTATATCAAACCTCTTTACTTTGATTTTGTCCACCTAGACAACTTTGTTAATAAGAACATAAGAACACAAGAAAGGAGGAACACTGCAGCAGGCCTGTTGGCCCATACTAGGCAGGTCCTTTACAATTCATCCCGCTAACAAAACATTTGACCAACCCAATTTTCAATGCTACCCAAGAAATAAGCTCTGATGTGCAAGTCCCACTCAAATCCAACCCCTCTCACTCATGTTTTTATCCAGCCTAAATTTGAAACTACCCAAAGTCCCCAATAACCCAACTAGGTAGACTGTTCCACTCATCAACTACCCTATTTCCAAACCAATACTTTCCTATGTCCTTTCTAAATCTAAACTTATCTAATTTAAATCCATTACTGCGGGTTCTCTCTTGGAGAGATATCCTCAAGAACCATCCTCAAGACCTTATTAATATCCCCTTTATTAATACCTATCTTCCACTTATACACTACGATCATGTCTCCCCTCATTCTTCGTCTAACAAGTGAATGTAGTTTAAGAGTCTTCAATCTTTCTTCATAAGGAAGATTTCTAATACTATGTATTAATTTAATCATCCTACGCTGCATGTTTTCTAACGAATTTATGTCCATTCTGTAATATGGAGACCAGAACTGAGCTGCATAATCTAGGTGAGGCCTTACTAATGATGTATAAAGCTGCAGTATGACCTCTGGACTTCTGTTGCTTACACTTCTTGATATAAATCTCATTAATCTATTTGCCTTATTACGTACGCTTAGGCATTGCTGTCTTGGTTTAAGGTTGCTGCTTACCATAACCCCCAAGTCCTTTTCGCAATCTCTATGGCTAAGTTCTACATTATTTAACTTATAAGTGCTAGGGTTATGGACACTCCCGAGCTTCAGAACCTTGCATTTATCTACATTGAACTGCATCTGCCACTTTTCTGACCAAAAATAGAGTTTGTCTAAATCCTCCTGAAGTTCCCTAACATCTACGTTTGAATCAATTAACCTACCTATCTTTGTGTCATCGGCGAATTTGCTCATTTCACTAGTAATTCCTTCATCAAGATCATTGATATATATTATAAACAACAACGGGCCCAAGACTGATCCCTGTGGAACGCCACTTGTTACTGATCCCCACTCGGATTTAACCACATTTATGGATACTCTCTGCTTCCTGTCTGTGAGCCATGATTCGATCCACGAGAGCACCCTTCCCCCAATGCCATGAGCTGCCACTTTCTTTAACAGTCTTTGGTGCGGAACTCTATCAAAAGCCTTACCGAAATCTAAGTAAATAATATCAAATTCTTTATCGTGGTCAACAGCCTCAAAAGCTTTACTGAGGAAAGTTAATAAATTAGTTAGACAAGACCGGCCTCTTGTGAATCCATGCTGAGTATCATTAATCAAGCTATGCTTATGGACATCAAAATGGTATACAATGCTTATGGAGTTGGCTTCTTATAATCTCAGCTATAATTGACTCTAGTAATTTGCCTACAATTGAGGTCAAGCTTATTGGGCGGTAATTTGACGGTAACGACTTGTTCTCTGTTTTAAAAATAGGAATTACATTAGCCATCTTCCACATATCAGACACTACACCTGTTTGAAGAGATAAATTAAAAATATTAGTTAATGGTTCAGAGAGTTCCATTTTGCATTCCTTAAGAACCCTTGAAAAAAACTCATCAGGACCAGGTGACTTATTTTGCTTCAGTCGGTCTATCTGCTTCACAACCATTTCACTAGTGACTGTGATGTTACATAATTTATCTTATTATGGCCCACTATAAAAATAATTACTGGAATATTGTTAGTGTCTTCCTGTGTAAAAAACGAGAGAAAATAATTATTTAAAATCTAGCACATTTCATTCTCCTTGTCAGTAAGATGCCAATAGTTATTTTTAAGGGGACCTATCTTATCTCTAACTTTTGTTCTATAGACCTGGAAAAAACTTTTTGGGTTAGTTTTAGAAAGCCTAGCAACTTTAATTTCATAGTCCCTTTTAGCTTTTCTTATCCCCTTTTTAATGTCCCTCTTAATGTTAATATACTGATTCATAAGATGACCCTCATCTCTTTTGATACGCCTATAAATTCCTTTCTTATGCCTTACTAGATATTTCAGCCTATTATTCATCCATTTTGGGTCATTTCTATTTGATCTAATTTCTTTATACGGGATAAACGTTCTTTGAGCAGCATGTATAGTGTTCTGAAAACTGTCATATTGATAGCTCTCTTTGTTACCCCAGTCAACAGATGATAAGTGTTCTCTAAGCCCATCGTAATCTGCTAAGCGAAAATCTGGGACTGTTACTGAGTTATCCCTACTATCATACTTCCATTCAATGCTAAATGTAATTGATTTGTGGTCGCTAGCACCCAGTGGCCCTAACAATTTCCTCCCATAGTAGTCTCCCCTGGTCTGTATCTAAGTTTGAGGGACGGTATATCACACCTAAAATCAATTTTACATGCTCCTCTGAAAATTCTATCCAGACTCTTTGTGTGTTACTTCAGACTTAATACCCGTTTTTATGCAACAGTTCAAGCGATCTCGGACATACAGTGCCACACCACCCCCCTTCCCGATACTTGCATCTACTTGATAAATTAGACACATGTGCAACTCTTGGGTATCTTTATTGAGGAAACGTTTCGCCACACAGTGGCTTCATCAGTCCATACACAGGAGAAGCTAGAAGAATGGGAGGAGAATGAGGTAATCAGTCCCTCAGCCTTGAGTCGATGTGGTCAGTCCATCAAGATTGATGGACTGACCACATCGACTCAAGGCTGAGGGACTGATTACCTCATCCTCCTCCCGTTCTTCTAGCTTCTCCTGTGTATGGACTGATGAAGCCACTGTGTGGCGAAATGTTTCCTCAATAAAGATACCCAAGAGTTGCACATGTGTCTAATTTATCAATGTGTCGGTTCTGTGAACCATTCATCTACAAATTCCATCTACTTGGAACAATTTAAAACCCAGAATGTGACATTCCGCAGGCATGTCCCGACTTTTTGAATTAAACCACGTCTCAGTTATGGCAAATACATCACTGTTACCTGCACTAGCAACTAGTCTCAACTCGTCCATCTTATTCCTAGCGCTACGACTATTTGTGTAATATATATTTAAAGACCCTCCTTTCTCTTTACCCTTCCTGCTCCTTTCTGTTATTCCACTAAACCTATTACTGTCCTTGTCAATTAGTGCCACTGGCTTTCCAATATCCACCTCATTTTGCCTATTACTAGTTCTCCTAGTACTCATATTACTACACTGAGACTTCACTGTTTTCCCGCCAAAACCCATACCACTAACTATTCCTAGTTTAAAGACCTAACAGCTCCTTCCACTGCGTTGGCCAGTGCTCCCACCCCACACCTAGATAAGTGAACCCCATCCCTGGCATACATGTTATTTCTGCCATAGAAGAGGTCCCAGTTGTCAACGAATGTTACCGCATTTTCCTTACAGTATTTGTCCAGCCAGCAATTGACACCAATTGCCCTGGACAACCATTCATTTCCAACTCCTCTCCTTGGCAAAATACCACATATGACAGGGTTCCCACCCTTCCTCCTAATTATCTCTATTGCTGACCTATACCTGCTAATCAGGTCCTCACTCAAACGTCTGCCAACATCGTTGCCTCCAGCACTGAGACAGATAATAGGATTGCTCCCATTACCTCTCATGATGTCATCCAGATGGCTAACAATATCCTTCATCCCAGCCCCAGGAAAACACACTCTCTGCCTCCTACTCCTATCCTTCAAGCAGAATACCCTATCCATGTACTTAATCTGGCTATTCCCAACAACAACAATGTTTATACCTTCCTTGTCGACGTCCGTCGTGATGTTCCCAGTAGTCGACTCACATTCGTTAGGTAACAATACACCTTCACTTGTGGAATTAGTCAAGACGTTCTAGATGGTTTTCGTTGGGGTTTCCAGGGATGTCTCACTCAAATCAGCCAATGCTTCCTTGGTGCTCGTTGTGACATTCCCAGTAGAACACCCACATTCGTCAGGTAGCACCGAAAATGGGTTGAAAGTTTCCACAGCAGTCTTCTGGGTCCTCGTTGTTTCTGCCTCTCCAACAGTCTTCTTGATCCTCAGCTTGGTTCCATGTTGCCCGGCCACTGACCAAGCTCCCCTCTTAACCTGGGGACTCACAATAAGAGAATTACTTCGAATCCTCTTGTTCTCCTCCGTTAATCGCCTTATCTTCTGCTTAGCAACCCTAAGCTCTTCTTTCAGCTGCTGGTAAAGTTGCTCAAGAGAGGGCATCTTGGTTCAGATTTACAGAGAGCACACAAACAGGTCTTCACAGAGCTAAGTACACGTCACCACTGTCACAAAGTCATTTCAAATTTTTATTTTGTTAGTTAGGATCCTATCAGTTGTAGTCCTAAAGTACTAATAAAATTTATCATAAATTTAAAGGATAACTGGACCAGAATACTTTCTGACAGACAGTTATAAAACCAAAAAGAGGCTAGATGCTAGAGGGGGATCAATAAGTTGACCTTCTAGTATTTCTGGAGACCTCTATACTATATATATCACATTTTGTAACACAGGCACATCAAGGAAAGCAGCAGGGTTTGAGGCCCATTCAACTTTATGCTTGATGGAAGAAGCAAGATTGTTATGAGCACCGAGAAAGTTTAGAAGAGATTAGAGTCATGTAGCTGAAAAGTGAAGACATCATCTACATAGCGAAGCCAGAGAGAAGTACGCACCTCAATAGTAAAAATTAGAACCGTTTGGAAATACTCCATATCATCACCGAGAAAACTGCGAATATCATCAAGAAGGATTCATTAAAATGGTATAAAATACCGACAGATTGTTAGGTAAGACACATATGCAACAGTTAGGTATCTTTATTTCGAAACGTTTCGCCTACACAGTAGGCTTCTTCAGTCGAGTACAGACAAGTTGATAGAAGCAGAAGATACTTGAAGACGATGTAATCAGTCCATCACCCTTAAAGTTTTGAGGTGGTCAGTCCCTCAGTCTGGAGAAGAGCATTGTTCCGTTGTCTGAAACAATATTGTTTCAGACAACGGAACAATGCTCTTCTCCAGACTGAGGGACTGACCACCTCAAAACTTTAAGGGTGATGGACTGATTACATCGTCTTCAAGTATCTTCTGCTTCTATCAACTTGTCTGTACTCGACTGAAGAAGCCTACTGTGTAGGCGAAACGTTTCGAAATAAAGATACCTAACTGTTGCATATGTGTCTTACCTAACAAGAAGGATTCAACTTTAAGATGTGATCGAACACGTTCAGTGAAGTTATGTCAGTGACAGAGATGAGCGGAAGAAAAAGAACTAAGAAAATGAGCAAGAATTTTGGCCAACATGAAAGCATAAGGATAAGCAGCAGAACTTCTACTAGTTTTAATGATGAGACGTAGAGAGATACCAGGTTTGTGAGTTCTAGAACCATGGAAATCAGGTAGAGAGTAACGGATAACGCGGAAATGTTGAAGATCAAAGTCAGTAGAACAGAGAATAGAGATAATACGAAAATTATGGTTAAAAGTTGTCTTGATACGATCAAGATGCTTGGAAACGAGAAGAATGTAGATGCGTGAGACAGAACAAGGATTCATAAAAAGGATTATAATGTCAGAGGCATAGTTAAGAGAAGTAAGTGCAAGTTGATAGCGACAAAGAAAGTGATAATTCTTAAAAAATAAAAATAATAAAGTCTAACTAGGACAGGAATTAGAGCACCACGAATATCAGGAATATTTTAAAAGTCAGACCAGTAAAAAGAATCAAAGAAGCTAATGAAATAAGTTCCCCTCATATATATATATATATATATATATATATATATATATATATATATATATATATATATATATATATATATATATATATATATATATATATATATATATATATATATATGGGAAGGAAGGCGGGGTAGGGGTCGTCCTCGAAAGGGTTGGAGAGAGGGGGTAAAGGAGGTTTTGTGGGTAAGGGGCTTGGACTTCCAGCAAGCGTGCGTGAGCGTGTTAGATAGGAGTGAATGGAGACGAATGGTACTTGGGACCTGACGATCTGTTGGAGTGTGAGCAGGGTAATATTTAGTGAAGGGATTCAGGGAAACCGGTTATTTTCATATAGTCGGACTTGAGTCCTGGAAATGGGAAGTACAATGCCTGCACTTTAAAGGAGGGGTTTGGGATATTGGCAGTTTGGAGGGATATGTTGTGTATCTTTATATGTGTATGCTTCTAGACTGTTGTATTCTGAGCACCTCTGCAAAAACAGTGATAATGTGCGAGTGTGGTGAAAGTGTTGAATGATGATGAAAGTATTTTCTTTTTGGGGATTTTCTTTCTTTCTTGGGTCACCCTGCCTCGGTAGGAGACGGCCGACTTGTTGAAAATATATATATATATATATATATATATATATATATATATATATATATATATATATATATATATATATATATATATATTTCAACACACCGGCCGTATCCCACCGAGGCAGGGTGGCCCAAAAAGAAAAACGGAAGTTTCTCTTTTAAATTTAGTAATTTATACGGGAGAATGGGTTACTAGCCCCTTGCTCCCGGCATTTTAGTCGCCTCTTACAACACATGGCTTACGGAGGAAGAATTCTGTTCCACTTCCCCATGGAGATAAGAGGAAATAAACAAGAACAAGAACTAGAAAGAAAATAGAAGAATACCCAGAGGGGTGTGTGTATATATATATATTCTTGTACATGTATGTGTAGTGTGACCTAAGTGCAAGTAGAAGTAGCAAGACGTACCTGAAATCTTGCATGTTTATGAGACAGACAAAAGACACCAGCAATCCTACCATCATGTAAAACAATTACAGGTTTTCATTGTACAATCACTTGGCAGGACGGTAGTACCTCCCTGGGCGGTTGCTGTTTACCAACCTACTACCTAGGATATATATATATATAATTATATATATATATATATATATATATATATATATATATATATATATATATATATATATATATATATATATATATATATATGATAGAGGTGATAGAGGCTAGGACCTTGGGAAGCTTTAAGAAGAGATTGGACAAATATATAAGTAGGAGGGGCTGGGTTTGATTGGTGTCATTGGGTACGGGAGTTATTTCTTGGATAGCTTTAGGTAGAGGTCGTTTTGATAAGGACATGCCTTGCATGGGCCAGTAGGCCTTCTGTAGTGTTCCTCCATTCTTATGTTCTTATATATAAATATATATATATATATATATATATATATATATATATATATATATATATATATATATATATATATATATATATATATATATATATATATATATATATATATATATATATATATATATATATATGTCGTGCCGAATATGTAAAACTGGTCAATTAGCAAGAACTCATTTAAAATTAAGTCCTTTCTAAAATTTTCTCTTACATGTTTAAAGATATATTTTTTTATTAATGTTGATGTAAAAATTTATAATTTTGCACCAAAAGGAACTTAAAAAACTTACCTAACCTTATTATAACAAGAACAATTTATTTTAGCCTAACCCAACTAAATATATTTTAGATTTGTTTACAATAATTTAATACTAAACAAACACAGAGAACTATATTTTTTTTCGTTACATTCAGAATGATTTTGGCGAAATCATTGCATACGCAAATTTTCACTTGTCCTATATGGCAAGATGAGCGTTGCTATTTAAGCCAAGATCGCAAGTTCTGCCTATTCGGTACGACATATATATATATATATATATATATATATATATATATATATATATATATATATATATATATATATATATATATATATATATATATATATATATATATATATATATATGTCGTGCCGAATATGTAAAACTGGTCAATTAGCAAGAACTCATTTAAAATTAAGTCCTTTGTAGAATTTTCTCTTATACGTTTAAAGATATATTTTTTTCATTAATGTTAATGTAAAAATTTTTAATTTTGCTCCAAAAGAATCTTAGAAAACTTACCTAACCTTATTATAACAAGAACAATTTATTTTAGCTTAACCCAACTAAATATATTTTAGATTTGTTTACAGTAATTTAATACTAAACAAACATAGTGAAATGTATTTTTTTCGTTAGGTTCAGAATGATTTTGGCGAAATTATTGCATACACAAATTTTCACTTGTCTTATATGGCAAGATGAGCCTTGCTATTTAAGCCAAGATATCAAGTTCTGCCTATTCGGCACGACATATATATATATATATATATATATATATATATATATATATATATATATATATATATATATATATATATATATATATATATATATATATATATATATAAAATATAGGGAGGTACCACCTCTAGAACTGTTATAGGGACCCTCATCCTCAGAGAAAAGAATAAACTTGCTTCAGGGAAAACTCAATATTCTCCCTGAAGCTGTTTGAGAATTTTCTCCTACCACCCCCTATATTATATATATATATATATATATATATATATATATATATATATATATATATATATATATATATATATATATATATATATATATATATATATATATATATATATATATATATATATATATTTTATTTTTAAAGACAAAATACATTGGCAGAACATTCACAAAACTACGATACAAAGTAAAACAACATAGGTAACTCAGAGCTACATCTCGAATACTTCGTCCAGCTCCCCGGCGGTGGGCCGCGTGCCCAGAATGCTGCAGGCATTTCCTCTCTGGATCGCAACACTGAGTCTCTGGAAGAGGAAGCTGGTCGCCCTGTGGTCCTTTGTTTCTATGATGAGCTTTTCACCCAGCTCTATTAGGAACTTTAGAGCACACTTGCCCCATCCTCCAAGGGTCTCTGACCCTATTGGGATGAAGTTATAGCAAGGGGGAAGGTCTTCATATTTGCGGATCTTCTGAGTCTCCCTGTGGCTGGTAGCTCCACCCCCTTCCACTACGGAGTATGGCAAGTAGGTGTCTGCCAATGTGGCGGCACATGTGTAGTCCCAGGCAATCTGCTTTCCATCCTTCCAAGGTAGCATAGTGGCTCTATCAGGACGCTTTAGACTTCCGTCAGACCTCTGCACTTGGGGTTCCCGTTGAGCTGGGCAACGGGCTGTGGCGAGGCTTCTCTTTATGATATCAATGACCTCCTCATGCCTGGCATACTTCCCTTCTGCTGTGTGACACACGAGACCATGAAGTCCGAATTGATCAGCTGTCGCCCTGCCGCAAATACACCTGTGTTCGGTGAGGATGGGGGCGGCTAGGCGAAGAGCAACACCAATCCGAATGGCCTGTGGGTCTAGTCGAGTGCCCAAGGAGGAATTGGGAACAGCAAACAGGAAATCTCCTGAGTGTGGTGCCTTCACTGCCAGGAGACGAGCTTTGTCTTTTCCTGAGGCGTTGGAGAGCATTGTGTTGGCGATTTTTTCCATGATCGGTTTGTCCCAGTGGGACTGTTTGTGTTCTTTGGGAGGAGCTGGTCAACTGGAGGAATCTGTATTTATATATATATATATATATATATATATATATATATATATATATATATATATATATATATATATTGGGTGTAAAGGGAGGAAAATAAACACTGCAGAAAAACTTCTGACTTAAATTATCCTTCACCAAGTTAGAACAGAAGTATGTACACTATATACACTATGTACAACAATAGGTATTAGTGCACTCCACGGTAAGCAAGGCAGAACAGAAGCCACTAGAGAGCAGACCGTGCTTCAACCAGCTCTAGAATGTAGATGAATGGTTCAGAGAACCGACATGTTGATAAATTAGACACATGTGCAACTCTTGGGTATCTTTATTGAGGAAACGTTTCGCCACACAGTGGCTTCATCAGTCCATACATAGGAGAAACTTGAAGAACAGGAGGAGAATGAGATAATCAGTCCCTCAACCTTGAGTCGATGTGTTCAGTCCATCAATCTTGAGTAGAATACGGCAGATGAGCGGAGAAGCAGCTTATAAACCGTATGGCAGGAGAGGTGCAGCAGTCATAGGTGGTGTCACAATTTGTTCAATGTGGAAGTAGGTTGTGCCCAAGAAATAGGCAAGCGAAGAATTCCTATGACTGCTGCACCTCTCCTGCCATACGGTTTATAAGCTGCTTCTCCTCTCATCTGCCGTATTCTACTCAAGATTGATGGACTGAACACATCGACTCAAGGTTGAGGGACTGATTACCTCATTCTCCTCCTGTTCTTCAAGTTTCTCCTATGTATGGACTGATGAAGCCACTGTGTGGCGAAACGTTTCCTCAATAAAGATACCCAAGAGTTGCACATGTGTCTAATTTATCAGCTCTAGAATGGGAATGACAAGGGCAGACAGGAGAGTGGTACCCGCATAACCTCTGCGATTGCCGAAACCATCTTCTCATTTGCTTGAACCTGGGTACTGATTGAACGACGGGGCCCCATCGCTCGACCCTAGTACTGGTTCGCTGGTTGGGGAGATAGCGTTTCAATGAGGGTGTGTACATGCGCCAAATAAAGCTTACGTACTCTTGGCATGCCACACCCCCACCCCGAGAGGGCTCTGGAATAGGCTTCCACCTCCCATTGGTAACCGTGTCACCATGGCGCCATATAATGCTACTGCCTTTCCTCTCAACCATCCAATTCTTAGATAGAGCTCAGCTTTATTTGCGACATAAAGCCAAACCTAAATTTAGAGCGAGTCAGCAGACAGTAGGGCTAACGTAGGTCCAAGGTACAGGAGGACGGTATCCCGCACTCTCTCACTAAAAAAAACCCACACAAGGGGATAAAAAAGAGCTTTCGAGTTACCATGGGTCCCTAACACATCCTAACCTATTACAATCTCGATAACGCATCTGCCAGCTTATTTTCTTTGCCGGCAATGTGTAATATTCTGAGAGAATAGTGTTGCAGTCGTAGACTCCATCTCATGAGCCTCGTATTGTAGTTCTTCATGGCTTGGAGATATACCAGAGGGTTGTGGTCACTATAGACAGTGACCACCTGTGAAGTCTGGCCCACGTAAACATCAAAGTGCTCCAAGGCAAGTACCAGCGCGAGGGCTTCTTTTTCAATGGTAGAGTAAGCCCTCTGGTGCGGCTGGAAGGCCATAGACTGCAACCCCTCTCGTCCCCGTTTTGCAACAGTACTGCCCCAACCCCAGACTCACAAGCATCAGCCTGTAATGAGATCGAACGACTGATCGAACGACGGGGCCCCATCATCAGATTCTTAGTATTGGTTCGCTGGTTGGGGGAGATATTCTGTCAATGAGGGGTGTGTACATGCGCAGAATAAAGGTGACGTACTCTTTGCATTGCCACACACACACACACACACACACACACACACTCACACACACACACATGAATATATATATATATATATATATATATATATATATATATATATATATATATATATATATATATATATATATATATATATATATATATATGTATATATACTGGCTTTCTCAGCCTCTTATTCAAGTGTGACTTGTCAGTGATCCAAGGCCTACTGAAATCTCGTCATAAATTTCCTCTCTCTCAAGTGTGGGTTATTTGTGTATTGTTCCAGCCATGGCATTGTGACTTTATTTTTTGATTGAGGATACTCGCTAAGTGATTCTTGCTAAGAAATCATCAATATCCTGCTCCGTCTACCAGATCCTTCTCTGTCTGCCAAGGATGCCTTGCTGGGTTAGGCAAGGTATCTTTTAATAGTTAGGTTAAAAAAAAAAAACTCTATGCAAGTTGTTTAACACTTGGCAAAATGTAATATCCATCGCCTTCGCATAGTTTTGGGCACAGTGCTTCCCTTCAAAAAGAATATTATTTAGTCTGTTCAGAGAGGGTTCTGGTTACTCTGGGATCGAAATGAAGATGACAGAAGTGTCTCAAAGATTTACTTTTGCATCACCAATTGTTATGCTCAAGCATCGAACCCTTTCCTAAACTGCATCGTAACATCCTACAAGCAGTATTTACATGTGTCACCTTATCAGATCCTTCACCTTTTCCAGCAGCTCTGTAGAGACAAGCTTTCACGACATAAAGCTCTTCTCTTTTACTCGAAAGTGACAGATTTTCCAGTAGTAATGCTGTGAATCAAGTGTCTGAACTTCCATCAAATTTCATGTTATTCCTGTAAATTCATTATATAGACAATCTTGTGAATTACTCTAATGATATATTGCAAGAGCCACGTTTGCCTTCTCAGGAGATATATTTGAACAATCAATTTAAGAAACGAAAGTCATTGTAGGAAATGTTACACTGTTCGAGATTCAGCTGCTCTCCAATATCTAAAGAATAATATTAGTTTGATTCAGGTAACAAAAGTGACATCAATCAACACTTGATGTGTTTGAAAGTGAGCTCATAATATACAGACCAGAACTTTCGGGTAAGAAATGAGATTAGTGGAAGCCTTTCTTTAGTACTCTTAATGCTGGTTTCATCACTGGGGATGGTCAAGACAAATTCTTTGATCTCAGAAACGATTCTTCCATTAAAAAGCTCTCTCAAGAAAAGTTGTTGACTCTCTTCTGGTCTTCAGTGTATCAGTCGTATCCACAAATTTGCGAGATTGCACTGCGAGAACTTTTGAAAAAATTTCTTCATGTTTATGCGAATCAGGTTCTCCTACCCATCTACAGATAAAGGATAATAGTCGGGACAGACTAGATGTACACAACTTCTCATTATACAGTTAGTTAAAGGAAATGATGTCATCTTTCGTACTGAGATGCTCTTTCCATTCTATCTCATTTTTTGTTTAAGCTTATTGGACAAATCAAGTAACAAACCACCGCAATTATATGAAACAGACTTTAAATACGGAGAATAATAATTAGTGCCATTAATTACAAAAATACATGTCCGGTTCAGCATAGTATATTTACATCGTTTTCTTTTTCGTTTTTGTAAAAAATAATGACCCATGAAGAATGTACGAGTTCATTAAGGAAGGAATAGAATGTAAAAGAATATGAGAACCACTGGTTCTCATATTCTTGATAAATTGCACTCGTATATTAACCTAACATTTGTATTTTGAAAAGTTTGGCTTAATGCATGTGACACAATAATAGTAATTCCTTATGAGAGGCGTCCGCCTATCTTGTCAGAGCCAGTAACAGTGAGTCCACTCTGACCTTGAGCTGATCCCACTGTCACTACAAGATGTTAGTGTATACCGAGAGCATTCAGATACTGTATACTTGGAGCATTCAGGTACCGTACACGGGGAGCATGCAAATACTGTATACTGGAAGCATTCGGACACTGTACATCGGGGGCATTCAATCACAGCATACCGGGAACATTCAGACACTGTATACCTGAAGTATACCTGGAGAGGGTTGCGGGAGTCAGTACCCCCGAGGCCCGGTCTGTGACCAGGCTTGTGACCGGAGCATTCAGACACTGTGTACCCCGAACATTCAGATACTGAATACCGGGAACATTCAGATACTGTATACCAGGAACATTCAGATACTGTATACCGGGAACATTCAGATATTATACACCCGGAGCTTTCAGATATTGTATACCGGGAACATTTGGATACTGTATACCAGGAACATTCAGATACTGTATACCAGGAATATTCAGATACTGAATACCGGGAACATTCAGATACTGTATACCAGGAACATTCAGATACTGTATACCGGGAACATTCAGATATTATATACCCGGAGCATTCAGATACTGTATGCCGGGAACATTTGGGTACTGTATACCAGGAACATACAGATACTGTATACTAGGAACATCCAGATACTGTATACCAGGAACATTCAGACACTGTATACCGGGAACATTCGGATATTGTATACAGGGAGTGTTCAGAATTATACCTGGAATTCTGATATTAACGTTAGATAACGCATGAGAATATGAGCTATGCATAACTAGGAATTAAGTCAGGATAATATCACTTGTTGATAAATTAGACACATGTGCAACTCTTGGGTTTCTTTATTGAGGAAACGTTTCGCCACACAGTGGCTTCATCAGTCCATACAAAGGAGAATCTTGAAGAACAGGAGGAGAATGAGGTAATCAGTCCCTCAGCCTTGAGTCGATGTGGTCAGTCCATCAATCTTGAATAGAATACGGCATACGTGCGGAGAAGGAGCTTATAAACCGTATGGCAGGAGAGGTGCAGCAGTCATAGGTGGTGTCACATTTGTTCAATGTGGAAGTAGGTCGTGCCCAAGAATTAGGCAAGCGAAGAATTCCCAAGTATTAAGATCCCAAGAAGTTTTAGTGTTTGACAGGTTTGTAGATGAATGGTTCAGAGAACCGAGAATGGTTCAGAGAACCGACATTCATCTACAAACCTGTCAGACACTGCAACTTCTTGGGATCTTAATACTTGGGAATTCTTCGCTTGCCTAATTCTTGGGCACGACCTACTTCCACATTGAACAAATGTGACACCACCTATGACTGCTGCACCTCTCCTGCCATACGGTTTATAAGCTCCTTCTCCGCAAGTATGCCGTATTCTATTCAAGATTGATGGACTGACCACATCGACTTAAGGTTGAGGGACCGATTACCTCATTCTCCTGTTCTTCAAGATTCTCCTTTGTATGGACTGATGAAGCCACTGTGTGGCGAAACGTTTCCTCAATAAAGATACCCAAGAGTTGCACATGTGTCTAATTTATCAACATGTCGGTTCTCTGAACCATTCATCTACAAAATATCACTTGTCTTCCATTAGTAAAATTTGGCTTGGTCATCATGGACGAGTCAGGACATTGACAAGTAGATTTTAACGTTGAGGAAAACACACCAGTGCTATAAGTTCGAAGTCTGAAAAATAAGGCAGTCTCCATTTATACCACAAAATCCAATGATTTAAAGTCTTTTTTTTTAACTGTGCCAGCAGAGTGGTAAATGTTGATAATATTATAAAATACCACCAAGTTGATGTGTAAAACATGTGCGACAGTTGGCCATCTTTATTGTTGAAACGTTTCGCCTACACGGTAGACTTCTTCAATAAAATGCAGAGGCAACAGGTGTAGTAGCGAAGTAATCAGTCCATCCTTGGGGAAATAGTATTTTAGTCCTTCAGCCTGGAAAAGAATTCAGCTCCATGTTCTGGAATGGTCCAGAACATGAAGCTGGACTCTTCTCCAGGCTAAGGGACTGACCACCTCAAACACTGTTTCTCTAAGGATGATGGACTGATTACTTCACGTTTACTCCGCTGCTATACCTGCTGCCTCTAAATTGTACTGCCGATGCCTACTGTGTAGACGAAACATTTGAACACGTGTCTTAGTCATCAACAGTGGCAAATTTGTATCTACACTATTTAAACTTGTAAGAAACAATTCTTATAGGATACATCAACTGTTAAGAATTAAAGTCGTTCAGATGAGGCATCGTCAAGGATAAGTTGAACACTATACACATCAATAACCTTCCCAACCTTCTTTTAAGTAGGATACGCCAGTGTTGAAAGTAAGAAGTTTTAAGAAAAGGTATGATAAAACTCACGGAGCACGGAGAGAGAGTGACCTAGTAGCGACCAGTGAAGAGAAGGGGCCAGGAGCTATAACTCTACCCCTGCAACCACATTTAGGCGAGTACATGCACACACACACACACACACACACACACACAAACAGACACACACTTAAAACTTAAGAACATAAGAAGGAGTATTGTAGTAGGCCTACTGGCCCACTCTAGGCAGTTCCAAGTCATATCTACTTAAAAAGGAAGGAGCACTGCACAGACTTACTGGCCCATGCTAGGAAGATCCAACTTACTCCCAACACTCACGTATTTTTCTAACCTACTTTTAGAACTTCACAAAGTTTTAGCATTAATGACGCTACTCGAGTATGTTCCACTCATCCACAATTCTATTAACAAACTAGTGCTCTCCTATATCCTTTCTAAATCTTAATTTTTCCAACTTGAACCCAATGCTGCGAGTCCTGTCTTGGTTAGATATTTTTAACACTTATATATAGGCGAGGTTTAAGTGACATAGTGACCTAACGAATGCCTCATTACGAGAGGGACAGGTAGACACTGGGAACATGTGACTCCTGTGTTGTTAGGTAGGTGACACTATGCTTGTTTGTGTATCATTTAAGCTAATGTTTTTGTAATTTTGTAGTTTCTAGTTTCAGCTTTCCTAGAGCTTATTATCACATATATTGTCAAGTTATGATTGAATCAATATAGTCTCACCCTCAAGACTTCGTCAGGTGGATTTACATACATATTGAACCTCTGAAGGCGGATGCATCTTGAGAAGACATTGATGTGTATTGCAGGGTGATTTGACGAGGTGTTTTACCCTCTCGGTGTCATGAAGCTCATGTCTCCCAGCTCCGCTTCTATTAGTCTAGGATTCAGGATGCATAACAGACACAAACATGTCCCTCCAGATTTATTCATATTCGCTAACCTACGGACACACAGATACGTAGACAAGCACAAACACAACAGAACACAAACACAGAAATACTTGGCTGTTTTCTTTCTCTTACTTAATTATAACCAGTAATAACGCGAAATGCAATTATATATTCTTTACAATTTCACTACAATGGATGATTTCATATTCATCCAAATTCTTAGTGATAACTAGCATTTAAAATCTGTGAAGGCTTACTCAGCCCTGTAACAACTTCAGACAGTATTACCAAGCTGGCTCCTCCTCAGGAAAATTAATGAATAGAAAAAGAAATAATTCACAAAGATAAACATTTTATTATTTAGTAATGCAAAGATAAAACATTGAAAAAATGAATGTGTATCTTATTTGACAGAAAAATGAAAACTGAAATAAAAAAATGACATTTGAATTCAACGCTAATATGTACAGTTATACTGGGGTGTCTGGTGGAGGTTGACACCGTCTTGTAGAAATTGTAGCCGTTGCTGATGATGTGTGTGTGGGGGGGGGGTCACAGGTGTTGAGTGACAACCCAACGACTAGTTCTTCACAGAGTCTATAGCAGTGGTTCCCAAACTTTTTCAGCTTGTTACCCAATTTAACATGCCACATAAAGCATGTTACCCTTTTCACAAAATGTTGTTATTATTGATATATATGGCTAAACGTGAACGTATACAGCCTCGCATACTCTGCTAATCCTAGCAAAACCATTGAAAACGTAAGAACCACACATACATTATATATAAAATTAATAATAGCTACAAATTCACAGTAACAGTGGGTAAATACTAACTATATACTGCACAGGGCAGTACACATACATACCAGCTTATGTCTACCTCGGCTGATGCTCACAGATAAACTGACAGTGTGAAATAGATGCAGCCTCAGGAAGTGAGTGACGCGTACTGGACAGGTCGATCTGGGCTACTGAGTGACTTTTGTCCTGAAGCATACTTGTCAAAATACTTTTGGGTTTCCACACACTTAGCTATATATTTCTTCTTTTCTAATACTGTATATTAGTTTTTGATGTTTATTGTTATTTGGTTTAACTTTATTACTTACTTATAATAGGTTTACTTTACAACTTTATATACTAAGACAAAGTTAACAATAATCCTCATACCGGGTACCGCATTGTTTTCTTGATTTTCAGAATTCATAACTTTTTTTCTGTCACCCCTCCATTACCCCCCAAAAATGGTTAAATTACCCCCAGGGGGTAATTTACCCCCAGTTTGGGAACCACTGGTCTATAGCCTTGAATAGTCAGTCCAGATGACAGGAACGCAGGTTCTTTACCACTGCGAAGATAAGAGGTAGTGTCCTGTACAATTAATCAGGTAGGTAGATTATAAGGTGACGTCCCAAGACCGTTTTCAGTCCGTCTCCTTCAACACTTTTCGTTGGTTGGCAGGTGACCCGATCTGTCATTCCAAGCTGGAAAGAGACAGGTTATCCACTGCTTAACAAATCACTCTCCATGATAAGTGTAAGATACTTAAAAAAGGTGGTGATTATCGAAAAGTCTCATGTGGAGCTTAAAACTGAAAGGACAAAGTTTATTATTGGTCAAAAGTGAAGCTTTCAACCAATGTCCACTAGAATAGGAGCAGAGGCTTTTACTTACAGTTGTGCTGGGAGCTGTGAGTCGAGTGATTATTGTTTGGCCGGAGCCCCACACGTCACCTTTCGGGGTGGGAAGAAAGGGGGGGGGGAGGGGATAGCGGGAGCTAGACTGACCCTACCTTAACAAGCAGCCGGCAGTCAAACTATCGTTACCATATACTCGCTCGCTACTCCTATCTGTTGAACTTTTCCCTCACAAAACCACATGCTAAAACCAGCACCTCACTATCTTTGCACTGGATAACAACTTATTCATAGTCATTCTTGGAGGCATCGTCTGCATGGTGAAGCGATCTGGTATCTACTTATTCATGTGTGAATTTCAAGTTTCCACTGTTTCTTTCATTAGATGACCAGACATCTAAAATGCTTTCATAGCTTTCACTAAGTACTAACTCGTGTTCCCGGGGCAGTCATTCAGCTCCTGTCAGCGTTCACGATAGAAATGCATCTATGTTAGTCTTGTTGGCAGATGAACTCGCAAACAGCTTCCACTTTGAGGGCAATTTGGAGCTAATGATCCAATCCTTACACTTTGTGCTCGAACGACCGATTTTAGTGATGTTTCATAATTACGATCAAACATAACATCACTCTTCGAGAATACTGGACTAAAGCGACTGAAGATATATCTGCAGAGTGCATCACTTTGGTCAACAAATTTCTTCCCCTTCTCTAGTTTACTAGTCACCTTCGTGAATGCTGATCCATCAGTAAGTTAACTTGTTTTGGTCTTTGCTAAAATCTATATATTCTTTGTCACTAACTTCACCAACTTTGATTTATTTGCTTTATGCCAATGGCACTGCTGCCACTTTGGAATGCCGTACACATTTTTTGAAGATCTATGCCTGATTTGATATCTTCCTGTTCTCCATTAGCTGTTGGAACTTCAATTTTGTACTCAGAACCAGTTGATGCAGTTTTATTGCGAGGGTAGTGCAGAATAAAAGTTCTTTAACTTGTAAACATATCTAGTGTTTTCAAAGGATTCTACTAATGACACACCAATTTCTAATGTTGTCAGTATTTCCTTGGTAAGATCTTGAGGAATGACATCATTTGCAGTTCTCTGCTGGGAGTAAACACTAGGAGCTGCTTGATTTCCATAGCCAGTCTCTGCACGTCCTCTTCATCTTTTCTTAATCTGATTGATCCTATCTTAATGTGGCACCACTCGGCACCTGCTTCTACATTCAAATGCAATTTTAAACATTTTGAAGGTTGCCTCTGCTAATCTTGCATTTTCATTATCAGTCAGACACCACTCATCCCTAGCAGCATTCCAGTTTGTGGTGCCAACGATTCCACCATAGGCCTGTAATACTATGTTAATGTACGCTAAGATCTGATCAGAGGATACATGAGAGTTCTTCTTTTTCTTTTCACGGTATATCTTCCTTGAACAAGCAGTTGATGAGTGTACGAGGCTGAAGTTGGAATTTGGTGAATATCAGTTAAGTAGACTTGCTCCCACTTGGAATAGTATGTGTCATTAAATCCAAATCCAACAAACCAAGGAAGCTTCCCAGCGGATGACACCAAACGAAGTTCCCGTTGCCCTTCTCTCCCAGCACGACTGAAAATCAAAAGACTCTAGACCATCTCCAGTTTAAATGTTGGCCTGTTAATATAATCTTCCACAAATTTCTTTATCAGTGCTATGGTTTCTCTCCAAGTTAATAAGTCTTGTGTAAGCCGCCGCCATGTTCACGTTAGGATCATTGAAGACGGTTACAATCTCATAAGCACACAATTTGATGTTATCACTAATGACTGTTATTGTCCTCTGCCCATAAGGGAAACTGAAACAAAATAATTCGTTTACTTGCTTCTGCTACTAACCTTTGATCATGCATAGTCATGATGTATGCTTTATCATGCACTGTGTTTGTCGGTTTTGCGCTTTCTTTGATTATGACAATAATAATTACCCATTATGTGCTCTGCTGTGTTCTCTTCAGAGACATCACTTTACACTCAGATAATATTCAACCCAAATTCTTGAAGGTGTTATCCTGTTGCTGTCGTGAAGTTCGTGATTATGAAAAAACACTAAGTCTGACTGTAGTGTTACTGAATTCCTCCCGCATCAGCTGCACAACCTCAGTCTTACATTAGAGTGCCTAGTAAAATGTTACAACAGTGTGTTATCCTTAGTATTAAGAAATGTACTTGAGCCTTGATAAAACTGCACAGACTTCATCCATGTAATTTGTTGGTGTAGGAATGATTGGCATTTACCCAATGTGAACAAACTTTTAATGCACTTTTGAAACTAGTTAAGTCTTGTCCATGTGGGAACAACTTGATCACTTTGCACACACTCAGCCAATCTTGTCTGAATCCACAACAAATTCCTCCATTTGGATTCAATATTAGACTCATTGGTATCAACAGGTCCGTACCAGTTGTAATAAACAAGTAGCGAAACTGGAGATGGACACTGACACCTTGTATAACTGCACGACGTATGTAATAATAATGGCACTGAGAGGGAAGAGTTGAGACATTATTATTATTATTATTATTATATTATTATTATTATTATTATTATTATTATTATTATTATTATTATTATTATTATTATTATTATTATTATTATTATTATTATTATCAAAAGAAGCGCTAAACCGAATGGGTTATACCGTGCAGAGAGTTGAGACAGTAGATCTATGTTCACGTATTTTAGTGAATTTCCTAACACTAATCACTTTAGTATTGTTTTCCTGTAGCAATTTGTGGAGCATTAAATTCACCTTTGCCATATACTATAGTTTCTTCTAGAATGTTTGTAATATCCCCAGCAAATTGCTCAAATCCCCAGATGTTGAATAGCGAGGCACTACGACATCACCCTTTATATAATATTGGCATATTTCAACCCTTTATTAAACCCTTTACAGGGCAATATTAGGAAAATGCGAAATTCGTCTTGTTTTTACAGTGAGTCGATAGAGTATTGGAATGTAAGGAAAATGAGCCTGTATAAATGGATTTCTAAAAATAAGCTTTTGGTCAATAGTGAATATTCAACATCAATAAATTTACGGTCCTGCCCAGTAAATGGTGCCAAATTTTGACTGTTGAAAAGCTGCATTTGTTAATGAAACACCAAATAAGTATTTTTCTAATTTATTATGCAAATAGACAATATCAAAACCATAAATGGAACTTGTTTCCAAACATTTTTTAAGTATACAAAAAATATGAAGATGCACCAAACAACAGCATGGACACGTTGCAAAGCTAAACATTGCAATTCCCATTCTCATGAATTTCCTGAGAAAGAACAATCATTCTAGATGACTTTTTTCCCGAATGAAATGCAATGAATAATTTTTTCCATTCTTGATGGATAGATTTACTTTGCATATGACACAGGCAAATCAGATCTTCTTCATCAGGGTACTCCTCGACTGTAATACCTTTCTTTGTTGGGGCTAATTTAGGCTTTTTGGATGAACTATCTTCCTCCTCATCATCACTTGAGACATGTGCATCCGGTGGAAAGTATTCGTCATCACTGTCAAGCAATTCCAGGTCATCTGTCTCTGGATCTGAGTCACTGTCCTCAAAAACACAGACATATAAGAACATAAGAACATAAGAAAGAAGGAACACTGCAACAGGCCTACTGGCCTATGCGAGGCAGCTCCAATTCTCCTACCGGCTTAAGCCAATGCCTTGACCTAGTGAGGTCAGACACGTCACTTAAGGGAGGAGCAGTGCATTCGACATAGTAGCACAAGCTAGTCAGGTCCAACTCACACCCACCTTCACCCACTCATGTATTTATCCAGCCTATTTTTAAAACTACACAAAGTCTCAGCGTCTACGACGGTACTCGGGAGTTTGTTCCACTCATCCACAACTCTATTACCAAACCAGTGCTTTCCCATATCCTTCCTGAATCTGAATTTTTCCAGTTTAAAGCCATTGCTGCGAGTCCTGTCTATGTTAGATATTTTTAGCACGCTATTTACATCCCCTTTATTAATTCATGTTTTCCATTTATGCACCTCAATCATATCCCTTCTAATTCTACGCCTTTCTAGAGCGTGCAGATTCAGGGCCCTCAGTCTATCCTCAAAGGGAAGATTTCTGCTACATGGGATCAACTTCGTCATCCTCCTTTGTACGTTTTCCAGTGCATTTATATGCATTCTTTAATACGGTGACCAAAACTGTGCAGCATAATCTAAATGAGGCCTAACCAAAGATATATAGAGTTGAAGAACAACCTGAGGACTTCTGTAATTTATACTTCTTGTTATGAAGCCAAGGATTCTGTGGACTTTATTGCGAACATTAATGCACTGTTCTCTTGGTTTTAGATTACTACTAACCAGAACTCCTAAATCCTCTTCGCAATCTGTAATATTAAGATCTACATTATTTAGTTTATATGTGGCATGGTTATTTTCCTGTCCAACATTTAGAACTTTGCATTTGTCTATATTAAAATGCATCTGCCACTTCTCCGATCACTGCATCAGTCTATTCAAATCATCTTGGAGTGTTCTAATGTTCTCATTAGAATGAATTGGACGGCCTACTTTTGGTGTCATCAGCAAATTTGCTTATGTCGCTATTTATTCCCTCATCTATGGCGTTTATGTAGATTGTGAACAATAAGGGGCCCAACACTGACCCCTGTGGAACACCGCTTGTGACGTGCCCCCATTCTGATTTCTCCCCATTTATGCAAACTCTCTGCTGCCTATTTGTCAGCCATGCCTCAACCCAGGAAAAAATTTCTGTACTATTTCGTGTGCCTTAAGTTTCCTCAATAGCTTCTGATGTGGAACTCTATCGAAAGTCTTACTGAAGTCCATATGCACAATATCATATTCAATACTTTGATCTACCACCTCAAACACCTTAGTGAAGAAAGTTAGTAAATTCGTAAGACAGGAACGTCCCTTTGTAAAACCGTGGTGAGATTCATTAATCAATATATGCCTTTCGAGATGGCTACGAATTGCTTCGGCAATTATTGATTCCATTTTCCCACTATGGCGGTAAAGCTTAATGCTCTATAGTTCGAAGCTAAGGACCTGTCACCTGCCTTGTAAATAGGTATTACATTTGCCATTTTCCACTTGTCAGGCACTATGCCAGTTTGTAGTGATATGTTGAAAAGATTAGCCAACTCTTGCAAACAGTTCATCAGGGCCTGGGGATTTGTTAGAATTTAATTTCTCTCTTGGTCTGAGGACCATGTCACTAGTTACCACAGTCTTGCATAGTTTATTATCGTCCTGCCCTACATAATCCATTATTTCTGGAATTTCGCTAGTATCTTCCTGAGTAAAAACTGAGAGGAAGTAAGAATTGAAAATTACACGCATCCTTATCACTGTCAGTGATCTGACCTGAGTTACTCTTAAGTATACCTGAAAGAACCCTTTTGGGTTTTCGAATCCCTTGCGACCTTAGCCTCATAATCTGTTTTTGCTTTTCTTATTCCTTTTTTTCCTGTTGACCCTATCAGTGTGGAATAGTTTATAACCCTGTATGTTGCATTCAGAAGGCATTTCTCTATCTGTCAAGTTGAACCACGTCTCTATTATGCCAATAATATCTGTTACCTGCACTTGCAAGTAATTTCAGCTCATCTCTCTTATTTCTTAGACTTCTACTATTTGTACAGTAAACCTTAAGGGAGCTAGTCACTCGTTGCCCTGTACCATCTCTCTTTGTTGATCAATTGATTTGTCTTTACTAGCAACTTTATTTTGAATATTTATTTTGAATATTGTCTTTTAAACACATCCCTGAGGTGTCCTGGTTATATCTGCCGTTTTCAACCCTAATACTGCAGTCTGATTGTTTCCCACAAACACCCATACCTCTATAATCTATCGGTTTAAAGTCCTAGACAAGTCATCAATGACCCCATCAATCGAATTGGCTAATGCAGCCACTCCAGCCCCAGAGAGATGAACCCCATCCCTTGCATACAAATCATGCTTGCCATAGAATATGTCCCAGTTATCAATGAATGGGATTGCAAGTTCCTTGCAGTACCTGTCTAGCCAGCAATTTATACCAATTGCCCTAGACATCCATTCATTTCCCACTTCCTTTCTAGGCAAGATGCTACATATGATTGGGATTCCTCCCTTAGACCTGACGACATCTATTTACATATTTGGATTTCTCATTGGAAGGACCACCATAAAACAAATTCTCATTGATCTGGAAAGATAATGAAAACGTACTGTACACACCCAAACTACAACAGGATTCATATATGCATTACAAAAACTATTATAAATATTTATTTACTGAAATTGCTACATTGCCCTTATCGGGCAGGACATTAATTTTGTTGACCTTTTTTCCATGCAGTTTACTCAGTTGCATGGTGCAGTCGTATTATGCTTCAGACAGACTTTATTTATATATCAAAATATGCCTAAACTATTCATTTATGCACTAAGCACAACAATCAGTACTTTCCAACATTGTAGAGGGTAAAATCTAGGCGTATATGAGTGTTACTAGAGGAGAAACACCGCTCAAGACGATGCAAAGCGATAAGTGTTTACATTTTTGTCTCAACCAATGGTGTGATGTAGTTCAGCTGGGCTTGTGAGGTCTCTAGGGAGAGCTAATTATATGGTCACCTTGCCTTGGCAAGTGGTTAAGCAGCCACGCCTTTTCGGCTTAAGTCTCAGCTCCTTTGTTCGTCACTGACGTCAGATCTCGGCGTCAGGTCGTACACGTGGTGCACACCTCATTGTGGAGGGTGCTTGGACCACCATATAAGCCCAAGGAAGTGCATGATCGAGAGACTTCGAGCAGAGCTGCTGCTGTGTGCAGAGCCAAGAGCAGAGGGACTTCGAGCGAAGCTGCTGCTGGGGTGCAGGGCTCGGGAGAAGGCTGCTGAAGTCTCTGGAGGACACTGTTGGAGACATTGGGCAGAGTACGGGCTTCGAGCAGCTCTCGTGCTGTGTAGGTCTTGGGACCTGTGGCTTAGTTCCTGTGGTGAACTGTCCTCTGAACTATATTGTAAGTTATATTCATTTTCACCAAGTTGATTGTATTCCCTGTCTCACTGCTTATATGTACCATCCCATTTATCAAAACCACAATAATGTTCTCATGTTCCCAAATATATTATTGTACAAGGACTTCATAATTATCTGTGAGTAGAATAGTAATATTCACTGTCTCCGTTATTTGCTCTTTTATTCATTATTTTATTTCAAGTAGTGAGAGGGTGACTAGTGTGGTGGGTAGAGTAATGAGAGGTGAAGGTGTAGTCACCAGTGACCTCACATTACCTACCGACCTCCGCTAATCACTCATCTCTCCTACCACCTCGCCTGCCTGTCCCCTTCCTACTTACAAGCTGTACTCCCATATTCCCCAATTATCCTTACGTTCCATTCCCCCCCCCCCTCCCTACATGACATGGTGTCTAAATAGTGGTGGTTCTTATTATTTTTATAGTAGGAACCAGTCCCATGTGCCTTTTTTTTTGACTGCTCGGTTATACTTATGTTATGCTACTATTTGTTTCCATTTTTTTTCTTGTGTGTGTAAAGCTAAAGTAAATTTTCCGTGTGATATTATAGTCCTAGTGATCTTAACTGACCTTTTTTGACGGTGGGTCTGAGTAATTGTGTGGTTGTATTATTATATTTGGTGGAGTTGGTTGTTGGTTTGGGACAAATGGTGGAGAATATCAGTGTTTGTGTGAGACTTTTGGGGGAAGCAATTACTGGCCGAAATTGAATATTTACAGAGGAACGAGAAGCCACCCAGCCCGCCTTGGAAGACTAGCCCACAACTGTCACCCACTGAAGAGCTGCCTATGATTATTATCCACCTGATGTGCCCAGTTGCTGTATTGCTGCCCTGGTCTGTCATCCATTGTAGTGGGTGTCTGCGTCACCCAGCCTCTGTGACCATCACCCGCGGACCGCCAGTTACCCGCATTTGCCAGGGATGGGTGACCATACCTGCTGTTGATGACCTGAAGTGACCTCACCTCACCTCACCTCGAGCAACTGCCCATAGCCTGCTACTGCTGATGTCGGCTGCTGTGATGCTGTCTGCAATGCTGTGGCCGTGCTGTGTTCTGCTGTGATACGGCCGTGCTGTGATGCCGAGATTCTGTAGCCGTGCTGCGATGCTGTGGCCGTGCTGTGTGCTGCTCTGATACGGCCGTGCTGTGATGTTGAGATGCTGTGGCCGTGCTGTGATGATGACTGTGCTGTGGCCGTGCTGTGATGACTATGCTGTGGACATGCTGTGATGCTGAGATGCTGGGACCGTGCTGCGATGCTGTAGCAGTGCTGCTATGCTGTGGCTGTGCTGTGATGCTGAGATGCTGGGGCCGACCGTGCTGCGATGCTGCTTAGCTCAAGAGGAGACGATGCCGGTGATGCTGCAGTGGTGTATGAGGGATTCTAGCTGGTGTGCCAGGATAAGAGAGTCTACTGTGATGGAGCTGCCATCCGCGGAGATGGACTCCAGCTGCTGGGACCAGCCTTCTATCAAGGGTGGTATGGAGGTGTATCCTGCCTTGCTGGTCAACCTGTATGACCGGTATGCGGGAATGTCCTGCCAGCCATGAGACAGTTAAGAGTGTGAGATGTCCCCAGCCTACTATGACTTGCCAGAAGTGTTAGTGTTACCTGTGTGAAATAAGGTGACCTTGAATACGGGCCAGTGATTATGGCCGCCTTGTTTTATGAGGCCAGTGAATCCTAGTAGTGGCATAGGATAATGGTGGGCCTTAGCTGCGATGCCTGCCCTGTCTCGATTTTCAGATGTTGAAGTGTGCATGTGAAGTGTGCTGAAAATGCGACCTTGGTGGTCGTGAAGTGGTCCAGTTTCAGTTACTTGAAAGAATGCAACCCGTTGGAGCAGTTTTCCACGCCAAAGAAGCCTAGAGAGGTTTGGCCCAATGGATAACGTGCGAGGGTGACTAGCATTGGCTAGTGCATTTCTAGTAGAAGTAGGGAAGGCACTGGAGCCCGATATTTAGGTTTAAGGAGAAATGACGGGTAAGGAGGCTTTGCACCAAAGAGCAACTATTATGCTGGTCAACTGCCAGGCTTACTGATTATGCTGCCTTGTGGGGGATGAGGAGGTTGAGGGAAATATATGCAGTTGAATAATTTTGTATTATGCTATGTATAATTTTGTCTTTGTATTGTAATAGAATTAAGGGGTTAGGATTAAAATAGTCTAATAACTCAGGACAAATTGTCCTAGTTCTCAGATATTTTAAACTGGGGAAGAAAGGGGGATGTGATGTAGTTCAGCTGGGCTTGTGAGGTCTCTAGGGGGACCTAATTATATGGTCACCTTGCCTTGGCAAGTGGTTAAGCAGCCACGCCTTTTCGGCTTAAGTCTCAGCTCCTTTGTTCGTCACTGGCGTCAGATCTCGGTGTCAGGTCGTACACGTGGTGCACACCTCATTGTGGAGGGTGCTTGGACCACCATATAAGCCCAAGGAAGGGCATGATCGAGAGACTTCGAGCAGAGCTGCTGCTGTGTGCAGAGCCAAGAGCAGAGGGACTTCGAGTGGAGCTGCTGCTGGGGTGCAGGGCTCGGGAAAAGGCTGGTGAAGTCTCTGGAGGAGACTGTTGGATACCTCAGGGATATGTTTAAAAGACAATATTCAAAATAAAGTTGCTAGTAATGGCAAATCAATTGATCAACAAACAAAGAGAGATAGTAGTGCGCAACGAGTGACTAGCTCCCTTAAAGGTTTACTACACAAATAGTAGGCGTCTAAGAAATAAGATAGATGAGCTAAAATTACTTGCAGATGTAGGTAATATAGATATTATTGGTATAACAGAGACCTGGTTCAACCTCAAAAGATAGAGAAATGCCTTCTGAATGCAACATACAGGGTTTAAACTATTCTACACTGCTAGGGTCAAAAGGAAGGGTGGTGGTGTGGCGATGTATGTCAGAGAAAATTTAAATTGTTGTCTTAGACATGATATAAGATTAGAAACATCGAACACAGAATCAGTTTGGCTTCAGTTTCTCGAGGGTCGTGACAAATTAATTTTGGGTGTGATTTATAGCCCCCCAAACCTTGGTAGGGAGTGCAGTAAGTTGTTATGGGACGAAATTCATAAGGCATCTAGATATGAAAATGTTGTGATAATGGGAGATTTTAACTTTAGACAAATTGATTGGAACAATATGACAGGAAATCTTGAGTCTAGTGACTTTCTTGATACGGTTCAGGATTGCTTTTTAGAACAGGTTGTTACAGAACCAACTAGAGGAAACAATCTGCTTGACTTGGTTCTTGCCAACAAAGATTCACTAATTAATAATCTTGAGGCTAATGATGAGCTTGGGGAAAGTGATCACAAATCACTTAGTTTCAATATATCATGGAATTACCCAGATAACCGCAATCAAATCTCTGTCCCAGATTTTCGCTTGGCCGACTTCATGGACTGAAAAATTACTTGGGTGACCTAAAGTGGGATGTCCTGACTATGGGGTCAGGTAGGTGAACTTGGTTGCCAATATGACGTTTTTCAGAACATAGTTCTAGCTGCCCAGACAACTTTTGTTCCGAGTAGGGAAATTAGATCTAACAAAAATGATCCCAAATGGATGAACAATAGATTAAAACATCTCATTGGTCAAAAGAGAGGCATATATAGGAGTATCAAAAGAGGGGATGGGCAGTTAAGAAATCAATATATTCAATTAAAGAGAGAAATTTTAAAAAGGAATAAGAAAAGCAAAAAGAGATTATGAGGGTAAGGTCGCAAGGGATTCAAAGACTAACCCAAAAGGGTTCTTTCAGGTATACAGAAGTAAGATTAGGGACAAGATTGGCCCACTCAAGAGTAACTCTGGTCAGATCACTGACAGTGATAAGGATATGTGTGAAATTCTAAATACCTACTTCCTCTCAGTTTTCACCCAGGAAAATACTAGCAATATTCCTGATGTAATAGATTATGTAGAACAGGATGATAATAAACTATGTACGATTGCGGTAACTAGTAACATGTTCCTCAGACAAATAGAAAAACTAAAACCTAACAAATCCCCAGGCCCTGATGAACTGTTTGCAAGGGTGTTAAAGGAATGTAAAGAGGAACTTAGCACACCTTTGGCTAATCTTTTTAACATATCACTACAAACTGGCATAGTGCCTGATAAGTGGAAAATGGTAAATGTAATACCTATTTACAAGGCAGGTGACAGGTCCTTGGCTTCGAACTAGAGACCAATAAGCCTTACCTCCATAGTGGGAAAATTTATGGAATCAATAATTGCCGAAGCAATTCGTAGCCATCTTGACAGGCACAGATTGATTAATGATTCTCAACACGGTTTTACAAAGGGGCGTTCCTGTCTTACGAATTTACTAACTTTTTTCACTAAGGTGTTTGAGGAGGTAGATCATGGTAATGAATATGATATTGTGTATATGGACTTCAGTAAGGCTTTCGATAGAGTTCCACACCAGAGGCTATTGAGGAAACTTAGGGCACATGGAATAGGAGGAGAAATATTTTCCTGGGTAGACGCATGGCTGACAAATAGACAGCAGAGAGTTTGCATAAATGGGGAGAAATCAGAATGGGGGCACGTCACAAGCGGTGTTCCTCAGGGGTCAGTGTTGGGCCCGTTGTTGTTCACAGTTTACATAAACGACATATATGAGGGAATAAATAGCGACATAAGCAAATTTGCTGATGACACCAAAATAGGCCGTCCAATTCATTTTAATGAGGACATTAGAGCACTCCAGGATGATTTGAATAGACTGACGCAATGGTCGGAGAAGTGGCAGATGCAGTTTAATACTGACAAATGCAATGTTCTAAATGTTGGACAGTTAAATAACCATGCCACATATAAACTAAATAATGTAGATCTTAATGTTACCGATTGCGAAAAGAATTTAGGAGTTCTGGTTAGCAGTAATCTAAAACCAAGACAACAGTGCATTAGTGTTCGCAATGAGGCTAACAGAATTCTTGGCTTCATATCTAGAAGTATAAATAATAGAAGTCCTCAGGTTGTTCTTCAACTCTATATATCCTTGGTTAGGCCTCATTTAGACTATGCTGCTCAGTTCTGGTCACCGTATTACAGAATGGATATAAATGCTCTGGAAAACGTACAAAGGAGGATGACAAAGATGATCCCATATATCAGAAATCTTCCCTATGAGGGTAGACTGAGGGCCCTGAATCTGCACTCTCTCGAAAGGCGTAGAATTAGGGGGGATATGATCGAGGTGTATAAATGGAAAACAGGAATAAATAAAGGGGATGTAAATAGTGTGCTGAAAATTTCCAGCCAAGACAGGACTCGCAGCAATTGTTTCAAGTTGGAAAAATTCAGATTCAGGAAGGATATAGGAAAGCACTGGTTTTGTAATAGAGTTGTGGATGAGTGGAACAAACTCCCGAGTACAGTTATTGAGGCTAAAACGTTGTGTATTTTTAAAAATAGGTTAGATAAATACATGAGTGGGTGTGGGTGGGTGTGAGTTGGACCTGACTAGCTTGTGCTGCTGGGTCTGGTACAGTGCTCTATCCTTGAGTGGGGATGACCAGACTGGGTGGGTCATTGGGATAACCCGGGGGGTGGGTCATTAGTCTAATCCGGGGGGGGACATGGACCTGCTCCGCATGGGTCAGTAGGCCTGTTACAGTGTTTCTTGGTATAAACCTTGGTAATAAATACCGACAAGTTGGTTTAGAAAGACACGTAAGCAAACACTATAACATATTTATTAGAAAACGTTTCGGTCCTGGAACCTTGATCACTTCTAACATACAGAGGTAGAAAGACATTATATATATAGGCGGAGAGTGAGATGTGACGCACGTGACCTGAGGAATGTCATAAGAACATAAGAATGGAGGAACACTGTAGAAGGCCTACTGGCCCATGCGAGGCGAGGGTAGACGATGAAATCACGTGACTCCTGTGTTGTTGGGTTGGTGCTGCTTAAGTATCATGTATGCCAATGTTTTTGAAATTTTGTAGTTTCCAGTGTTGCGTTCTATAGTGTCGGTGACGGTGATTAGTGAGGCTTCTAGGCACCGTCGGCGTCTGAGGTCTGGTTCGGTGAGAACGAGTTGTGCCTCGTTCCAGTTCATCAAATGCCCCGTGGAGTCTCTGTGGAGGACACAGGCGTACCTTACATCGTCTCTGTTAGAGGCATTTCGATGCTCATTCAGGCGGACTGCAAGATCTCTGCCTGTCTCGCCTACATATTTCTTGGGACAGAACCCACAGGGGATAGTGTAGACGCCTGCTGTAGAAGTTAGAGGTGTGGGGCTGCGTTTTGTAGTGAGGTCTTTGATAGAGGATGTGTTTATGGTGGAAACGTTGATGTTACTCATAGCAAGTGCCCGGCGAGTATTCGTGGCAACATCGCCACATGGGAGTACTATGAACTGTTTAGGGGGCTGTTCCATGGGCGGTTTGTTGAGGATAGCTTGTGCCTTGAGTCTGCAATCTCGGATGAAGAAAGATGGGAACTGAAGACGTGTAAAGGCTTGTGTTATGTAAGCGCATTCTTCTTCTAGAAAACAAGGGCTGGAGATGCGAAGAGCTCTCAAGAAGAAGCCAATGAGGACTCCTCTCTTAGTGCGGGTATCTTGGTGTGAATAAAAGTGTATAAGATCGTCCTTGTTGGTAGGTTTTCTATACACTTTGAAGAGAAGTTTGTCACTGTCGGGAGATCTGCACAGTAGAACGTCGAGGAAAGGAAGTTTGCCATCATTTTCGAGTTCAAGTGTAAACTTTATTGATGGTTCAACTGCATTGATCTTGTTGAGAAGGGCCTGGATATTGAGACGTCTCGGATAGAAAACCAATATATCATCAACGTATCTTAGCCAGGTAACGGTGTTGGGAATGAGGGTGCTGAATTTCTCTGTCTCCAAGTTTTCCATGAAGAGGTTGGCAAGCACAGCACTGAGCGGGCTGCCCATTGCCATCCCAAAGCATTGTTTGTAACAGTTGTCCTGATACTTGAAGAAGTTGAAATTAACACACAGTTCCACTAGATTGATGAAATCTAGAAGAGGTAAAGGGAGGTCGTGGTTTTCAGTGAGCCTCTGTCTCAGAATGTTGATTGCAGCGTCAGTAGGAACGTTGGTAAAGAGGGCTGTGACATCGAAGGAAGCCATGCTTTTGTTTTTGACATTCAGGTTGGAAATTCGGGCGACACGGTGAACTCTTCTTCAAAAGTGTATAGAAAAACCTACCAACAAGGAACGATCCTTATACGCTTTATTCACGCCAAGATACCTCCGCAGGTAAGCGTTGGAGTCCTCAATTGGCTTGGTTCTTGAGCTTCTTTCCTCCATCTCCAGCCCTTGTTTTCTAGGAAGGAAGAATGCGCTTAACAATAACACCGAAGCCTTTACCATCGTTCCTGGTCTCCATCTTTCTTCGTCCGGATATTGCAGGGACTCAAGGCAATGAAATCCATCCTCAACCAAGGCCGCCCAGTAGGAACAGGCCCTCAAACAGTTCGTAATACCTCCCGGTGTGGCGATGTTGCCGCAGAATGCTGCCGGGCCGGGCTTGCTATGATGTAACATCAAGCGTTTCCCGCCGTAAAGCTGCGTCCGCTATCCAGACCTCCGCCTGCAAAACGCAGGCCCCCGCCACCTCTAAGTTCTGCAGGCGTATGTCTATTACTATCCCCTGTGGGTTACTGTCCCAAGCTGTGTGAGGCGAGGTCAGGCAGAAGATGCTTGCAGGTCCGCCTGAATGGAGCATCGGTATGCCTCTAAGCTGAAGACGATGTGAGGTACGCCTGTGTGCCTCCACAGGGAGACCCACGGGGCATGATGAACTGGAAGCGAGGTAGTACGCTCCGTTCTCTCCGAAGCCTCCAGACCTCTTTCAGAACGCCGACGGTGCCTGTGAAGCCTCCGCTCAATCACCGTCACCGATTGCTCATGTAGAACGGCATAATTGGAAACCTAGGCAAAATCAAAAGGCATTGGCATATCCTATGATACTTAAGCTGCACCAACCCAATCAACACAGGAGTCCTCGTGATTTCATCGTCTACCTCCTCGCCCTCGCATGCTCAGGTAAGGCCTTCTGGCAGTGTTCCTTCCGATTCTTATGTTCTTATGATCATTCCTCAGGTCACGTTGCGTCACATCATCACTCTCCGCTGCCATGTATATGTGCCCTTCTGCCTGTATGCTCCAAATATATTATTGTACAAAGACTTCATAATAAACTGTGTTTGAGTAGAATAGTAATATTCACTGTCCCCGTTATTTGCTCTTTTATTCATTATTTTATTTCAAGTAGTGAGAGGGTGAGTAGTGTGGTGGGTAGAGTAATGAGAGGTGAAGGTGTAGTCACCAGTGACCTCACATTACCTACCGACCTCCGCTAATCACTCATCTCTCTTACCACCTCGCCTGCCTGTCCGCTGCCTACTGATAAGCTGTACTCCCACGTTCTCCAATTATCCTTACGTTCCATTGCCCCATCCCCTACATGACAATGGGAAGCGAGCAGACGCCATTACCACTTAGCTGGAGCAACTCACAGAAGGCTTATGATTGGTCTAAACTAGACAACTGGAACCCAGATGCTCAGAGGGAGTAGGATAACATGCTCAAAGAACATGCTTTCAAGTCAATAAATTTTCCGATCTGCACCCAATGATAATTAATATAGTGGCCAGGAGCATGTAAAAGTTCAATAAGGGTCTTGCTTCTGGTTGTTTGCATGGTGCATTCAGGTGCTGAGACCTCTCTCTCTCTCTCTCTCTCTCTCTCTCTATATATATATATATATATATATATATATATATATATATATATATATATATATATATATATATATATATATATATATATATATATATATATATATATATATATATATATATATATATATATATATATATATATATATATATATATATATATATATATATATATATATATATATATATATGCTTTAAAGTTAATTTTCTGCCCATAGATGAAACATAAATAATGTCCTGTGCGACGTTAAGAATTCACTCATAGTAACGTGGGTCATCATTTTCACTTGACAACATGCTAACCATCAGGAACAGTGAATGTGGAACTATTAGTTTCTCTTATACCTGATTTAACCCTCATCTACAGCAAAAAAGATATTCTGAATAGCACCTTCTCAGTTTATTTTGTATCTATTATTGAATACATTAATTGAAATCCTAACTTCAATTGTTTTTGAGACTTTAGAATCAATGGAGAATCTTTGTCCTTTTTCTTGCCCCAAATTGTCTTCTCTCCAAAACAAACCTTAAGTTTATTTCTAAATTATTTTAGCAAACTGATGATAAGATAAGATAAGATAAGATTTCGTTCGGATTTTTAACCCCGGAGGGTTAGCCACCCAGGATAACCCAAGAAAGTCAGTGCGTCATCGAGGACTGTCTAACTTATTTCCATTGGGGTCCTTAATCTTGTCCCCCAGGATGCGACCCACACCAGTCGACTAACACCCAGGTACCTATTTGCTGCTAGGTGAACAGGACAACAGGTGTAAGGAAACGTGTCGAAATGTTTCCACCCGCCGGGAATCGAACCCGGGTCCTCCGTGTGTGAAGCGGGAGCTTTAGCCACCACATCAAGTGCAGTCTGACAGTTTACTTTATCAGTGACAAACACTTGAGTTGGAAAACATTTTACTTGTCTCATATTCAGTATTGAATTCTCTCACAACTTAACTGAAATTGATTTGACAGAATGAATCTGATACATTACCCCGGAAGGAACTTTCAATATTTACAATAAAACAACATTTCGGATTAAATTTAGTCTCAGAGGCACAAAATCTGATATTCCGGTAAGCTAATGGTTTCTTAAGAGATTCAGTGCAACGTGTTGACTACTGCCGCGCACCATAAGCCATCCTTACTGCATTTCAGATAGATGAAATATTTTCCAAATAAAAGGCCCGTTTTCCCCTCGCATTTCCGACTCTGAAACGCAACAGCTGACTCCATTGTCTGAAGTTAAAAATAAAAAAAATTGAAATAAGGCCATACCCCCGGCCGGGATTGAACCCGCGGTCATAGAGTCTCAAAACTCCAGCCCGTCGCGTTAGCCACTAGACCAGCTAGCCACAATAAGATTCATCCAACTAGGTATATTTCTACACCATAGGAAAGTTAGCACAGGCACCTCTGTGACCACAAATGCAAGTTTTTACAGACGAATCTCCAGCTAGCGTGGCCGTGTCATTGCGATTTCTTGAGTCACATCGTCTGAAATAAGACCATAATTAGGACTTTCAGCTCACACCAAATATTTATGATTCTGAATTAGGCAATATGTACAGAAGTCATAAAAATGCATGATCAATTACATTTAAAAAGAGAAGAACATTAAAGGACAAGACTTTACATCGCTACAAAGTCTCTCTAAAAAAACTCCTACAGAAATCCCTTCATACTTAACCTTTTACAATAGTAGAAGAATGAAACACTAGCGCAACACTTGGGAATCTTCATTACGGGAACGTTTCACCAGCCAGTAGTTTCTTCAGTCTACTACAGAGAAGAACGGTAGAAGGTAACGATATGTTTGAAGTAATCAGTCCCTCAATCTATAAACTACAATAGCAGAAACCGAACCTCGATATTCTTATCCCAGACTGTGAAATAATGTCACTGCAGACAATCTGCATTTCATAATGTGAACAGAACCGCAGCGTCATATTGAATGTAATAAATTATTCTCACTAATCACCTCCATTAAAACTCTGTTTTACTCCATAGGAGCCTCTTTATACCTCACTGTATTTATTAGGGTCTTCTCCACTACTGTTAGATGACAGCAAAAGAAAATGTAGTAGGTAACGAGTAGTTAACATTCAGCAGCTGAGCGAAGATATTAACGTCACATTTTCAAAAGTTTCCTGACTTTTATTTAATTGTTTATTTATTTTTTGAAAATGGACACATTCTGACCAATTGTAAAATGTTACTTTTTAATAATTTCCACAAGATGTCTAGCTGATATTCAATTAATGTTTTTGGACATTTTTGTTGAGTAAACATATTTTCTGACATCACGCAAGTCGGGGAAAAGTGTTCATGCTGGACCTCTTGCCCTAATAATCAAGGGTATTTGCCAGCCTATAAAAAAAAATCCCTATCGAAGACTACGTATCGGCTCCATACTAAGGTGACTAGACCATAATGTTACCGAGATAAAAGGCTCTTTCTAGCATGGGCCACTGAGCCTATTGCAGTGCACATCCGCTCCTGTGTTTCCAGGTTCTTATACAGAAATAAGAGGGTGATGTCTAAGTGTGAATTTTTTCCACTTGTTCTTGGCGTAATAGATGAGAAAAGAGTTTTATTATTTAGAAAATTCATTAGTTGAAGAAGCGTCAACAAATGATGTGGCTTTAATATATGACACATCTAATATAGTCTCACACATGACACATTTTTCCCTCTACACACCTGACATATTGTTCCTTTTACACACCTGAATCATTGCTTTTTCCACACACCTGAATCATTGTTTCATACACACACCCAACGCATGGTTCCTTCGTCACACCTGAATCATTGTTCCTTCTATACACCTGACATAGTTATTTCTACACACCTGGCACATATTTACTTTTACACACCTGACACATTGTCCCTTCTAAGCACCTGACACATTATTCCACATACACACCTGTGTTACGCAGAAAGCGGGAGCTCCTGGGGCCTATGGGCCTAGTTTAACAGCAAACTAAGCCACCCAGGGCTATCCAAGTCAAAACAGAAAGCGCTAAACCAGCAATTAATACATCAATGTTATCTTAAATAAATTTACATTTATTTAAGATAACACTATATACACTCACTAAATATACACCCAGCTCTCTCTCATAGCATAAACACTCACAAACAAGCACTCAGTGTGACCAACCTACATGCACTCAGTCTGACCAACCTACAAGCACTCAGTCTGACCAACCTACATGCACTCAGTGTGACCAACCTACATGCACTCAGTGTGACCAACCTACATGCACTCAGTGTGACCAACCTACATGCACTCAGTGTGACCAACCTACAAGCACTCAGTCTGACCAACCTACATGCACTCAGTGTGACCAACCTACAAGCACTCAGTCTGACCAACCTACATGCACTCAGTGTGACCAACCTACATGCACTCAGTCTGACCAACCTACATGCACTCAGTCTGACCAACCTACATGCACTCAGTCTGACCAACCTACATGCACTCAGTGTGACCAACCTACAAGCACTCAATCTGAGCAGCATACAAGTACTCAGTCTGACCAACCTACAAGCACTCAGTCTGACCAGCCTACATGCACTCAGTGTGACCAACCTACATGCACTCAGTGTGACCAACCTACATGCACTCAGTGTGACCAACCTACATGCACTCAGTGTGACCAACCTACATGCACTCAGTGTGACCAACCTACATGCACTCAGTGTGACCAACCTACATGCACTCAGTGTGACCAACCTACATGCACTCAGTGTGACCAACCTACATGCACTCAGTCTGACCAACCTACATGCACTCAGTGTGACCAACCTACATGCACTCAGTGTGACCAACCTACATGCACTCAGTGTGACCAACCTACATGCACTCAGTGTGACCAACCTACAAGCACTCAGTGTGACCAACCTACATGCACTCAGTGTGACCAACCTACATGCACTCAGTGTGACCAACCTACATGCACTCAGTCTGACCAACCTACATGCACTCAGTGTGACCAACCTACATGCACTCAGTGTGACCAACCTACATGCACTCAGTGTGACCAACCTACATGCACTCAGTGTGACCAACCTACAAGCACTCAGTGTGACCAACCTACATGCACTCAGTGTGACCAACCTACATGCACTCAGTGTGACCAACCTACATGCACTCAGTGTGACCAACCTACATGCACTCAGTGTGACCAACCTACATGCACTCAGTGTGACCAACCTACATGCACTCAGTGTGACCAACCTACAAGCACTCAGTCTGATCAAGCCTACAAGCACTCAATCTGACCAACCTACAAGCACTCAATCTGACCAGCATACAAGTACTCAGTCTGACCAACCTACAAGCACTCAGTCTGACCAACCTACAAGCACTTAGTCTGACCAGCCTACAAGCACTCAGTCTGACCAGCCTACAAGCACTCAGTCTGACCAGCCTACAAGCACTCAGTCTGACCAGCCTACAAGCACTTAGTCTGACCAGCCTACAAGCACTCAGTCTGGCCAACCTATAAGCACTTAGTCTGACCAACCTACAAGCACTCAGTCTGACCAACCTACAAGCACTCAATCTGACCAGTCTACAAGCCCTCAATCTGACCAGCCTACAAGCACTCAGTCTGACCAACCTACAAGTACTCAGTCTGACCAGCCAACAAGCACTCAGTCTGACCAACCTAAAAATATTTAGTCTGACCAGCCTACAAGTACTCAGTCTGACCAACCTACAAGCACTCAGTCAGACCAGCCTACAAGCACTCAGTCTGACAAACCTACAAGCACTCAGTCTGACCACCCTACAAGCACTCAGTCTGACCAGCCTACAAGTACTCAGTCTGACCAACCTACAAGCAGTCAATCTGACCAGCCTACAAGCACTCAGTCTGACCAGCATACAAGCACTCAGTCTGACCAGCATACAAGCACTCAGTCTGACCAGCATACAAGCACTCAGTCTGACCAGCATACAAGCACTCAGTCTGACCAGCATACAAGCACTCAGTCTGACAGCATACAAGCACTCAGTCTGACCAGCATACAAGCACTCAATCTGACCAGCATACAAACACTCAGTCTGACCAGTCTAAAAGCACTTAGTCTGACCAACCAACAAGCACTCAGTCTGACCAGTCTACAAGCACTTAGTCTGACCAACCTACAAGCACTCAGTCTGACCAGCATACAAGCATTCAGTCTGACCAGCATACAAGCACTCAGTCTGACCAGCATACAAGCACTCAGTCTGACCAGCATACAAACACTCAGTCTGACCAGCATATAAGCACTCAGTCTGACCAGCATACAAACACTCAGTCTGACCAGCATGCAAGCACTCAGTCTGACCAGCATACAAGCACTCAGTCTGTCCAGCATACAAACACTCAGTCTGACCAGTCTACAAGGACTCAGTGTGACCAGCATACAAGCACTCAGTGTGACCAGCATACAAGCACTCAGTGTGACCAGCATACAAGCACTCAGTCTGACCAGCATACAAACACTCAGTCTGACCAGTCTACAAGCACTTATTCTGACCAACCTACAAGCACTCAGTCTGACCATCATACAAGTACTCAGTCTGACCAGTCTACAAGCACTTAGTCTGACCAACCAACAAGCACTCAGTCTGACCAGTCTACAAGCACTTAGTCTGACCAACCTACAAGCACTCAGTCTGACCAGTCTACAAGGACTCAGTCTGACCAGCATACAAACACTCAGTCTGACCAGTCTACAAGCACTTAGTCTGACCAACCTACAAGCACTCAGTCTGACCAGTCTACAAGGACTCAGTCTGACCAGCATACAAACACTCAGTCTGACCAGTCTACAAGCACTTAGTCTGACCAACCTACAAACACTCAGTCTGACCAGTCTACAAGCACTCAGTCTGACCAGCCTGCAAACACTCAGTCTGACCAGCCTACAAGCACTCAGTCTGACCAGCCTACAAACACTCAGTCTGACCAGCCTACAAACACTCAGTCTGACCAGCCTACAAACACTCAGTCTGACCAGCCTACAAGCACTCAGTCTGACTATGCCCAGTCATTCTGTCTGGTCTTCAACATTGAGAAGAAGACGATAACAACAAATTTGCACAACTTATAAAACTTAACTTTTGAGAATAGTTTACCTAAAAAAAATATAAAGCGAAAGCAAAATCTAGTCACACTAGTATTGAAGCAACGAAAATAAATGGAACTCAATGGGAGGTGAGACCAAACTGTCAATCCCTTACATCAAAAACCGTGACCAAGAATTCGAAGAACTTAATACCAGTCATACATCGGACAGCCCGGTAATAATTTGATACCTAAAGTAACTGTCAATACGATAATGGTATATAATAGGACAAGATGAGGAATTAGAGACTGATGCAACACCTGGATATCTTTGTCTGAAGACGTCGCCAACCAGTAACTTTTAAAATTTATTACAGAAATGAATGAAGTCAGTGGAAAATGAGGCAATCACTCCCTTAGTCCGGCAGCTCGTGTTCAGTTTTGATAAATCTTAAGCAAAGGCAGGAAGATGGACTCTTATATGCTGGAGATAGATGAAGTGCAGCTATTGAAGTCACGCCACTAGCAAGAGGGACACACTAGTGGAAGTAGATCATGAACATGTGATGAGCCAGAGCTCATGTCAGTCACGTTAACGAATCTTCTAGCAATTGCATACTTACTGTATGGAAATAAAAATGATCAATTACTGCTTTTGTCTACCCTTTACTCTAAAAAATCAGGAATAAACGCACTTTGTCTATAGGTCATTGGAAATGGAACCTAGGTCAAAATAACTGTGGGTCAGCATGCATAAGGGGTCAACAAGAGAAAAGGAGCTAACGCATTTGCGGGAAGGTAGCTGGTTAGAAAATAATCTCCGGAAACTCGAAGGACTTCTTGTGGGATCGTGACAAGTAGGAACTCACCGAATATTCCTCCGGCAAGACTGAAAGAACAGACTTACCACCTGAAATGAACGTTGTCACTACCTCTAACCAGACGTTAGTGAGTGACCTTTCCTTTCATAAAATCACAAATAATCAAACCACACTTTGAAATGTGGTTTGTCAACCTGCCTAATTCAGACAGTGAAGATCAACAGTGTTGTGATCCAGGCAGACAGTGAAGATCAACAGTGTTGTGATCCAGGCAGACAGTGAAGATTAAGTGTTGTGATCCAGGCGGACAGTGAAGATCAACAGTGTTGTGATCCAGCTGCAGACAGTGAAGATCAACAGTGTTGTGATCCAGCTGCAGACAGTGAAGATCAACAGTGTTGTGATCCAGCTGCAGACAGTGAAGATCAACAGTGTTGTGATCCAGCTGCAGACAGTGAAGATCAACAGTGTTGTGATCCAGCTGCAGACAGTGAAGATCAACAGTGTTGTGATCCAGCTGCAGACAGTGAAGATCAACAGTGTTGTGATCCAGGCAGACAGTGAAGATCAACAGTGTTGTGATCCAGCTGCAGACAGTGAAGATCAACAGTGCTGTGATCCAGCTGCAGACAGTGAAGATCAACAGTGTTGTGATCCAGCTGCAGACAGTGAAGATCAACAGTGTTGTGATCCAGCTGCAGACAGTGAAGATCAACAGTGTTGTGATCCAGCTGCAGACAGTGAAGATCAACAGTGTTGTGATCCAGCTGCAGACAGTGAAGATCAACAGTGTTGTGATCCAGCTGCAGACAGTGAAGATCAACAGTGTTGTGATCCAGCTGCAGACAGTGAAGATCAACAGTGTTGTGATCCAGCTGCAGACAGTGAAGATCAACAGTGTTGTGATCCAGCTGCAGACAGTGAAGATCAACAGTGTTGTGATCCAGCTGCAGACAGTGAAGATCAACAGTGTTGTGATCCAGCTGCAGACAGTGAAGATCAACAGTGTTGTGATCCAGCTGCAGACAGTGAAGATCAACAGTGTTGTGATCCAGCTGCAGACAGTGAAGATCAACAGTGTTGTGATCCAGCTGCAGACAGTGAAGATCAACAGTGTTGTGATCCAGCTGCAGACAGTGAAGATCAACAGTGTTGTGATCCAGCTGCAGACAGTGAAGATCAACAGTGTTGTGATCCAGCTGCAGACAGTGAAGATCAACAGTGTTGTGATCCAGCTGCAGACAGTGAAGATCAACAGTGTTGTGATCCAGCTGCAGACAGTGAAGATCAAGTGTTGTGATCCAGCTGCAGACAGTGAAGATCAACAGTGTTGTGATCCAGCTGCAGACAGTGAAGATCAACAGTGTTGTGATCCAGCTGCAGACAGTGAAGATCAACAGTGTTGTGATCCAGCTGCAGACAGTGAAGATCAACAGTGTTGTGATCCAGCTGCAGACAGTGAAGATCAACAGTGTTGTGATCCAGCTGCAGACAGTGAAGATCAACAGTGTTGTGATCCAGCTGCAGACAGTGAAGATCAACAGTGTTGTGATCCAGCTGCAGACAGTGAAGATCAACAGTGTTGTGATCCAGCTGCAGACAATGAAGATCAACAGTGTTGTGATCCAGCTGCAGACAGTGAAGCTCAACATTGTTGCGATCCAGCTGCAGACAGTGAAGATCAACAGTGTTGTGATCCAGCTGCAGACAGTGAAGATCAACAGTGTTGTGATCCAGCTGCAGACAGTGAAGATCAACAGTGTTGTGATCCAGCTGCAGACAGTGAAGATCAACAGTGTTGTGATCCAGCTGCAGACAGTGAAGATCAACAGTGTTGTGATCCAGCTGCAGACAGTGAAGATCAACAGTGTTGTGATCCAGCTGCAGACAGTGAAGATCAACAGTGTTGTGATCCAGCTGCAGACAGTGAAGATCAACAGTGTTGTGATCCAGCTGCAGACAGTGAAGATCAACAGTGTTGTGATCCAGCTGCAGACAGTGAAGATCAACAGTGTTGTGATCCAGCTGCAGACAGTGAAGATCAACAGAGTTGTGATCCAGCTGCAGACAGTGAAGATCAACAGTGTTGTGATCCAGCTGCAGACAGTGAAGATCAACAGTGTTGTGATCCTGCTGCAGACAGTGAAGATCAACAGTGTTGTGATCCAGCTGCAGACAGTGAAGATCAACAGTGTTGTGATCCAGCTGCAGACAGTGAAGATCAACAGTGTTGTGATCCAGCTGCAGACAGTGAAGATCAACAGTGTTGTGATCCAGCTGCAGACAGTGAAGATCAACAGTGTTGTGATCCAGCTGCAGACAGTGAAGATCAACAGTGTTGTGATCCAGCTGCAGACAGTGAAGATCAACAGTGTTGTGATCCAGCTGCAGACAGTGAAGATCAACAGTGTTGTGATCCAGCTGCAGACAGTGAAGATCAACAGTGTTGTGATCCAGCTGCAGACAGTGAAGATCAACAGTGTTGTGATCCAGCTGCAGACAGTGAAGATCAACAGTGTTGTGATCCAGCTGCAGACAGTGAAGATCAACAGTGTTGTGATCCAGCTGCAGACATTGAAGATCAACAGTGTTGTGATCCAGCTGCAGACAGTGAAGATCAACAGTGTTGTGATCCAGCTGCAGACAGTGAAGATTAACAGTGTTGTGATCCAGCTGCAGACAGTGAAGATCAACAGTGTTGTGATCCAGCTGCAGACAGTGAAGATCAACAGTGTTGTGATCCAGCTGCAGACAGTGAAGATCAACAGTGTTGTGATCCAGCTGCAGACAGTGAAGATCAACAGTGTTGTGATCCAGCTGCAGACAGTGAAGATCAACAGTGTTGTGATCCAGCTGCAGACAGTGAAGATCAACAGTGTTGTGATCCAGCTGCAGACAGTGAAGATCAACAGTGTTGTGATCCAGCTGCAGACAGTGAAGCTCAACAGTGTTGTGATCCAGCTGCAGACAGTGATGATCAACAGTGTTGTGATCCAGCTGCAGACAGTGAAGATCAACAGTGTTGTGATCCAGCTGCAGACAGTGAAGATCAACAGTGGTGTGATCCAGCTGCAGACAGTGAAGATCAACAGTGTTGTGATCCAGCTGCAGACAGTGAAGATCAACAGTGTTGTGATCCAGCTGCAGACAGTGAAGATCAACAGTGTTGTGATCCAGCTGCAGACAGTGAAGATCAACAGTGTTGTGATCCAGCTGCAGACAGTGAAGATCAACAGTGTTGTGATCCAGCTGCATACAGTCAAGATCAACAGTGTTGTGATCCAGCTGCAGACAGTGAAGATCAACAGTGTTGTGATCCAGCTGCAGACAGTGAAGATCAACAGTGTTGTGATCCAGCTGCAGACAGTGAAGATCAACAGTGCTGTGATCCAGCTGCAGACAGTGAAGATCAACAGTGTTGTGATCCAGCTGCAGACAGTGAAGATCAACAGTGCTGTGATCCAGCTGCAGACAGTGAAGATCAACAGTGTTGTGATCCAGCTGCAGACAGTGAAGATCAACAGTGTTGTGATCCAGCTGCAGACAGTGAAGATCAACAGTGTTGTGATCCAGCTGCAGACAGTGAAGATCAACAGTGTTGTGATCCAGCTGCAGACAGTGAAGATCAACAGTGTTGTGATCCAGCTGCAGACAGTGAAGATCAACAGTGTTGTGATCCAGCTGCAGACAGTGAAGATCAACAGCGTTGTGATCCAGCTGCAGACAGTGAAGATCAACAGTGTTGTGATCCAGCTGCAGACAGTGAAGATCAACAGTGTTGTGATCCAGCTGCAGACAGTGAAGATCAACAGTGTTGTGATCCAGCTGCAGACAGTGAAGATCAACAGTGTTGTGATCCAGCTGCAGACAGTGAAGATCAACAGTGTTGTGATCCAGCTGCAGACAGTGAAGATCAACAGTGTTGTGATCCAGCTGCAGACAGTGAAGATCAACAGTGTTGTGATCCAGCTGCAGACAGTGAAGATCAACAGTGTTGTGATCCAGCTGCAGACAGTGAAGATCAACAGTGTTGTGATCCAGCTGCAGACAGTGAAGATCAACAGTGTTGTGATCCAGCTGCAGACAGTGAAGATCAACAGTGTTGTGATCGTGCTGCAGACAGTGAAGATCAACAGTGTTGTGATCCAGCTGCAGACAGTGAAGATCAACAGTGTTGTGATCCAGCTGCAGACAGTGAAGATCAACAGTGTTGTGATCCAGCTGCAGACAGTGAAGATCAACAGTGTTGTGATCCAGCTGCAGACAGTGAAGATCAACAGTGTTGTGATCCAGCTGCAGACAGTGAAGATCAACAGTGTTGTGATCCAGCTGCAGACAGTGAAGATCAACAGTGTTGTGATCCAGCTGCAGACAGTGAAGATCAACAGTGTTGTGATCCAGCTGCAGACAGTGAAGATCAACAGTGTTGTGATCCAGCTGCAGACAGTGAAGATCAACAGTGTTGTGATCCAGCTGCAGACAGTGAAGATCAACAGTGTTGTGATCCAGCTGCAGACAGTGAAGATCAACAGTGTTGTGATCCAGCTGCAGACAGTGAAGATCAACAGTGTTGTGATCCAGCTGCAGACAGTGAAGATCAACAGTGTTGTGATCCAGCTGCAGACAGTGAAGATCAACAGTGTTGTGATCCAGCTGCAGACAGTGAAGATCAACAGTGTTGTGATCCAGCTGCAGACAGTGAAGATCAACAGTGTTGTGATCCAGCTGCAGACAGTGAAGATCAACAGTGTTGTGATCCAGCTGCAGACAGTGAAGATCAACAGTGTTGTGATCCAGCTGCAGACAGTGAAGATCAACAGTGTTGTGATCCAGCTGCAGACAGTGAAGATCAACAGTGTTGTGATCCAGCTGCAGACAGTGAAGATCAACAGTGTTGTGATCCAGCTGCAGACAGTGAAGATCAACAGTGTTGTGATCCAGCTGCAGACAGTGAAGATCAACAGTGTTGTGATCCAGCTGCAGACAGTGAAGATCAACAGTGTTGTGATCCAGCTGCAGACAGTGAAGATAAACAGTGTTGTGATCCAGCTGCAGACAGTGAAGCTCAACAGTGTTGTGATCCAGCTGCAGACAGTGAAGATCAACAGTGTTGTGATCCAGCTGCAGACAGTGAAGATCAACAGTGTTGTGATCCAGCCGCAGACAGTGAAGATCAACAGTGTTGTGATTCAACTGCAGACAGTGAAGGTCAACAGTGTTGTGATCCAGCTGCAGACAGTGAAGATCAACAGTGTTGTGATCCAGCTGCAGACAGTGAAAATGAACAGTGTTGTGATCCAGCTGCAGACAGTGAAGATCAACAGTGTTGTGATCCAGCTGCAGACAGTGAAGATCAACAGTGTTGTGATCCAGCTGCAGACAGTGAAGATCAACAGTGTTGTGATCCAGCTGCAGACAGTGAAGATCAACAGTGTTGTGATCCAGCTGCAGACAGTGAAGATCAACAGTGTTGTGATCCAGCTGCAGACAGTGAAGATCAACAGTGTTGTGATCCAGCTGCAGACAGTGAAGATCAACAGTGTTGTGATCCAGCTGCAGACAGTGAAGATCAACAGTGTTGTGATCCAGCTGCAGATAGTGAAGATCAACAGTGTTGTGGTCCAGCTGCAGACAGTGAAGATCAACAGTGTTGTGATCCAGCTGCAGACAGTGAAGATCAACAGTGTTGTGATCCAGCTGCAGACAGTGAAGATCAACAGTGTTGTGATCCAGCTGCAGACAGTGAAGATCAACAGTGTTGTGATCCAGCTGCAGACAGTGAAGATCAACAGTGTTGTGATCCAGCTGCAGATAGTGAAGATCAACAGTGTTGTGATCCAGCTGCAGATAGTGAAGATCAACAGTGTTGTGATCCAGCTGCAGACAGTGAAGATCAACAGTGTTGTGATCCAGCTGCAGACAGTGAAGATCAACAGTGTTGTGATCCAGCTGCAGACAGTGAAGATCAACAGTGTTGTGATCCAGCTGCAGACAGTGAAGATTAACAGTGTTGTGATCCAGCTGCAGACAGTGAAGATCAACAGTGTTGTGATCCAGCTGCAGACAGTGAAGATCAACAGTGTTGTGATCCAGCTGCAGACAGTGAAGATCAACAGTGTTGTGATCCAGCTGCAGACAGTGAAGATCAACAGTGTTGTGATCCAGCTGCAGACAGTGAAGATCAACAGTGTTGTGATCCAGCTGCAGACAGTGAAGATCAACAGTGTTGTGATCCAGCTGCAGACAGTGAAGATCAACAGTGTTGTGATCCAGCTGCAGACAGTGAAGATCAACAGTGTTGTGATCCAGCTGCAGACAGTGAAGATCAACAGTGTTGTGATCCAGCTGCAGATAGTGAAGATCAACAGTGTTGTGATCCAGCTGCAGATAGTGAAGATCAACAGTGTTGTGATCCAGCTGCAGACATACTAGTAGTCTTCTGTATAGGAAATAATTTTACACATTTACATGGTAATGTCATCTCCTGTTACCATGAACAAGTTCAAGCCTAGCTCTTCTTCCATGGCTTCAGAGGCCATGATACTAAATCTGCCTTCTTTGGAGAAGGCAAGAAATCTGCATGGGAAGCGAGAAAGTTCAACACCCGAGTCATACAAGGTGATAGCAGTTAGTCTTTACTCTGAGATAGATGTGGACAGAAACATCATGAAACTCCTTGAACGCTACATAGTTATCCACTTTGACAGAAGCAGTTACCATGTCTCTGCCAGCAAGGCACAGATGATGATTTTCTTCTAAAAGAACAAGAAAATGGATGGGGAAGCATCTGACCAGCGCAGGACTCGTCAAAGTTATCTGTCCACCAGAGCTCTGTACATAAGTGATATTACATAAGTTTAGATAAGATTCACCTTGAAACAGGACAAGTGTTTCTTGACGAGGGTCGTAGTCATAGAATGACCCGCCACTGAAGTTTTTGGTCATCTGACAGAGGCCTTCTACTGGCTTACCCGTCCATCCATTTAAAAGTCTAAACTATTATAAGTGATGTGATACTGAAATACACTACATTACCTGAGAGACGAGGCAGGACTCTGAAAATGGCCCTCAGATTTTGGCTCGAGGCTTGAACCACACTCTCCATAGCATCAGGATCATGCAGTGAAACTGGTTAGGAGTACCTGCATGAGTACGAAACACTGTGCTATGAGATGATGCACCTGCAAGAAGACTCATTTGAAGAACTCAGAACTTTGCACCTGCAAATGTCTCACACAAACACACCCAAGGACGACCTACATATAAAAACACTTGTAATGTAACATAGTGATCAGTCATAATGTAACCGGCATAACCCCTGTCTCGTGCTACTCAACTCGTCTACTCATCAAGCACAGTAGCTACATGCTGAAAATAAACAATACTCCTAAAATATCCTGAGAAATTCTAAAAATATAAATGTTAGTTTTATCAAAAAATAAAAGAATTTTGTTATGTTTACAAATATGATTGATTAATTTTTCTCATTTCTTACAAATATCCTGCATAATTAAGTTTTGTGACTAGATGATTAAAATTTTTTAAATATTAAATTATGTAAATTAAAACATCCTAGATATTAAATTTCAAGCTGCCGGCAAAATTACTAATAAGTGAAGTATTACAAAGAGTTCCAGATAATTATGTTTTATCAAGAATATTCCCAGTACTGACAACACGTCCTCTCAGAGCTTCTGTAAGGAGTTCCCATTTTGACTAAATTGTATCCGGAGATATTATCGGCGGTCGAAAATAAGAGTTAATCTCTGCTATCATTTTAAAACTAACTCTAGTCCAAGGTTTTTGTGGCCTCAAAAAAATAATCTCACTCCCAAACAGAATGGAAGAAGTGTAAAAGGCGAAGGACTCAGGACAATAAGAAGATTTGTCGATAAACGAAATGAATGTGCACAGATAAGGAGGGAGACCCAGCTACAATACGAAAATTACTTGGCAGTGAAAGCCAAGTCAGGCCCGAAGCTGTTGTAGAGTCACATCAGGAGGAAGACAACAGTCAAAGTCCAGGTAATCAGGCTGGAGAAGGAAGGAGGGGAGATCGCAGAAAAATAACCAATAAGTATGTGAAGAGCTCAACAAGAGATTTAAAGAAGTTTACATTGGAGAAAGAAAGGACCCCCAGAAATCTGGAGTGGCAGGGTACACCATCAAGTGCGGGACACAATACATAAAACTGAGGAGGAGGTGAAGAGGCTGCTTAATGAACTAGATACATCAAACGCGATGCGGCTGGAAAACATCTCTCTGTGGGTCCTGAGAGAGGGAGCAGAGGCACTTTGTGTACCACCAACAACGATCTTCAACACATCTATCGAAGCAGGGCGACAACCTGAGGTGTGAAAGACTGCAAGTATAGTGTTAATTTTTAAGAAAGGAGACAGACACGCAGCACTAAACTACAGACCAGTGTCACCACCATATACAGCATGCAAAGTCATGGGCAGGATTATCAGAAGAAAGGTGGAGCACCTAGAAAAGAATGGTCTTATTCACGACAGCCAAAACAGTTTCAGGGAAGGGACATTCTGTGTCATAAACCTACTGGATTTCTATCACAAGGTGATGACAGTAAGGCAAGAGAGAGAATGGTGGGTAGATTGCATTGTCTTAGACTGTAAGAAGGCTTTTGACACAATTTCACACAAGAGATTAGTACAAGAGTTGAAGGACCAGGCAGGTATAACAGGAAAGGCACTGCAATGAATCAGAGAATATATGACAGGAAGGTAACAGGGAATCATTGTATGCGACGAGGTGTCAGAGTGGGCGCATGTAACGAGCAGGGTTCCACAGGGGTCGGTCCTAGGACCGGTACAGTTTCTGGTGTATGTAAATGATATGACAGAAGGGATAGACTCCGAAAAGTCCCTGTTTGCAGACGATGTGAAGCTAATGAGGAGAATTCGATCGGATAAGGATCACGCAGGACTACAAAGGAATATAGACAGACTGCAAGCCTGGTCCAGCAACTGGCTCCTAGAGTGGGAGGAGTGGCACGGAAGAATTACCGAGGCATCACCAGACATCGTAGCTCTCACAGGAACTAAGCTCACAAAAATGACAACAGACGCCATCTTTAGAAATGGATATCAGATCCTGAGAAAAGATCAAGGGAACAGAGGTGGTGGAGGAGTGGCACTGCTCATCAAAAACCAATGGGATTTTGAGGAATTGGAGAGAGGATACAGAGGAGAATCAAGGGACTTCATAACAGGAACACTTCAGACTGGAGGTCCCAAGGGGGTGATCGCAGTGATGTATAACCCACCGCAGAACAGCAGGAGGCCATGACAAGAATATGATAAGAGTAACAGAGCTATAGTTTACACTCACTGAAGTGGCCAGAAGCGCCCATGTGGACAGGGCAAAGCTACTGGTTGTGGGTGGCTTCAATCACAAAGAAATTGACTGGGAAAACCTGGAGCCACATGAGGGTCCAGAAATGTGGACGCCTAAGATAATGGCGGTGGTACTGGAAAACCTCATGCATCAACACGTTAGAGACAATAGCAGAGAGAGAGGAGAGGACGAGCCAGCAAGACTGGACCTAGTATTCATCTTGAGTAGTGCAGATACTAAGGCCGTCACATGTAAAAGATCCCTCGTGGTTCTCAGCTTCGAATACATAGTAGAGTTACAAGCAGAGACGGAAGAAGGAAGGGCAGGAGAAATGAAGCCAAACTACAAGAGAGGGGACTACACAATCATGAGGAATTTCCTGCACGAGGTTTAGTCGGACAGAGAACTGGCACTGAAATCAGTAAATGAGATGATGGAATATGTGACAACAATATTCAAGAAAGCGGATGAGTGGTTTGTACCTAAGGGCAACAGAAATAATGAGAAGGCCAGGACGAGCCCTTGGTTCAACCAAAGGTATAGAGAGGTCATAACCAAGTGCGCTAGAGAACAAAAGAGGTATAGAAGGCAAAGAGCCCAGTAGAATAAGGAGAGCAGTCCAAGAGCCAGAAAACAATAGCAAAGGACCAGGTAATCAGGCTGCGGAAAGAAGGAGGGGAGATCACAAGAAACGACCGACAAGTATGTAAGGAGCTCAACATGAGATTTAAAGAAGTATTCACAGTGGAGACAAAGGTCTCCAGAAAGATTGAGAGGAGGCATATACCATCAAGTGCTGGACACAATACATACAACCGAAGAGGAGGTGAAGAGGCTGCGAATCTTCAACGCATCTATTGGAAGAGGGCTGCTACCTGAGGTGTGGAAGACAGCAAATGTAGTCTCAACTTTTAAAACAGGAGACAGACAAACAGAATTCAATTATAGACCAGTGTCACTGACATGTATAATATGCAAAGTCATGGAGATTATCAGGAAAAGAGTGGTGGAGCACCTAGAAAGGAATGAGGTTATCAACCTGCACGGATTCAGGGACGGGAAAATCCTGTCACAAACCTGCTTGTGTTCTATGACAATTTGACAACAATAAGACAAGGGAGAAAGGGGTGCGAAGATTGCATTTTCTTGGACTGTAAGAAGTCTTTTGACGCAGACCCATACAAGAGATTAGTGCTGGAGGACCAGGCAAGTATAACAGAGAAGGCATTGCAATGGATCAGAGAATATCTGACGGGAAGGCATCAACGAGTCATGGTACATGACGAGGTGTCACAATGGGTGCCTATGGTGGGCGGGATTCAACAGGGGTTAGTCCTAGGACTAGTGCTGTTTCTGGTATATGTGAAGAACATGAGGGCAGGAATAGACTCAGAAGTGTCTCTGCTTACAGATAATGTGAAGTTAATGAAAATAATTCAAACGGAAGAGGACCAGGCAGGACTACAACAGGATCTGGACAGGCTGCAGACCTGGTCCAGCAACTGGCTCTTGGAGTTTAACTCCACCAAGTTCAAAATCACGAAGATCGAGGAAGGGCAAAGAAGACCACAGGCAGAGTACAGTCCAGGGGGGCAAAGACGACAAACCTCAGTCAAAGAAAAGGATCTTGGGGTGATATAATACTAAGTACATCTCCCGAGGCGCACATCAAGCAAATAACTGCTGCAGCATATGGACTCCTAGCAAACCTGAGAAAAGCATTCCGACATCTCAGTAAGGAATCGTTCATGACTCCATATACTGTGTACGTCATGCCCATATAGGAGTGTGCAGCACCATTTTAGAATCAACACCTGGCCAAGCATGTCAAGAAATTAGAGAAAGTGCAGAGATTTGCAACGAGACTAGTCCCGGAGCTGGGGGCATGTCCTACGAGGAGAGGTTAAGGGAAATCGACCTAACAGCACTGGAGAACAGGAGCAATAGGGAAGGGGGACTTGATAACGACATGTGAAATACTGAGAGGAATAGACATTGGGAACAGAGACAGGATGTTCCAGAGAAGGGACAGAGCAACAAGGGGTCACAATTGGAAGCTGAAGACTAGATGAGTCACAGAGATGTTAGGAAGTATTTTATCAGTCATAAAGTTGTCAGGAAGTGGAACAGTCTGGTGAGTAATATAGTGGAGGCAGGATCCATACATAGCTTTAAGAAGGGGTATGACAAAGCACATGGAGCAGAGAGTGACCCTAGTAGCGACTGTTGTACTTAGTTCCAGGTTGCCTAGGGTTGATAAACCAACCGCTTATTAAATAAATTTGTTTGATGATATCCTTTCACTAACAAAGTTTAGTTATATAATATTGCGACCCCTGAATGGGTCACAATATATATAATGTATATTACCTGTTCATATAATTTTATATTGCTTACATTTGCGATATTAGCTAAATCGTAAATATATTGCTTTCTTTTATTAGGTAGGATGTAACATTTATATATTATTCAGTGCTCATAGTTTGAGAGTATTAAGTAGCTGACAGCATTGTCTAACTACTGTAATTTTCACTCTGCTTGTTTCGCTGCCAGCTTCTGTGTTGCTGGGCAGCAGCAATCTACGGAGAGTCACGTGATCAGCGTGGGGTGATCACACCTCACCTGGGTGAGAGACTGCCTAGCCTGCGCTCTCTCTTGTCTGTTTGACGTTGCTTCTAACAAGACGTCCCTCTCCAGCTCTCCATTGCTGGCCCTTGTTGGAAGATCGTCTCTGTCGCTTTCTTGTTGTTGGTTCTGTGTAACTCTGTTCACAGAACATAGTCTAGACTTAGTGATTTTCGACGTTGTACTGAGGTTGTGTGTCTCATAGACACTCTGAGAAACTCAGGTCCTGAGCTGTAGCTTCTGACCTAATTTGTACTGGTATCTGTGTACTGTCACAGTCGGGGATTTTCTAATGCTGAACTTAGATTCAGTAGTATGGGGGTTTTGTGACTTTTGTGGAGGATCTGCAGATGGTCACTACTTAGTGTCGTTATATTATCTCCTAGTTCCTGATTCTGTGTTGCTGTTGCTTGTTATATTGCTGTTCGGCTTATCAGTCGTTTTATTGTTCAAGCAAGCTGTTCTTATTGCCAGGTTGGTCAAGAAGTTAGTTTATGTGAGGACTTTTAGTCAGTCACTGGTTAAGTCTAGTCGAGTCTTGAGACATAGCGAACTACTTAGAGCACTTACACACTTACACACAAACTTACTTGTATATATTTGTATTATGTTATTAAATACTAACACTGTACCAGACGGTACTTAAAAGCCATAAAGATGTGATATGTGCCTTCAGCACAGTACTGCTGTACACCAGAGAAGTGTAGGAACTTGTATTCTTTATTATATTCAATTGATTACTTTAATTTACTTTGATATTATACGCCTAGACAACTTTATTGTTATTAATAAACTTATTAAATTTTAATTTCTTTAGTTAGTAGCCTACCAGTTTTAATCCTGAAGCACTACTGAATCTTACTAAATTCTAATGAATAATTGGACTAGGATACTGACTACTTGTTACAAAAACCCAGTAACAGGCTGGATGCTAGAAGGGCAGTCCTTTCTAGTATTCACTGGAGATCTCTATCGTTACTAGATATCGTGTTTTTTTATAAAATATTACCGAATAAACTTTTCCTTCTTTTGTGGGGGATAAAAGAATCAAGAAATAAAATACTTAAATCTTTAATTTCAATCCTTTTGAAATAAATTAATCAAGTCCTTTAAATATATAAGTTTTACATCAAGGACATTTCACTCCTTTGATAAGAAGTATATAAGTCATGTACAATATTGCAATTTAAACAAACATCTTAAAATTAAGACAAAACCAACTAGTTAATGTGAACAATTATTTCCAGACCAGATTTAAATAATCAAATATTCAAGAGAACCTTTTAAGTTCTTCTAAATGATAACCCAGACTAGTTATATTTTAAAGGAGATTCAATATTGTCTCGTACAAGAGACTAAGTATAAATTCTCACGCTCTTCAACCCAGAGCGCAAGAGAGTTGTGTTTGTGGCTGAGAGCCTGAACCTACTGCCTTGCCACAGTGACGGTAAACATTACAAGAGGTCGATTAGGTGACCTAAGTAAGACGGAAGTTAACCTGGTGCTTCAGAACAGTTGCACAATTATCCGAAAACATGAATTTCCCTATTTACCTAACAACATATAATAATAATATTTACAGTAATAATTGACAACAATTTTCTTATCCAAGTGGTGTCAGATAATAATATATAGTTGAACTTCTTCATTTTAGCTATTAATGAAGGAATCCGCAATATAATATTATGTGAAACAAGTTTGCCTGAATATTTCTCAGATATATAATGGTACCCCTGGGTATGATATGCAACACCTTCCCCTCATGACCGAAGGTCGCCAGAGAATTTCATTCACGGTAGAGCGGCCAGAGATAAAGTAATTGCTGCACTGATATAAAATTTCGCCTCATCTCAGCTTTAAGCTCCTTCCACAGACATTGGAGACAATAACAACTTCAAGCCCATACTGTTAAAATAAAAGAACATTAATAACGCTATTTCTCAAGGCCGAGACCCCTCAAGGAAGGTTCCTTGATGTTGGTGAGGGGCTCTTGATTTAGGGAATTGGATCTGTGCTCCAGTTCCCCGAATTAAGCCTGAATGCCTTCCACATCCCCCCCCCAGGCGCTGTATAATCCTCCGGGTTTAACGCTTCCCCCTTGATTATAATAATAATAATAATAATCAAGGCCGAGACAGGGCATCTGCAAAAATGTTTCGTTTCCCTTTTATGTGAGAAATAGAGTTAGAATAAGGCTGGATCCTTAAAGGCCCACCTAAGGATCCTTGCATTTTTTGACTTCGTGATATTGATAAAGGTTAATGGATTGTGGTCTGAGTAAACTATTATTTTGTGAGGTGAGGAGCCTAAATGCGCATCATAATTTTCTAGGGATACAACCAAAGCTAACACCTCTTCCTCGATAGTGGAATAATAAACTTGATGTTTTTTTAATTTTGAAGAAAAATAGGAAAGAGGTTGTAATAAGTTGGAATATGGAGCGTTTTGCAAAAATACTGCTCCTAAAGCATATGCACTCAAATCTATTTGTAAGTGGAAAGGCTGGTTGAAATCCAGACTTAGCAATACCGGAGACGAGGAAAGTAGTCTCTTTAATCGGTTGCAGGCGGCATCACACTCCAATGTCCACAGAAATTTCACTTTAGGACTAGTTAATTCAGTTAAAGTAAAGGCTATCTGTGTGAAATTTGGACAGAAGCGACAGTAACAGCCGGTAACCCCTAGAAACCTTAGCACCACCTTCCTATCTTTAGAGATAGGGAATTCAAGGAGGGCCTTAACTTTACCATTTAAAGGAGCTACTTCTTGACCGATACGAAACCCCAAATATTTAATATCAGCTTGCCTAAATTCACATTTGGACAAATTTATCATGCAATTATATTTACCTAGAGCCTCAAACAAAGCTTTAAGTTGTCTTAGGTGTTGGTCCCAACTGTCACTGTACACGACTACGTCATCCAAGTAGTCTTCAACCTCATTCAAATCGCCTGAAAGTACATTCTTAAGGTGTTGGAACATCGATGTGGCATTACAGAAGCTGAAAGGCATAACATTATGGGAAGTACAGTGCCTGCACTCTGAAGGAGGGGTGTTAATGTTGCAGTTTAAAAACTGTAGTGTAAAGCACCCTTCTGGCAAGACAGTGATGGAGTGAATGATGGTGAAAGTTTTTCTTTTTCGGGCCACCCTGCCTTGGTGGGAATCGGCCAGTGTGATAATAATAAAAAAAATAATAATGATAAGTCTTGGCATGATACACTGTTTCTATTAAAGCTCCAATATTGTGAGAGTTTCTTAAGCAAACTTAGGGCTAACTTAAGATTTATTAGGCAATAGCTATGTATTTGGAATTTTATGTTTACAGTTATTTGGGTGAGTGTAAGTGTAAATTAGGGGGAATCACAGATATCGGTAGTTTTGAAAACTGTGGTTGAGTCTGCAGTTCTCGAGTTTTCAGGGGAATTCCATATTTTTGGCCCTTTTTTGATTTTTTTTTTGTATAGATTTAGCCTGACACGTGGAATGTCACAGAGATTTTTGTGCCTGGTATTATGTCTATGGGTCCTGTTACAACTATCAAGAAAGTGGTTTAGTTCAGGGTTAATATTGAAATTTATAGTTCTGTAAATGTAGGTTGAACAGTAGTAAGTGTGGATGTTCTGTACAGTAAGTTTAGGTCTTTGAAGAGTGGGGGGGGGATATGTTGCCTTGAACTGGATTGGGTGATAATTCTTACCGTGGCTTTTTGTTGGGTTATTATTGGTTTTAGGTGTGTTGTTGCTGTTGATCCCCAGGCACAAATAGCATAGGTGAAGGAGGGATAGATAAGTGAATAGTATAATATGAGTAGGGCTGGTTGAGGTACGTAGTGACGTATCTTAGAGAGGATCCCAACCGTTTTGGATACTTTTTCTGTTATGTGTTCGATATGGGTGCTGAAATTCAGGTTGATGTCAAGGTGTAGGCTCAGGAATTTGTCCTTATTATGTTTAGCAATAAGAGTGTTGTCAATCATAATGTACAGTTGTGCAACACCTGTTCTGTTACCAAACGTAATATAGAAGGTTTTGTCAGTATTAAGTGTAAGTTTATTGGCAGTCATCCAGGTTGATATTTTTTGTAGCTCTTCATTAACAATGGTGTTGAGTGAGGCAAGATTTGGGTGGGAGATGACATAAGTTGTGTCGTCACACGACTTATGTCATCATCATCTTCACTATAGCAAGTGGTGTTATAACAAGATAGTTCATTAGAGCAGTAGATTGCAATATCACGCTACAGGAAGTTTCATAAAAAGATAAAAGTTTCATAACTAGACATCTCTGATTTACAAGTGGCATATGCTGGGTTAGGTAACAGAATACCTAGAAACGTAGTTGACTTTACTTAATCTCTCCCTGACCTGACATGTCTCTTCCTGCGTTACTATACCACTTTCTTAACTCACTATATCAGAATTTCTCATCATATTTTGCTCCATCCTTCTCACAGTCTGGCTTACCCTCGACCTTCCTCTCAGATGCTCCATCTTTCTCAGTCATGCTCTCCTATTCTCTACGCTACTCTACTCACATTCATATTTCTTCTTAATCTAGAACGGATTTTTTTTAATTAATGTAATCCATCTATGGAGAACCGACTTTCATGCCTGATAGTGTCCATTAGTTCATGTCACTTATACATATCAGAGACGGAAGTATTCCTGGAAGCTGTCTATCGGTTCTGGGAGGTGAATATAAATGGGGCACAACTCTCAGCGTTTTTAGTCGCTGGCCTCTCTTGGCTGAGCCTGGCTCGGGTGATTCTTGAGGTGCCACCATGGTGAAACGGGCTTCATAGTTTACTAGGTTGGATAAAAGGTGGATTCCATGCAGCATCAGAACCACTGGCTGTGAGGGGAACTCGTCGAACCAGAGGGTGATGTAAGGTACCTGTTCAGTTTTCCTCGTTTTTACTTTTTATAACTCTGTCATATCCACGGGCCTTCTTTCGGGCAATGCCTCGTTGCCTGATTCCAGTACCTGCATTCACACTGATCTTTTTGATACCTCTAATCTTCGTTCTACTTTGATCATGTTCCTTGCCTCTCCCATATCCGTCGATTATCGGATAGCTCGTGTGTAACAGAACAAACTGGCTGGAAGTTATCGTCCAAGCGACTTCCGACTCATATTTAACGATTCTGACACACTTACCCACACTCCTTCACATTCATACGACAAACACTACCTGGAAACCTATCACCTTACAGGCCGTAATTCAAAGACAGTCTTGAAGGAATTTTTTTCTCCTCAACCGACGACCTCTACAAAAACATTCCAGCCTCATTACATGCATCGGTATTGTCCTCATCCCAAACAATATAGCCCAACAAGATTTTATGCAATGTGTCCCTGACATTTAGGGGGCAACATGAGCTCCAGAATCTCCTAATCATAAAGTGGAGAATTGTATCCTCCCTGCCCGTGGTCGGAGACGCTATCCAAGCAAAACTGCCGAGCTGACCGACTGCCTGTAGTTTCCAGCCTCTGTTTGCATAGCAAGACAGAGCTTACGAGTGAAGGGGGAATTACTCCAAACACCTCAACAATGCAGATATTGTTGGCAATTTAGCCACCCTGCCATAATACCCTCTACATCACCGGCAGAATGCTCAGTCTGCGGTGCCACTAACTATAAACACCCATTTTGCAGCTAATTCCCACTTAATTGTGAAGAAGCTCGCCTGAAGTGTTCCCCTGGTGCCCAGTTTTCATATCACACGCTATGATAGTGACTCATCTCTGATTTCATGGAAGACTTGCATTGGCTCTCTTGCTCCAAAGATGTTCCGCACTTACAGGTTTCTGTTTAATCAGTTTCCACAGTCACCACTGTGTTTATCTTTTCGAAGTCCTCACCTCTGACTTTCCTACATCTTTACCTGTTTCTAGCCTTCTTACTTCGTCCACGTCCATTTCCCATCTTTCTTCCCCTATACAGCCTTCTGCAACGATGATCGAAGATCCAAAACTTCTTCAGTCACCAAAACTCCATGCTTAACTTTCCCTACCTCTAGCCTATTACCTCATGCTTCCTTGATAGCAGTGAAATCCCATCCACCCTCATATACAACCTCTACTTTCCCTTTCCCCACCCGAACTTCATTAACCTCTCTTTCTGTCTCTTCCCATTTTACAACTTGTCATTGTGTTCCTATTCTCTAAACCATCTACCCCTTCCATCTCTTTCACCATGCTACCCGCTGCTTCCTTGTCTGCAGAAACACTTGCAGCCATCGGCTTATAATGAAAACACAAAACCCGTAATGGACATTAACCCATCTCCTCCACAGCGTTACATTCTCACCCTCCACAACCCATTATATTCACTCCTTTGCTACTTATCAATCTACCGTTACCCACTAATCTCTTATCACTGATTTACCTCTGTCTTCACACATCGACTTTACTAGTCATCCTAGCCCATAGCCACCGACTGTTTTTTATTGCCGCTGTATTCCCAGTCACTCATAATGTCAATACTGCAGTGGAATATCAGAGGATACAGAGGGAATCTGGGAGAGCTCCAGTTGTTGCTCTCCCAGTTTTCTTCTGTTCGTGTTTGTTTACAAGAATCAGAATTACGTTACTCATTTTGGACTTCCTATTTATAGTTATGTTTTGTTACAGTCACTCGATCCCTTTCTCAAAGAGACATACAGCGAAAGTGCATTTCTTGTGCGCGATGATATTCCTCATCTGCTTCATTCTAATGCAGCCCGAGTCTATTTAGCATTAGGTACTCGGTCAGTTCTTTGTCTCTTCCCCCTTCACGCCACCTATATATTCCTTACATTTAATTTCTACCTACATAACTCCTTTTATTAGGTAATTTTAATGTTCATCATTTGTTATGGAGACGATCTTAGTGTGTCTCTCACGGGAAACAGAGATAGAGGCTTTTCTCACTTCTCTTCCTCTCTATGACGTAAGTATCCCAACACATTTAGATCCTCCCTCTCGTTCCTTTTCCGGAATAGATCTCTCTCTATACGCTCTTCTATTGCGCTGGACTTAGACTGGTCTGTACTACCTAAGCTTGATGATATTGATCATTTTCCTCTATCATTTTTCATTCTTACACACGACCACCACGTCGTTCCCATTGGCAGTTTGAGTTGGTAGATTAGGCGCTTTATACACGCCATAACTTTTTTGTCGAATTTCTTTCTACTTGATCGTCTTCAGACGAGTTGTTGCAACTTTTTATCGCTTCTGCTCTGGCTGCAGCATCAGTTACAATCCCCTAAACTTTAGATAAACATCAGAAATGTGTTCCCTGGTGTTCTCTTGACGATGCTAGCGTGGTACGTTTGATATGCAATGAGTGAGATAGCTACCGTTACCCCAGAACTTCTGACAGGTTCCTTGCTTTTACACAGGTAAGTCCGATTGTCCATCGTGCCATTCTGGCAGCAAAACGTGCTTGTTGGCAAGGTTAAATGTCCGCTGTCACTGTCACTATTTTCATGAGCACAGTCTAGAAAAATGAACGGAAACTGACTGGCAAATACTCTGCGAACCCCCTCTTGCATTCTCTCAGTTGGTGGTGATACAGCGCTGCAAACCCTGCTGAGGTTGCCACAACAGCTCGGCATACATTTCTCCCCCTTATTTCTTTCCTCTGAACCAGAGAGAGAGTCAACACCTCCAGATTTTTACTACTCCCATTGCGGAGAGCAACTGGACTTGGTGACAACCTTGTTCGTATGCCGCAACACGCAAACGCTAAGGCGCTCGGCGTCCTGTTACATTTTTCATTCTCGTTTGATCCCAAGGGGTTCTCACGCTTCAGTGGAACACCGACGCTGTCATATCTTTTCGTAAGTCAGGTACTTCAGGCAATGACATCTTTCACAATTGACCCATCGCTCTTACTGGTGCAGTGTGTAAGCTCCTGGAACACGTATTTAACATACGTTTATTATAGTGCTTAGAAACACGAAATTTTCTCTCCCCGAATCATTCCAGATTTCGTAAAGGCCTCTCTACCTTGGATACATATATTTGTAATGCCTTCGCTAATAATTCAGAGATGTATTTGTGTTACAGTTTCGCTGGAATTGCCTCAGGTCAGCATCATCAATATAACTGAGTGGTTATAATCTATCGGATTATAGCCCAAGCTCATTCCTCAGGCCTCCGAGGCAATTAGTCACCCTTTCTTAAAGATTTCTTTTGGGATAGGCACTCCCATGTCTAAGTAAATATAGCATTTCCCTTGACTTTGTCCAGGCTGAAGGCGTACCTCAAAAGTTTTGTGTTCATAGCACTTCCCTATTCTTGCTCGACATAAATAATCTTGTCTGTCTTTTCCCTGCCACTGCCTGGTTATCTCTTTATGTTGGCTCTTCAGCGATAGCTTGTGAAGGCACTGACTGTCGCCTCATGACGGCCACTCTGCAGATTACTATTGTTCGTGCTTCCAACTAGACAGCTACTCATGGGTTTACATTTTCTGTACTATAACGCACCAGATAACTTTCACAAGACATTATACAGTTAAATTTTTTAAAGTTATAATCTTCTACAGCTAGGCTTAAAATACTAAGATATTACAAGGGTTCCAATGTAAATAGGCCACTTTGGGTGGTTTTCTTGGGTTATCCTAGGTAATTTACACATATGTTAAACTATGTATGATAACTACACTTGTGTGTACCTCTGTCTAAATAAATTTACTGTATGTTCCGGCATATAAGTCGCAAGAGGTTACAAGACGAAGTTTCAAAGCAGCTGTAACGTGATGTTAGTATAAAACGTAACACAAAGCCGACCCTTGACCTTGATCATACAAAGCGCAGGATGATTTTCCAACATTTCTTGTGGGAAAAAAGCGCCCCTTATATGCCGAAAAATACGGTACTTACTTAACCTCTTTAAAACTCTAGCTTATCTTTCTAGGGGAGTCGATGGTTGAAACTTCCATCGCCTTCATCCAACTCTAATCTCATCTAAACTGGACTACACAGACTAACTGTATTCTTCAGTCTTCCCCAGTATTGTTACTACAGAGACTAACTGTATTCTTCAGTCTTCCCCAGTATTGTTACTACAGAGACTAACTGTATTCTTCAGTCTTCCCCAGTATTGTTACTACAGAGACTAACTGTATTCTTCAGTCTTCCCCAGTATTGTTACTACAGAGACTAACTGTATTCTTCAGTCTTCCCCAGTATTGTTACTACAGAGACTAACTGTATTCTTCAGTCTTCCCCAGTATTGTTACTACAGAGACTAACTGTATTCTTCAGTCTTCCCCAGTATTGTTACTACAGAGACTAACTGTATTCTTCAGTCTTCCCCAGTATTGTTACTACAGAGACTAACTGTATTCTTCAGTCTTCCCCAGTATTGTTACTACAGAGACTAACTGTATTCTTCAGTCTTCCCCAGTATTGTTACTACAGAGACTAACTGTATTCTTCAGTCTTCCCCAGTATTGTTACTACAGAGACTAACTGTATTCTTCAGTCTTCCCCAGTATTGTTACTACAGAGACTAACTGTATTCTTCAGTCTTCCCCAGTATTGTTACTACAGAGACTAACTGTATTCTTCAGTCTTCCCCAGTATTGTTACTACAGAGACTAACTGTATTCTTCAGTCTTCCGCAGTATTGTTACTACAGAGACTAACTGCATTCTTCAGTCTTCCCCAGTATTGTTACTACAGAGACTAACTGTATTCTTCAGTCTTCCCCAGTATTGTTACTACAGAGACTAACTGTATTCTTCAGTCTTCCCCAGTATTGTTACTACAGAGACTAACTGTATTCTTCAGTCTTCCCCAGTATTGTTACTACAGAGACTAACTGTATTCTTCAGTCTTCCCCAGTATTGTTACTACAGAGACTAACTGTATTCTTCAGTCTTCCCCAGTATTGTTACTACAGAGACTAACTGTATTCTTCAGTCTTCCCCAGTATTGTTACTACAGAGACTAACTGTATTCTTCAGTCTTCCCCAGTATTGTTACTACAGAGACTAACTGTATTCTTCAGTCTTCCCCAGTATTGTTACTACAGAGACTAACTGTATTCTTCAGTCTTCCCCAGTATTGTTACTACAGAGACTAACTGTATTCTTCAGTCTTCCCCAGTATTGTTACTACAGAGACTAACTGTATTCTTCAGTCTTCCCCAGTATTGTTACTACAGAGACTAACTGTATTCTTCAGTCTTCCCCAGTATTGTTACTACAGAGACTAACTGTATTCTTCAGTCTTCCCCAGTATTGTTACTACAGAGACTAACTGTATTCTTCAGTCTTCCCCAGTATTGTTACTACAGAGACTAACTGCATTCTTCAGTCTTCCCCAGTATTGTTACTACAGAGACTAACTGTATTCTTCAGTCTTCCCCAGTATTGTTACTACAGAGACTAACTGTATTCTTCAGTCTTCCCCAGTATTGTTACAACACTTGATTTCGTACATCATTAAGGGTTACGTTTATGTCTCGGGTCTTTTCGATCTTTTCCAGTCATAAGCCAATATAACGAGGCGAACGTTCCGTCTCTACCAAATCGACACAAAGCCAGTTGTCTCAGTTGTTTTGTTCGCATCTCTGACTATCACGACCTTTCTGCATATGGAAGGTAACTGATACTTTTTTTATGTTAATGTCCAGGGTTTATTACCTGGAGCTCAGCAATGAGAGTCGCTACTCTCACCGCTGGGCAACGGCGACGGTGATATTAGTAAGGCGACCTTACCTGGAGAATACCTGGAAGGTGTCGCGGGGGTTAAGACCCCCGCGGCGTCCAAAAAAAAAATAATTTAATTACTAAAATACGAATTAAGATAGAATTTAGGATAACAACTGTCTACCAATTCTTCGTATGGATAACAGTAAATTACACGTGCTTCAGCAGGATATCCCAGTTCATCCTTCACTTTATACTTTAATTTTGAAGTGATTTTCTGTAGACAGTATATGACTGCAGCCACTTCTTCCACAGCCACCCACTGAATGTTCCAGTTTGTTTCTGTCAGTATGTGAGTGCACTCTCCTACTGGGTGTTCCTGTCCCTCTCTCTGAGTATATGAGTGCACTCACCTACTGGGTGTTCCTGTCCCTCTCTGTGAGTATATGAGTGCACTCACCTACTGGGTGTTCCTGTCCCTCTCTGTGAGTATATGAGTGCACTCACCTACTGGGTGTTGCTGTCTCTCTCTGTGAGTATGTGAGTGCAATCACCTTCTGGGTGTTCCTGTCCCTCTCTGTGAGTATATGAGTGCACTCACCTACTGGGTGTTGCTGTCTCTCTCTGTGAGTATATGAGTGCACTCACCTACTGGGTGTTCCTGTCCCTCTCTGTGAGTATATGAGTGCACTCACATACTGGGTGTTCCTGTCTCTCTCTGTGAGTATATGAGTGCACTCACCTACTGGGTGTTCCTGTCCCTCTCTCTGTGAGTATATGAGTGCACTCACCTACTGGGTGTTCCTGTCTCTCTCTGTGAGTATATGAGGGCATTCACCTACTGGGTGTTCCTGTCCCTCTCTGTGAGTATATGAGTGCACTCACCTACTGGGTGTTCCTGTCCCTCTCTGTGAGTATATGAGTGCACTCACCTACTGGGTGTTGCTGTCTCTCTCTGTGAGTAAATGAGTGCACTCACATACTGGGTGTTGCTGTCTCTCTCTGTGAGTAAATGAGTGCACTCACCTACTGGGTGTTGCTGTCTCTCTCTGTGAGTATATGAGTGCACTCACCTACTGGGTGTTGCTGTCTCTCTCTGTGAGTATATGAGTGCACTCACCTACTGGGTGTTGCTGTCTCTCTCTGTGAGTATATGAGTGCACTCACCTACTGGGTGTTCCTGTCCCTCTCTGTGAGTATATGAGTGCACTCACCTACTGGGTGTTGCTGTCTCTCTCTGTGAGTATATGAGTGCACTCACCTACTGGGTGTTCCTGTCTCTCTCTGTGAGTATATGAGTGCACTCACCTACTGGGTGTTCCTGTCTCTCTCTGTGAGTATATGAGGGCATTCACCTACTGGGTGTTCCTGTCCCTCTCTGTGAGTATATGAGTGCACTCACCTACTGGGTGTTCCTGTCCCTCTCTGTGAGTATATGAGTGCACTCACCTACTGGGTGTTCCTGTCCCTCTCTGTGAGTATATGAGTGCACTCACCTACTGGGTGTTGCTGTCTCTCTCTGTGAGTATATGAGTGCACTCACCTACTGGGTGTTCCTGTCCCTCTCTGTGAGTATATGAGGGCATTCACCTACTGGGTGTTCCTGTCCCTCTCTGTGAGTATATGAGTGCACTCACCTACTGGGTGTTCCTGTCCCTCTCTGTGAGTATATGAGTGCACTCACCTACTGGGTGTTCCTGTCCCTCTCTGTGAGTATATGAGTGCACTCACCTACTGGGTGTTGCTGTCTCTCTCTGTGAGTATGAGTGCACTCACCTACTGGGTGTTCCTGTCCCTCTCTGTGAGTATATAAGTGCACTCACCTACTGGGTATTCGTGCCCGTCTGTGAGTATGAGTGCAGCTCACTTTCCCCCAGACTCACTGGGTACTCCTGCTCCTCTCTGTGTAACTAGTGAGGGTCGAGGTTATTTTCAATGTTTGCCTACCTTCCTGGGTCTTCCCACTGATGCTCTGGTTGTCTACCTTCCTGGGTCTTCCCACTAAAGCTCTGGTTGTCTACCTTCCTGGGTCTTCCCACTGAAGCTCTGGTTGTCTACCTTCCTGGGTCTTCTCACTAAAGCTCTGGTGGTCTACCTTCTTGGGTCTTCCCACTGAAGCTCTGGTTGTCTACCTTCCTGGGTCTTCCCAGTGAAGCTCTGCTTATCTACCTTTCTGGGTCTTCCCACTGAAGCTCTAGTTATCTACCTCCCTGGGCCTTCCCACTGAAGCTCTGGTTGTCTACCTTCCTGGGCCTTCCCACTGAAGCTTTGGTTGTCTACCTCCCTGGGCCTTCCCACTGAAGCTCTGGTTGTCTACCTTCCTGGGCCTTCCCACTGAAGCTTTGGTTGTCTTCCTTCCTGGGACTTCCCACTGAACCTCTGGTTGTCTACGTTTCTGGGTCTTCCCACTGAAGCTCTGGCTGTCTACCTCTCTGGGTCTTCCCACTGAAGCTTTGGTTGTTTACCTTCCTGGGTCTTCCCACTAAAACTCTGGTTGTCTACCTTCCTGGGCCTTCCCACTGAAGCTTTGGTTGTCTTCCTTCCTGGGACTTCCCACTGAACCTCTGGTTGTCTACGTTTCTCGGTCTTCCCACTGAAGCTCTGGCTGTCTACCTCTCTGGGTCTTCCCACTGAAGCTTTGGTTGTTTACCTTCCTGGGTCTTCCCACTAAAAC
>NC_091327.1:9967301-9974801 GCF_038502225.1 Cherax quadricarinatus
CTGAACCCCGTTCAGGAAGTTCCTCATTCCCGTGTAGTCCCCTTTCTTGTAGTTTGGCTTCATTCATCCTGGCCTTCCTGCTTCCCCCTCCACTTGTAGCTCTACTGTGTATTCGAAGCTTAAAACCACATGATCGCTGGCCTCAAGGGGTCTTTCATATGTGATGTCCTCGATATCTGCACTACTCAAAGTGAATACTAAGTCCAGTCTTGCTGGTTCATCCTCTCCTCTCTCTCTCTTGTAGTGTCCCTTACGTGTTGGTACATGAAGTTTTCCAGTACCACCTCCATCATCTTAGCCTTCCATGTATCTTGGCCCCCATGTGGGTCCAAGTTCTCCCAATCGATCTCCTTGTGGTTAAAGTCACCCATGATCAGGAGCTTTGCCCTGCATGCATGAGCTCTTCTGGCCACTGCAGCCAGTGTGTCAACCATCGCTCTATTGCTCTTGTCGTACTCTTTCCTTGGCCTCCTGCTGTTCTGTGGTGGGTTATACATCACTGCTATTACCACCTTGGGACCTCCAGAGTGAAGCATTCCCGCTATGTAATCACTTTCTTCTCCGCTGTCTCCTCTCACCAGCTCATCAAAATTCCATCGGTTTTTGATCAGCAGTGCCACTCCTCCAGCTTCCCCTTGTTCCCTCTGTCTTTCCTCAGGATCTGGTATCCCGTTGGAAAGATGGCATTTGTTATCATACCTGTAAGCTTGGTTTCTGTGAGAGCTATGATGTCCGGTGATGCCTCTTTGACTCTTTCCTGCCACTCCTCCCACCAGATAGCATACTCTGGGATTCTATAGCTCGGTGTTGGGTGGAAGCTGTGGGTATGGATTGTATTGTGTGTTGGGATGGTGTGATAGGTTGTGGGGTTCTGAGGATAGTTGTGTGTGTGCTTGCCCTTGCTGCTCTGTTCTGTTCTGACTGACCTCTGCTGGTTCCATCCTTGTCTTCTTTCCTAGCTCATTTCGCTTTTTTGTCCTCTCCCTCAGCTGCTGTCGTTCTGTTTGTGTTCTGTCTCTGTCTAGGAACACCCTCTTGTACTCTTCCGAGTTTTTCAACCTTGGTTTCTCTTGGAGGATCCTGTTCCACACTATTTCCCTCATGAGAATCAGCTTGAACCGTCGGTTTTTCCCCTTCAAGTACCCCCCTATTCTCTGAAGATTTACAATCTCATCCATCTCTTCTTCACCTATTTCTGTGATGATTTTCTCAATCTCCTTTCTTTCTTTCTGCCGCCTTTCAGTGTGTGTCCTTTCCTCTCTCTCTTGAAGCATATGGATAAACACTGATTTTGCCCTTTCCTCCTCCCATTGCCTCACCCTCTGTGACTCTGGATCCTGTCTGTATGTGGTAATTTTCTCCCTTGATTTTTCCAGTAGCTCTTGGTAGCATGGTTGTGCTTCAGCATTTGACCTATCACCCTCTCCAACTGCACAGAGCTGTTCTTCCCTTTCACTCCTTGGCCCTTCTTGGCAGGCTGATATGACCTTAGGATAATTCATATCTCCTTCCTTCGTGTTCGGACTCTCAGCTTCATATGCTGCGTCTTCCCTGGTCACTGCCCCTGTAACTCGCTTCAACCTTTTTATCTCAACTTCTAGGACCCTTTTCCTGGCCACTGCAGTTTCGACTTGTGCCCCCCAATTTTTTGTCTCCTTCTCCAACCTCTTTTCCAGTTTCATAGAGAGCTCTTTCTCCATTTTTTCAGAAAGCTCTAATAATTTTCTCTCCCACTCTTGTTCCATCCTTTTCCACTGCTCTTCCATCCATTCCTTCCTACCAGAACCATTCTCATCTGATCCCTGGTTCCTGCGAGTCCCCACCATTTTTTCTTTTTTTGTTTTTGTTTTTTTTAGTGTGTGAGAGAGAGAGAGAGAGACAAAGAAGGGAAAGGTAGAAGGAGAGAGAGAGGGGGAGAGTGAGAAGGGAAAGGGGGAGAGAGAGGGGGAGAGAGAAGGGAAGGGTAGGAGAGGGGGAGAGTAAGAAGGGAAAATGGGGAAGAGAGCGAGAGAGAGAGAGAGAGAGAGAGAGAGAGAGAGAGAGAGAGAGAGAGAGAGAGAGAGAGAGAGAGAGAGAGAGAGAGAAGGGAAAGTAGACGGAGAGAGAGAGGGGGAGAGTGAGAAGGAAAAAGGGAGAGAGAGAGAGAGTGAGAGAGAGAAGGGGGGAGAGAGAGAAGGGAAGGGTAGGAGAAGGGGAGAATGAGAAGGGAAAATGGGGAGGAGAGAGAGAGATAGATAGATAGAGATAGATAAAGAGAGAGAGAGAGAGAGAGAGGATGACAGGACTCCAGAAAATTTTGCAAGAATTGCTGGCTACACCTCATGGATGAGAAGAGACAGGCAAGGGCAAGGAGGTGGTGTTGCTGTGTGCTTCTCTAAAAGTGTTCATGCCCAGCACATAGATGTTGCCACCCCTACACATCTTGAAATGATGTTCTTCAAGCTCTGTATAAACACTAGTACCTCTGTACTAGCATGTGCAATGTACAGACCTCAGTGGCAACATGCAGACCCTATCAACTTCCTAATGGAAAATATTGACTCCCTTCTGCTACAACACAACTGTCAACATATTATAATTGTTGGTGACCTCAACCAGCACCTTATACAGAGGGACTTTGATGACCTTCTTCCAGTGTTTGACATGAGAAACTTTGTTGATTTCCCTACTCATATCTCTGGCTCCTCCCTTGACCCAGTAGTGAGTGATCTGGCAGAAGGCATAGTCACTTGTCAACCCCTCGACTACGTTGGATCGTCTGACCACAAGGCTGTTTTTACCACACTTAAGATCCCAACAGAACGAGGTGAGGAGTCCACACGCACAACCTGGCTATGGGAAAGAGGTAATTGGCCAGCCCTTTGCTCTGAGCTCGCCACCACCGACTGGAATGCTCTTCTCCAAGGGGATGTTGACAACCAAGTGAAAGCCTTCACTGGACACATCCTTAATCTACAACAAGAACACATTCCTCACCGGCAATATGTGACAAAGCCTACAGATCAGCCTTGGTTTGGCTTTCGTTGTAGAGAGGCTGCTACTGCTAAGTACAAAGCATGGCGAAGGTATAAGAGACATCCTACCACCTATAACAGGAACTTGCACATGCAAGCCTGTAGGCATATGGGTGATGTTCAAAAGTGGGCCATTGCTAAATGGGAGGTGGACACTAAAAGAAAGTTAGCATCAAGTAGGGTAGGCTCCAAAACCTGGTGGTCCCTGGTCAAGGACAGACAAGGTTATCTGCCTGATGAACTTATTCCACCTCTAAATCGACAGGATGGGACCACCTCTACTAGTAGTCAAGAGAAGGCGGACCTCTTTGCTGAACACTTTGCTACCAAAATGCAAGTTCCTGATCCAGCAAGGGACCCTCCTTGGCTAGCTGCAAGAACTGTGTCAAAACTGTCAGTGGTGACAATAAGGCAGGAGGAGGTGCATTTCCTTCTTAAATCACTTGACCAAGAAAAGGCTGTGGGCCCACACAAGTTGAGCCCAAGATTGTTGAGAAGATGTGCAGACCAGCTAGCAGCACCTCTAACTCGCATCTTTCAGCACTGCCTAGTACAGTGTAAATGGCCCTCTCTATGGAAAGAGGCAAATGTAGTCCCTGTTCACAAAAGGAAGAGCAGAGCAGAAATCAGCAACTACAGACCAGTGTCACTCCTGTCAATCACTGGTAAGATCCTTGAGACAATAATCTCAAGACAAATGACAGATTTTTTTGACTACCACTCACTACTTTGTGATCGTCAATATGGCTTCAGGAAAGGTTACTCTGCTGCTGATCTGTTGTTAAACCTCTCCACTAAGTGCCACCAGTCACTGGATGAATCCAAAGTCAGCTGTGTGGTAGCACTGGACATTGCTGGCGCTTTCGACCGGATGTGGCACCAGGGCCTCTTAGCAAAACTTCAAGCACTGGGAATTGCAGGCTCTACGCTATGTCTCCTCAGTGATTACCTTCATGGTAGATCTCTAAGTGTAGTCCTCAATGGAACGGAATCAGCAAGGCATCCTATTGGGGCAAGCGTTCCACAAGGAAGCGTGCAGGGTCCATTGTTATGGAATGTCTACTTCAACGACCTTCTTCATCTCATCCCAGAATCACATGCATATGCAGACGACTGTACACTGACATTCACTTATCCAAGAGAAGAAATGCCAGCTGCTCTAAGCTACATCAATCACCAGCTGAGAGCTATATCAGCTTGGGGAAATAGATGGCAAGTAACATTTGCACCTGAGAAAACGCAAATGATGATCGTCTCTAGGCACCATGATGGCAATGCTGGTGCAGTAGTAAGGATGAATGGGAGGATGTTGGCACCTGGAGAAGAAGTTGATATCCTTGGGGTGAAATTTGACTCCAAACTAACCATGAAGAACCATGTTGTAAATCTTGCAAACAAGGCAGCCAGGAAGCTTACAGCACTTCGCCGAATCTCGCATCTGCTTGACAGTAGGGGTTGCAAGATTCTGTACGAGGCACAAGTACGCTCACACCTTGAGTATGTTCCACTTTCTTGGTTTGCCTGCCCCCCCTCTCATCTGCGACTGCTTGACAGAGTAGAGAACAGAGCAAGACGTCTCATCTCTCGCCTGGACCCATCCTGGATAGATCTGTTATTTTAGCAGAGCCTTCAACATAGGAGGGATGTGGGTGTCCTTACTGTTATGTACAAGGCCAATATTGTCAAAATACCACACTTGGATCCACTTCGAGGACAGCGTGAAACAAGCTTTTATGCCACAAGACGGGCAGAAAGCAGCAACTTCACTCTGGCTGTACCCTTCTCCAGAACATCACTCCATCTGAGATCATACATACCCAGGATGACTCGAGTATGGAACACATTCGTACAGCATAATGATGTCAACGAGATAAAGTCAGTTGATCAAATGAAAATGCTGGCCCACAGATGGCTCCAACTTCATCCTGTTCCCTACTTGTATGTCTCATAACAATAAAAATGCTTTCAAATGAGCTGATGTAGGTAACAGCTCTTAGCTTGCCAATAAAGTTAGGAATCCTTAACCTGTAATATAGCTGTCAATAAAGCTAGGGATCCTTAACCTTGTCAAACCCTGTGTAAAAAAAAAAAAAAACAAAAAAAAAAAAAAAAAAAAAAAGAGACAGAAAGAGAGAGAGAGAAGGGAAATGTATAATGAGAGAGAGGGAGAGTGAGAAGGGAAAAGGGGGGAGAGAGAGAGCGAGAGAGATAGAGAGAGAGAGAGAGAAAGAGAGAGAGGGCAAAGAGAGGGAGAGAGAGAGAGAGAGAAAGGGGGAGAGAGAGAGAGAGGGGGGAGAAGGGGGAAAGAGGGGGGAGATGGAAGAGAGAGAGGAGAGAGAGAGGATAGCGGGAGAGAGAAGGGAGGAGGGGAGAGAGATGGGAAAAGGGAGAGGGGAGAGATAATGAGAGGGGAGAGATGTTAGAGGGGGAGAGACGTTAGAGGGGGAGGTGTTAGAGGGAAGAGATGTTAGAGGGGAGAGATAGGAGAGAGGAGAGATTGGAGAGGGGAGAGATAATGAGAGGGGAGAGATGTTAGAGGGGGAGAGATGTTAAAGGGGAGGTGTTAGAGGGAAGAGATCTTAGAGGGGAGAGATGGGGGAGGGGAGAGATGGGAAAGGGGAGAGAGAGAGAGAGAGATAGGTAGAGAGTGATAGGTAGAGAGAGAGAGATAGGAAGAGAGAGAGAGACAGGTAAAGAGTGAGACAGGTAGAGAGAGATAGGTAGAGAGATAGGTAGAGAGGGAGACAGGTAGTGAGAGAGGGAGAGAGAGAGGAGTGAGGTTTAGATGGTCAGTTCACAGGAAGGTATGAAATCCTGTGTGTGTGTGTGTGTGTTTGCGTGTGTACTACAGCTTTTAAAAGTGCTTGCTCCTGTGTGTATGTGTGTGTGTGTGTATGTGTGTGTGTGTGTGTGTGTGTGTGTGTGTGTGTGAACTCACCTAGTTGTACTCACCTAGTTGAGGTTGCGGGGGTCGAGTCCGAGCTCCTGGCCCCGCCTCTTCACTGACAGCTACTAGGTCACTCTCCCTGAGCCGTGAGCTTTATCATACCTCTGCTTAAAGCTATGTATGGATCCTGCCTCCACTACATCGCTTCCCAAACTATTCCACTTACTGACTACTCTGTGGCTGAAGAAATACTTCCTAACATCCCTGTGATTCATCTGTGTCTTCAGCTTCCAACTGTGTCCCCTTGTTACTGTGTCCAATCTCTGGAACATCCTGTCTTTGTCCACCTTGTCAATTCCTCTCAGTATTTTGTATGTCGTTATCATGTCCCCCCTATCTCTCCTGTCCTCCAGTGTCGTCAGGTTGATTTCCTTTAACTCTCCTCGTAGGACATACCTCTTAGCTCTGGGACTAATCTTGTTGCAAACCTTTGAACTTTCTCTAGTTTCTTCATGTGCTTGGCTAGGTGTGGGTTCCAAACTGGTGCCGCATACTCCAATATGGGCCTAACGTAGACGGTGTACAGGGTCTTGAATGATTCCTTATTAAGATGTCGGAATGCTGTTCTGAGGTTTGCCAGGCGCCCATATGCTGCAGCAGTTATTTGGTTGATGTGCGCTTCAGGAGATGTGCCTGGTGTTATACTCACCCCAAGATCTTTTTCCTTGAGTGAGGTTTGTAGTCTCTGGCCCCCTAGACTGTACTCCGTCTGCGGTCTTCTTTGCCCTTCCCCAATCTTCATGACTTTGCACTTGGTGGGATTGAACTCCAGGACCCAATTGCTGGACCAGGTCTGCAGCCTGTCCAGATCCCTTTGTAGTTCTGCCTGGTCTTCGATCGAGTGAATTCTTCTCATCAACTTCACGTCATCTGCAAACAGGGACACCTCAGAGTCTATTCCTTCCGTCATGTCGTTCACAAATACCAGAAACAGCACTGGTCCTAGGACTGACCCCTGCGGGACCCCGCTGGTCACAGGTGCCCACTCTGACACCTCGCCACGTACCATGACTCGCTGCTGTCTTGCTGACAAGTATTCCCTGATCCATTGTAGTGCCTTCCCTGTTATCCCTGCTTGGTCCTCCAGTTTTTGCACCAATCTCTTGTGTGGAACTGTGTCAAACGCCTTCTTACAGTCCAAGAAAATGCAATCCACCCACCCCTCTCTCTCTTGTCTTACTGCTGTCACCATGTCATAGAACTCCAGTAGGTTTGTGACACAGGATTTCCCGTCCCTGAAACCATGTTGGCTGCTGTTGATGATATCGTTCCTTTCTAGGTGTTCCACCACTCTTCTCCTGATAATCTTCTCCATGATTTTGCATACTATACATGTCAGTGACACTGGTCTGTAGATTAATGCTTCATGTCTGTCTTCTTTTTTAAAGATTGGGACTACATTTGCTGTCTTCCATGCCTCAGGCAATCTCCCTGTTTCGATAGATGTATTGAATATTGTTGTTAGGGGTACACATAGCACCTCTGCTCCCTCTCTCAATACCCATGGGGAGATGTTATCTGGCCCCATTGCCTTTGAGG
>NC_091327.1:9979801-10092907 GCF_038502225.1 Cherax quadricarinatus
TCATACCTCTTCTTAAAAGTATGTATGGTTCCTGCCTCCACTACTTCACTTGCTAGGCTATTCCACTTCCTGACGGCTCTATGGCTGAAGAAATACTTCTTAACATCCGTGTGGCTCGTCTGAGTCTTCAGCTTCCAGTTGTGACCCCTTGTTTATGTGTCCCCTCTCTGGAACATCCTATCTCTGTCCACCTTGTCTATTCCCCGCAGTATCTTCTATGTCGTTATCATGTCTCCCCTGACCCTTCTGTCCTCCAGTGTCGTCAGTCCGATTTTCCTCAACCTTTCCTCGTACGACATTCCCCTGAGCTCTGGGACTAGCCTTGTTGCAAACCTTTGTACTTTCTCTAACTTCTTGACGTGCTTGACTAGGTGTGGGTTCCAGACTGGTGCTGTATACTCCAGTATGGGCCTAACATACACAGTGTACAGTGTCTTGAACGATTCCTTATTAAGGTATCGGAATGCTATTCTCAGGTTTGCCAGGCGCCCATATGCTGCAGCAGTTATTTGGTTGATGTGTGCCTCCGGTGACGTGCTCGGTGTTATAGTCACCCCAAGGTCTTTCTCCCTTAGTGAGGTCTGTAGTCTTTGTCACCTAGCCTATACTCTGTCTGCGGTCTTCTTTGCCCCTCCCCAATCTTCATGACTTTGCATTTGGCAGGGTTGAATTCGAGAAACCAGTTTCTGGACCACATGTCCAGCCTGTCCAGGTCTCTTTGCAGTCCTGCGTCATTCTCATCTGATTTAATTCTTCTCATCAGCTTCACATCATCTGCGAATAGGGACACTTCAGAGTCTATTCCTTCCATCATGTCGTTCGCATATATCAAAAAGAGCATTGGTCCTAGATCTGGCCCCCGTGGGACCCCGCTCGTCACAGGCGCCCACTGTGATACCTCTTCACGTACCATGACTCGTTGTTACCTCCCTGTCAGGTATTCCCTGGTCCATTGCAGTGCCCTCCCTGTTATATGCGCCTGATCCTCCAGCTTCTGCACTAATCTCTTGTGGGGAACTGTGTCAAAGGCCTTCCTGCAGTCTAGGAAAACGTAATTAACCCACCCCTCTCTCTCGTGTCTTACTTCTGTTACCTTGTCATAAAACTCCAGAAGGTTTGTGACATAGGATTTGCCTTCCATGAACCCATGCTGGTTTTCATTTATAATCTTGTTCCGTTCCAGGTGTTCCACCACTCTCCTCCTGATAATCTTCTCCATGACTTTGCACACAATACATGTCAGAGACACAGGTCTGCAGTTTAGTGCCTCATTTGTGTTTCCTTTCTTAAATATGGGGACTGCATTTGCTGTCTTCCATTTCTCAGGTAGTTGCCCAGTTTCAAGGGATGTGTTGAAGATTGTGGTTAGGGGCACGCACAGCATCTCTGCTCCTTCTCTAAGGACCCATGTGGAGATGGTGTCCAGTCCCATCCCCTTTGAGGTATCAAGGTCACTTAGCAGCTTCTGCACCTCCTCCTCGGTTGTTCGTATGTCCTCCAACACTTGTTGGTATATTCCGTCTTGATGTTCCCTTCTGTGCTGTCTTCACAGAGCCCTTCCTGTCTCTACTGTAAAAACTTCTTTAAATCTCCTGTTTAGCTCCTCACATACCTCCTGATCATTTCTTGTGAGTTCTCCACCTTCTCTCCTCAGTCTGATCACCTGGTCTTTGACTGTTGTCTTCCTCCTGATGTGGCTATACAACAGTTTCGGGTCAGTCTTGATTTTCGATGCTCTGTTATTTTCATACTGTCGCTGGGCCTCCCTCCTTACCTGTGCATACTCGTTCCTGGATCTGTGACTGATCTTCCTATTTTCATGTGTTCTTTGCCTTCTGTACTTTTTCCATTCTCTACTGCCTCCTTACACCGTCGGGTAAACCAGGGGCTCGTTCTGGTCTTCCCATTGTTTCTGGTGCCCTTGGGAATAAACCTTTCCACTGCCTCCTTGCATTTTGTTGTTACATATTCCATCATTTCATTTACTGGCTTTCCTGCCAGTTCTCTGTCCCACGGAACCTCCTGCAGGAAGTTCCTCAACCCTATGTAGTCCCCTCTTTTATAGTCTGGCTTTTCCCATTCAACTCCTGTTACTCTCTCCACTTGCAACTCTACTATGTATTCAAAGCACAGAACAACATGGTCACTAGCTCCTAGGGGACTCTCATATGTGATGTCCTCAATGTCTGAACTGCCCAGGGTGAACACAAGGTCCAATCTTGCTGGTTCATCCTCCCCTCTCACTCTGGTAGTGTCCTTAACATGTTGGTGCATGAGGTTTTCCAGCACCACATCCAACATCTTGGCTCTCCATGTTTCGGGACCCCCACGTGGCTCCAGGTTTTCCCAGTCAATCTCCCTGTGGTTGAAATCACCCATAACCAGCAACTTTGCTCTGCTGGAGTGAGCTCTTCTTGCCACCTCAGCAAGTGTGTCCACCATTGCTCTGTTGCACTCTTCATATTCCTCTCTTGGCCTCCTGCAGTTCTGTGGTGGATTATACATCACTGCAATGACCACCTTGTGCTCCCCTGACTGAAGTGTACCTTCTATGTAATCCTTTTCTCCTGTCTTGTCTATGCCTCCCATTTTCTCGAATTTCCATCGGTTTTTTACGAGCAGAGCAACCCCTCCTCCCCATCTGCCCCTTCTATCTTTCCTCATGATCTAGTACCCTGGTGGGAAGATTGCATCTGTTATTGTCTCGGTGAGTTTTGTTTCTGTAACTGCTATGATGTCTGGGGCCTTCTCATTGATTCTTTCTTGTCATACCTCATATTTATTCGTTAATCCATCCGCATTTGTGTACCAAACCTTCAACTTCTGTTCTAATACTATTACTGTGGTCCTGGGGGAATACTGGGGTTGGGAGAGCAGGAGCCCTGGTGGGGGCCTGTGGGGGGTTGCAGTGAAGGTGGAGGAAGAGCTCCCATAGGGGGTTGCTGTAGGGGTAGAGTTCGTGGTGCGGGGGGTGGGAACAGGGGGATCAGTGTGTGATGGTTTGTTTGGATTGTTCAGTTGCCTTGGGGGTGTCGTGGCTGGAGTCCTTCTGCAGGTGTTTCTGGGGGGGTGTGCTTGTCCTTCCATCTGTTCCTGGGTTATTCTGCTCTCCTTTTTCATTTCCTCCTATTCCTCCTTTCGTTTTTGCACTCTCTCTTTAAGTATCATCCGTTCCTCCTGTGTTCTGTCTCGATCGAGACAGAACACAGGAGGAACACACAGGAGGAACACAGGAGGAACACACTCATGAACTCCTGTTTGCCTCTCAGCCGTGCTTTCTCCTGCAGGATCATGGTTCGGGTTGATTCTGCCATGAAAATTACTTTGAGAGACCGATTCCTTTTCTTTGTGAAGCACCCGATTCTCCGAAAATTTGCCACCTGGGTCATATCTCCCTCGCTTATCACCTTCATGATACCTTCAATCGCTTTTTTCTCCTCCTGCTTTCTTTCCTCATAAGTTTCCCCTTTAGCTTCATCTAGCCCATAGACAAAAACAGATCTCTCCCTTTCCACCTCCCACTGTGACTCCCATTGCATCCTTTGAGGTGTTTTAGTTCTTTCCCATGGAGTGTTCCTTCCTTCAATCCCTTCCCTAGCTGTGGCCCCTATGTTCATTGGTTTGTCCTTCCTGCTCACCTGTTTCTGGCCCCCACAAGTGTCTGGTAAGGTCCCTGCACATGACCTAGTTCCTTCAATGTCTTCCAACCTCTCATTCTGTCCTAGTGTGCTCCCTGTCTTTGTTTTGGCCCCATGTGGGTTTGACAAGACCTCTGCATACAGTTTAGCTTCCATGCTTCCTTCAGACCCATTGTCTGTGTCAGATGAAGACATTGCTGATGCTACTTCTGTAATATCTTTGTCTCTAGGCTGTTTCAGATGTCTCAGCTCCTCTTCTAATCTCTGTATCTTGGCTTCTGCTACTGTGGCATGTTGCTCCCATCTTCTGGATTCTGTTGCTAACCTCTCCTCCATCTTCCTTGTAAGCTCATCTAGCCTCCTTCCCCAGTCTTCCTCCCTTTTTTTGAGGTCTGCCTCCCAGTCCTCCCTCCCAGATTCGTCCTTCGGGCCCTTTGTTCTCATCCTAGTTCTAGGTTGCCCCATTGCTCCACAGAAGGAAGGGGGAAAGATGGTTAGGGGGAGGGGAATAGATGGTTAGGGGGAGTGAGAATGGATGGTTATGGGGGAGGGGGAGGATGGTTATTGGAGGGGGAAAGGTGGTTGTGGGAGGGGGTTAGATGGTTTGGGGGAGGGGTTAGATGGTTTGGGGAGGGGTAGGTGGCTAGGGGGAGGGGGAGAGGTGGTTAGGGGAAGGGGGAGTACGTGTTTTTGTCAAGTTTATATGTGCTTGTTTATGTGTGCTTGTGTATGTTTGTGTGCATGTGTGGGAGAGAGAGGGATGGGATTAAGGGGGGAGGGGGGAGAGGGAGAGAAGGATGAGTGACCCTTAGAAGTGGGGGAGGTGTGTGTGTGTGTGATGGGATTAGAAGGGGAGGGAGGGGAAAGAAGACTGAGGGTAGAGTGAAAGCTTGATAACAGGGTCCTTATGGGTGTGTGTGTGTGTGTGTGTGTGTGTGTCTATGTGTGTGTGTGTGTGTACTCACCTAATTGTGGTTGCAGGGGTCGAAACTCAGCTCCTTGCCCCGCCTCTTCACTGATCGCTACTAGGTAATCTCCCTCTCTGCTTCCTGAGCTTTGTCATACCTCTTCTTAAAACTATGTATGGTTCCTGCCTCCACTACTTCACTTGCTAGGCTATTCCACTTCCTGACGACTCTTTGACTGAAGAAATACTTCCTAACGTCCCTGTGACTCGTCTGAGTCTTCAGCTTCCAGTTGTGACCCCTTGTTTCTGTTTCCCCTCTCTGGAACATCCTATCTCTGTCCACCTTGTCTATTCCCCGCAGTATCTTGTATGTCGTTATCATGTCTCCCCTGACCCTTCTGTCCTCCAGTGTCGTCAGTCCGATTTCTCTCAACCTTTCCTCGAACAACATTCCCCTGAGCTCTGGGACTAGCCTTGTTGCAAACCTTTGTACTTTCTCTAAATTCTTGACATGCTTGACCAGATGTGGGTTCCAGACTGGTGCTGCATACTCCAGTATGGGCCTGACATACACAGTGTACAGTGTCTTGAACGATTCCTTATTAAGGTATCGGAATGCTATTCTCAGGTTTGCCAGGCGCCCATATGCTGCATCAGTTATTTGGTTGATGTGTGCCTCTGGTGACGTGCTCGGTGTTATGGTCACCCCAAGGTCTTTCTCCCTGAGTGAGGTCTGTAGTCTTTGTTTTCCAAGCCTATACTCTGTCTGCGGTCTTCTTTGCCCCTTCCCAATCTTCATGACTTTGCATTTGGCAGGATTGAATTCGAGAAGCCAGTTTCTGGACCACATGACCAGCCTGTCCAGGTCTCTTTGCAGTCCTACCTCATCCTCATCAGATTCAATTCTTCTTTACATCATCTGCAAATAGGGACACTTCAGAGTCTATTCCTTCCATCATGTCGGTCGCATATATAAAAAATAGCACTGGTTCTAGAACTGACCCCTGTGGGACCTTGCTCGTCACAGGCGCCCACTGTGATACCTCTTCATGTACCATGGCTCGTTGCTGCCTCCCTGTCAGGTATTCCCTGATCCATTGCAGTGCCCTCCCTGTTATATGCGCCTGATCCTCCAGCTTCTGCACTAATCTCTTGTGGGGAACTGTGTCAAAGGCCTTCCTGCAGTCTAGGAAAACGCAATCAACCCACCCCTCTCTCTCGTGTCTTACTTCTGTTACCTTGTCATAAAACTCCATGAGGTTTGTGACACAGGATTTGCCTTCCATGAACCCATGCTGGTTTTCATTTATAATCCTGTTCCGTTCCAGGTGTTCCACCACTCTCCTCCTGATAATCTTCTCCATGACTTTGCACACAATTCATGTCAGAGACACAGGTCTGTAGTTTAGTGCCTCATTTGTGTTTCCTTTTTTAAATATGGGGACTACATTTGCTGTCTTCCATTTCTCAGGTAGTTGCCCAGTTTCAAGGGATGTGTTGACGATTGTGGTTAGGGGCACGCACAGCATCTCTGCTCCTTCTCTTAAGACCCATGGGGAGATGTCTGGTCCCATCGCCTTTGAGGCATCAAGATCACTTAGCAGCTTCTGCACCTCCTCCTCAGTTGTTCGTATGTCCTCCAACACTTGTGTGTGTTCGTGTGTATGGGGGAGGTCTGAGGGTTAGATACTGCTAATACATACCAGTAATTCTGAGTTATAAAAAGTGGAAATTGCTACTAGGGTCAAAAGCTTCTATGAGTGTCTACCTTTGTGTGTGTGTATGTGTGTGAAGGAGAGATGGTTAGGGGGGGTAGGGGAGGGGTTGTTGTGGTTGAAAGATCTGTTATACCTCTCTGTCGTGTAGGCTCAAATTTAGTCCCAGCTATCTTTCCTAGTATTGCTACTCTCTCCACTTATCGCATCATTGAGAGAGGACTTCCTAGCTTCCTAAGTATTCATACTGCTAATAACTACTGGTAGTAATACTATGTTACCCCTCGCTAGCCTGCTGTCCTCACACTCTCGTCAACACTATCTTCACTTTATCTATGCTATTTCTACTCTAATTCTGGTAATAGCTTCCAGGAGTGAGTGACCAGTTTCTAACAGTGATGCAAGACCAGAATCCAGAGCCAACATTAACCACAACAGATGAGTAACACTTGCGCTGGCAGCGGTGCGGTGACAAGTTGCCAGATGCTGATGACATAGTCGTTATACACAGGCCTTCTATCACTATTTTGGAGATCCTTCACCCGTGATGTTTTTAACCATATATGCTCATACATCCCGCGGTCCTCAAGTGATTTCACTTTTCACTTATGATAGTATACACTTCACATTATATACACTTCACTTTATATGAATAATGACACACAACTTGTTGTGACGACACTGCTTCAGCAGGCCTACTCTGCCACTTTCCCTATTTTATATGTTTTATTTTTCCTTTCTCCTTTTGCTTATTAACTTTTTCACTCTCACTGTATGGTGCCCCACATTTCACTTGTTATCAAAACGCTGGTAATTCTTGAGCACCCACTTCCACACTCACTTTGATCTTTGTATATTTGAATCTGTGTGGCAACAGGTGCCTACTGCCCCTAACGGTTTGGCACTTTGAAATATTAATGATTTCAGGCTTCCTCTCGACTTTTTTTTAACTAATAACTTCAGTTATCACTCGTAGGATTGTTCACTGACGTTGTCACTACCACTGATTACTGCTAGCAGTTACTGCATGCCTTAAAAACACTAAGGTTCTTGAAGCCTTGTGCACCCACGTCTTCCACGTCTGTAATCCTGTGTGTGTGTGTGTGTGTGTGTGTGTGCCCCCACTTCTAAGTATTCACACTGCTAATAAATACTGGTAAATACCAGTAATTCTAAAGCTTACCAATACTTCTAACACTTATCGATTCTACTTATAAAATACAGAAAGTAGCTAGGTTGTAAAATTTAGCTTGTCTCAGCTTAAGTGTCTGACGTTATCCCTCGCTACTGCTTTACTCCTTGCACTCTCGTCTATGCTATTTCTACTCTAATTCTGTAATAGCTTGCAGGAGTGAGTGACCAGTATCTAACAGTGATGCAAGACCAGAACTTAGAACCCTGCAACATGCAACCTCAACAGGTGAGCAATGCTTGCGCTGGCAGCAGTGTGATGACAAGTTGCCAGATGCTGATGATGTAGTCATCGTACATAGGCCTTCTATCACTATTTTGTAAATCCTTCACCAGTGATGTTTATAACCATATATGCTCATACATCCCGCGTTCCTCAAGTGATTTCACTTTTCACTTATGACAGAATACACTTCACATTCGGTGTTACACTTTATATGTATAATGGCATACAACTGTTGTGACGTCACTGCTTCAGTAGGCCTACTTCTGCCACCTTCCCTTGTTGTATATTTTATTTTTCCTTTCTCCTTTTGCTTATTAAATTTTTCACTCTCACTGTGTGGTGCCTCACATTTCACTTGTTAACCAAACGTGGGTAATTCCTGAACACCCGCTTCCACACTCACTTTGATCTTTGTATATTTGAATCTGTGTGGCAACAGTGCCTAGTAGGCCCCCAACGGTTTGGAACTTTGAAATATTAATGATTTCAGGCTTCCTCTCGACTTTTTTTTTAACTAATAACTTTAGTTATCACTCGTAGGACTGTTCACTGACGTTGTCACTACCTCTGATTACTGCTAGCAGTTACTGAACGCCTTAAAAACACTAAGGTTCTCAGAGCCTTGTGTCCCCACATCTGCACCCACCATGTGTGTATGTGTGGGTGTGTGTGTGTGTGTGTACTCACCTATTTGTACTCACCTATTTGTGGTTGCAGGGGTCGATTCACAGCTCCTGGCCCCGCCTCTTCGCTGATTGCTACTAGGTCCTCTCTCTCCCTGCCCCATGAGCTCTGTCATACCTCGCCTTAAAACTATGTATGGTTCCTGCCTCCACCACATCACTTTCTAGGCTATTCCATGGCCTGACTACTCTATGACTGAAGAAATACTTCCTAACATCCCTTTGATTCATCTGAGTCTTCAACTTCCAATTGTGACCTCTTGTGTCTGTGTCCCATCTCTGGAACATCCCGTCTTTGTCCACCTCGTCTATTCCGCGCAGTATTTTATATGTCATTATCATGTCTCCCCTGACCCTCCTGGCCTCCAGTGTCGTCAGGCCGATTTCCCTCAACCTTTCTTCATAGGACAATCCCCGTAGCTCTGGGACTAGTCTTGTTGCAAACCTTTGCACTTTCTCTAATTTCTTGACGTGCTTGACTAGGTGTGGATTCCAAACTGGTGCTGCATACTCCAGTATGGGCCTGACGTAGATGGTATACAGAGTCTTAAACGAATCCTTACTGAGGTATTGGAACGCTATCCGTAGGTTTGCCAGGCGCCCGTATGCTGCAGCAGTTATCTGATTGATGTGCGCCTCAGGAGATATGCTCGGTGTTATACTCACCCCCAGATCTTTTTCCTTGAGTGAGGTTTGCAGTCTTTGGCCATCTAAACTATATTGTGTCTGCGGTCTTCTTTGCCCTTCCCCAATCTTCATGACTTTGCATTTGGCAGGGTTAAATTCAAGGAGCCAGTTGCTGGACCAGGCTTGTAGCCTGTCCAGGTCTCTTTGTAGTCCTGCCTGATCCTCGTCCGATTTGATTCTTCATTAACTTCACATCATCTGCAAACAAGGACACTTCTGAGTCTATCCCTTCCGTTATGTCGTTCACGTATACCAAGAACAGCACAGTTCCTAGGACTGACCCCTGTGGAACCCCGCTTGTGTGTGTGTGTGTGTGTGTGTGTGTGTGTGTGTGTGTGTGTGTGTGTGTGTGTGTGTGTGTGTGTGTGTGTGTGTGTGTGTGTGTGTGTGTTTATTAATTCTCTCATGGTTTTTCTTACTATATATCCTCTTTATTTTCACCTTGCATCTTACTTTTTCCTCCTTGAGAAGTTCCAACGACTCACGTTTCCTCTTACCACCTGCAAGTGCAAAAGTTCACTTGCCTCCTACAACTTTACGTTCACTCTTTCTTGATCACTTTCAGCATCATGGTATCGCAGTGTCGGACATCCAACTGTTTTTCCTGAACGAATCATTAGAGGTTATATATATTAGAATTGGCTCATATTTTCAAAGTGGAGTTATGTCCATTTCTCATTACTATCATTCACAATGCAACCATATCAACCTTGTCATTCATGGTCTTTTCTGACTCCAAAAATTCAACTTACCGTCATCCCGTCGTCCTTCGTATACCTATTTTGTTGTGCTGCATTTCTTGTAGGTTCAAATAAGTCGTATTTTGCTTGGGTCCTTGGACCCAAGCTAGCGCATTCAATTCGCACACTGAGGCCCGGTGGTCGATCCTCGGTACGGGTGGAAACATTAGGACCTGTTTCCTTTAGGCACCTGCTGCCCATGTTCACCTATCAGTAAAATAGGTACTTGGATGCTGGATGCTAATCGACTGATGTGGGTCGCATACTGGGAACAAAATTGATCCAATTTGCTCGAAATGCTTTGCATAATAAGCGGCATTCTCTATAGCAGTATGTCATTGATGTCAGCTAGGCCTGTATACCTTGTATATGTTCTTATTATTATTATTATTATTATTATTATTATTATTATTATTATTATTATTATTATCATTATTATTATTATTATTATGAATAAACAGACTTAGCTGCTTAGTCAGTTATTCAAGACCTCCCTATTTCCCATAGTGATATTCCTTATATGTACTGGATATAGCGCTCTCTCACTACCTCTGCAGGAACGGTGGTCTGTGTGAGACTTCAGCAAATTTGTTTCTATTGAACCACGTTTAGGATTCTGGTCATTATCTTCCCATTACTGTCAAGTTTGTGAGACTGAACTAACGCATGGAGGAAAAAAACGATATGTTGGATGATCACACTGTTCATCCAACATATCTTAATAGATTGTCCTGTCTATCAAAGTATATACAGGATTCACTTATGATATTTAAACTAACCAATACACTCACCTTCACTGACCTCCTCCATGAAAGTCCTTGACACAGGTTTTATCTTTGACTTTTTAACGGAAACTAACCTATTACATCAACTTGGATTTCGATGTTACTCCTGCTCTAACCCCTTCCTCCTTCACTAACCCCTTCCTCCTTCACTAACCCCTTCCTCCTTCACTAACCCCTTCCTCCTTCACTAACCCCTTCCTCCTTCACTAACCACTAACTTCACACACTTCTCCTGGCTCACTTTTAACCTTTGTACATTCCAACATTTTCAAATCCCTCGCAGCTTTACTTATGAGCCTTACAGATTTTACTTTTAAATTGATTATGGCAATTCGGTGTACAACTTCTAAGCTCCCCAGTGGGTTATAAATAAAAAGTTTGGGTTATGTGATAGGAAGAATACTTCTCCAGATCTCACAGCGACTGAAGCACATGCAGGTTTGTTTAATTCAGAGCAGCCAAATCTAAATTATAAAATAGTACATAAAGATATCGACTAAAATCCATATATATGGATTTTAGTCGATATCCTTAAAATTAACGGTTAGGCAAAACTGTGACGCTTTTCAGTCGTTCGCAAACACACGTTATCTTTAATTATGAGATCATATTTCAGCACTTTAACAGCCCTTAGGTCTAAAGGCACAACCAAATTCTACGCCATATATATCAAAATATTCCCATAATCTCTTGATGAACATTTTGTAGAACACGATGTATTGCAACACTGTCCAATTGCTGTGAGTGCTCGCTGGCAACGTGAGTAAACAGTGCATCATTTTTTATGAGATTTGTCAATTACTTTCAGTGCTGCCAGAATTATATAACAAATAACATTTCAATGAATGTTTAAAATATTTAGTTTCTTTCTCTTTCTCTCTTTCATACACACACACACACACACATACATACACACACACACATACACACACACACATAGCCGGACTCACACATACACTCCCCCTCTCCCCCACCGGCATCTCACTCCTTCCCCTGATCTCTCCCCTCCCTCTTTCACCCTCCCCCTCCCCACATCTCCCTCCTACCCCCTCTCCCTCTCCCACTCACCCACTTGCTTCTCCCTCCTTTCCATTCCTCTCCCACATAGCCACAGTTCCTCCTCTACTACCCCCCCCCCCCCCACACTCTGACATACACAATACTAACCTAACACACAGAATTACATAGGTTTCCCACTCTGAGGCAATCAGGATAAAACAAAAATGGGTTGCCAGAGAGCAACAAGAAAAACCAAGGGACAGGAGGAGGAAACTGCAAAGGAAGAATGGGCAGCGGAGCTCACAAAAAGGGAACATGAATCGGAAAAGAAACTAGAAGAACTTAGCATGAGAATGGAAGAGAGGATAGTAATGGAAAGCAGGAAGTGGGAGGTGCAAGTCAAAGCAGCAGAGGCCAGGATACAGAGTTTAGAAGAGGAACTGAAAATCTGAAACAGCCTAAAGAACTAAAGAACATTTTGGGATTGACAACAGAGACTGCTACCTCAGTCACAAATAAGGGGACTGTAGGGAAAGAAGGAGCAAAACTGCATGTAGAAGCTCAATCAGTGGAGACTGTAGTAAATGAAAGAGCTAAGCTATATGTGGAGGCCCTAACAGACCATAGCAGAGCCCAGGGAAAGCCGAGAAGGGAAAATGACAGGCCACTGACCCCAAGTACAGTAGCTAGTGAAACTGAAGAAAGGAAAGCTGCAATGGATGAAACCAAAATGAATGAGGGGATACACAGGGATATGCAGTGGGAGAATGAAAGGGTGAGGTCAGTCTTTGTGTATGGGCTCCAGGAAGTTGAAGGGGAAACATATGAAGAAAGAAAACAAGGGGAAAAAAAGCAATTGAAAGCATCATGAAAGCAATAGAAGACGACATGACCCAGCTGGAAAATTTTCGGAGTTTGTAAAACAAAGAACCCGGCCAGTGAAAGTGACCTTCAAGGCAGAATCGACTCGGAACAGGATCCTGCAGGAGAAAGCACGATTAAGGGACATGCCGGCATACAGGAAGGTGTATCTCGACCACGACAGAACACAAGAAGAAAGGCGGAAACTGAGAGAGATGGTACAAAGGCGAAAGGAGAAAAGAGAAAGGATGGAGGAGACAAACAGGAGATCCCAGACACAGGAAGATCAAATACAGCCTCCCTCACAACTTCCTATAGAAGCCTCCCAACCAGGTCAACCCCAGTGCAACCAAACACTCTAAACCAAAACACCCATGCCACATCCAATGCCCCCACCCACTACACTACAAACTCCACCCCCACAGCAACCACCCATAGTTCCTTATCAGGTCTCCCACTTCCCCAACCCCAATACACCTCCCAGACCACAGTCTTAGAAAAGAATTTGAAGGTGTGGTATACAAATGCAGATGGAATAACAAATAAGTATGAGGAGTGGCACGAAAGAATCAAAGAGACATCCCCAGACATAATAGCACTCACAGAAACAAAACTCACCAGAATAATAACAGATTCAATCTTTCCATCCGGATATCAAATCCTCAGGAAAGACAGAGGGAGGAGAGGGGGAGGAGGAGTTGCACTGCTCATTAAAAACCAGTGGGGTTTTGAGAAAATGGAAGGAATGGATGGCACTGGCGAAAGGGACTACTTAGTAGGAACAATCCAGTCTGAGGGACATAAGGTGATAATTGCAGTAATGTACAACCCACCACAGAACTGCAGAAGGCCAAGAGAAGAATACGATGAGAGCAACAGAGCAATGGTCGACACACTAGCCGAGGTGGCTAGGAGAGCACACATGGGGGGAGCAAAGTTACTAGTTATGGGTGATTTCAATCACAAGGAGATTGACTGGGAAAATCTGGAGCCCCATGGGGGTCCCGAAACATGGAGAGCCAAGATGATGGATGTGGTACTCGAAAACCTCATGCATCAACATGTTAGAGACACTACCAGAGAGAGAGGAGAGGATGAACCAGCTAGACTGGACCTTGTATTCACCTTGAGTTGTTCGGACATCGAGGATATCATGTATGAAAGGCCCCTGGGAGCTAATGATCATGTGGTTCTGTGCTTTGACTACATAGTTGAGCTCCAAGTGGAGAGAGTAGCAGGAATAGGGTGGGAAAAACCAAACTACAAAAGGGGGAACTACCCAGGCATGAGGAACTTCCTTCAAGACATTCAGTGGGAGAGAGAACTGACAGAAAAACCAGTACGAGAAATGATGGACTCTGTGGCAACAAAATGCAAGGAGGCAGAGGAGAGGTTTGTTCCCAAGGGAAACAGAAATAATGGGAAGAACAGAACGAGTCCTTGGTTCACCCAAAGGTGTAGGGAGGCAAAAACTAGGTGTACTAGAGAATGGAAAAGGTACAGAAGACAGAGAACTCAGGAAAATAAAGAGATTAGCCGAAGAGCCAGAAACGAATATGCACAGATAAGAAGGGAGGCTCAGCGACAATATGAAAATGACATAGCATCGAAAGTCAAGACTGACCCGAAGCTGTTGTACAGCCACATCAGGAGGAAAACAACAGTCAAGGACCAGGTAATCAGACTGAGGAAGGGTGATGGGGAATTCACAAGAAACGACCGGGAGGTATGTCAGGAGCTCAACACGAGATTTAAAGAAGTATTTACAGTGGAAACCAGTAGGACTCCAGGAAATCAGAACAGGGGGGGCACCAGCAAGTGCTGGATGAAATACATATAACCAAGGAGGAGGTGAAGAAGCTGCTATGCGAACTTGACACCTCAAAGGCGGTGGGACCAGACAACATCTCTCCGTGGGTCCTTAAAGAGGGAGCAGAGATATTGTGTGTACCATTAACAAAGATCTTCAACAAATTATTTGAAACTGGGCAACTCCCCGAGGTTTGGAAGATGGCAAATGTAGTCCCAATTTTTAAAAAGGGAGAGAGACATGAGGCACTAAACTACAGACCTGTATCACTAACGTGTATAGTATGCAAGGTCATGGAGAAGATCATCAGGAGGAGAGTGGTGGAGCACCTGGAAAGAAACAAGTGTATAATTGACAACCAGCACGGTTTCAGGGAAGGAAAATCCTGTGTCATAAACCTACTGGAGTTTTATGATAAGGTGACAGAAGTAAGACAAGAGAGAGAGGGGTGGATCGACTGCATTTTTTTGGACTGCAAGAAGGCCTTCGACACAGTTCCTCACAAGAGGTTACTGCAAAAGCTAGAGGATCAGGCACACATAACAGGAAAGGCACTGCAATGGATCAGAGAATACATGACAGGGAGGCAACAACGAGTCATGGTACGCGACGAAGTGTCAGAGTGGGCGCCTGTGACAAGCGGGATTCCACAGGGGTCAGTCCTAGGACCTGTGCTGTTCTTGGTATATGTGAACGACATAATGGAAGGGATAGACTCAGAAGTGTCCTTGTTTGCAGATGATGTGAAGTTAATGAGAAGAATCAAATCGGACGAGGATCAGGCAAGACTACAAAGAGACCTGGACAGGCTACAAGCCTGGTCCAGTAACTGGCTCCTTGAGTTTAATCCTGCCAAATGCAAAGTCATGAAGATTGGGGAAGGGCAAAGAAGACCGCAGACACAATATAGTTTAGATGGCCAAAGACTGCAAACTTCACTCAAGGAAATAGATCTGGGGGTGAGTATAACACCGAGCATAACTCCTGAGGCGCACATCAATCAGATAACTGCTGCAGCATACGGGCGCCTGGCAAACCTACGGATAGCGTTCCGATACCTCAGTAAGGATTCGTTCAAGACTCTGTATACCATTTACGTCAGGCCCATACTGGAGTATGCAACACCAGTTTGGAATCCACACCTAGTCAAGCACGTCATGAAATTAGAGAAGGTGCAAAGGTTTGCAACAAGACTAGTCCCAGAGCTAAGGGGATTGTTCTACGAAGAAAGGTTGAGGGAAATCGGCCTGACGACACTGGAGGACAGGAGGATCAGGGGAGACATGATAACGACATATAAAATACTGCGCAGAATAGACAAGGTGGACAAAGACGGGATGTTCCAGAGATGGGACACAGACACAAGAGGTCACAATTGGAAGTTGAAGACTCAGATGAATCAAAGGGATGTTAGAAAGTATTTCTTCAGTCATAGAGTGGTCAGGCCGTGGAATGGCCTAGAAAGTGAAGTAGTGGAGGCGGGAACCATACACAGTTTTAAGGCGAGGTATGATAAAGCTCATGGGGCAGGAAGAGAGAGGACCTAGTAGCAATCAGCGAAGAGGCGGGGCCAGGAGCTATGAATCGACCCCTGCAACCACAAATAGGTGAGTACAAATAGGTGAGTACACACACACACACACACACACACACACATACTAGCACACTCACACACATACACACTAGCACACTCACACACTAGCACACTCACACACATACACACTAGCAAACTCACACACATACACACTAGCACACTCACACACATACACACTAGGACACTCACACACATACACACTATCACACTCACACACATACACACTAGGACACTCACACACATACACACTAGCACACTCACACACATACACACTAGGACACTCACACACATACACACTAGCACACTCACACACATACACACTAGCACACTCACACTCATACACACTAGCACACTCACATACATTCATACTAGCACACCAAACACATACACACTAGCACACTCACACACATACACACTAGCACACTCACACACATACATAGCGATTCGGGGCCAGGAGCTAAGACTCGACCCCTGCAACCACAAATAGGTGAGTATATACATACACACACAAATACATACACACACGGGTATCTTTTCTCTGGAAGGTTGTGCCAGTCAGTAACATCTTCAGTCTACTGCGAGAAACACAGGAAGATGAGGAGTATGAAGCACCTTTACCTCTGATGTACCTTTGTTTTTGATGAGTTCCGAGAGTTTTTCTACTCCCAGATCCCAGCCATAGGCCAGGTTCATCAGGTGTTTGCCTGGTCAACTAGGTTGTTGCTGCTGATGTGATATCTTCTGGACCGCGGACGTTGATACAGTGTTCTCTTACTGTGCCTACTGTGCTCCTGCTTTTCACTGGGTTTATTCTGCACTTCCTCCCATATCTCTCGCTCCAGTTTGTTTTTATGGCAGTGTGAAAATCTGGGACCAGGTCCTCAAGTACTTTCCAGGTATATATTATCATGCATTTCTCTCTCCTCCGCTCCGGTGAGTATATATTTAAGACTTCAAGGCGTTCCCGGTAATTTAAATGCTTTATTGACTCTATGCGGGCCGTGAACGATCTTTGTACTTCCTCCAGCTCTGATATTTCTCCTGCTCTGAACGGGGCCGTCAATATTTAGCAGTATTTCTAATGAGGGATCACAAGCGATTTGAAAAGTGTCACCAATGGCATTATTTCTCTTGTTTTGAAGGTTCTCATTACCTACCCCGTCATCCTCCTGGTTATCATTACCTTGATCTTACTGTATTCTTTGAAAGAAAAGCCAGCTGACATAATTATTTCAAAGTCTATCTCGTGTTCTTTTCGTTCTATCTGAAGATCCTCTTGAGTTTTGTATATTGTGTTTCTTTTGAGTTCTTCATTCTTTCCATACTTTAGGATGTAGTTTTTCACTGAAAATCACTGCTTATATCTTCCAGTAATTGTTCAGTGTCTTCTACCGAAGTGACTTACATGATTATGTTAGTGCCATCTGCAAATTATGATACCAAACTGTGAGGTGTGTTTTAATCTGTCTGCTATGAGGATAAGTAGCAGAGCTGCCAAGACAGTGCCTTTTGGAACTGAGCTTTTCGGACTGCTGTTCCTGAATTTTGCACTATTTACTATTACTTTTTGTTTTTCTGTGTATTAAGAACCCGAAAATCCATCTACCTACTTTCCCCGTAATGCCTATGCCCTCATTTGTGAGAAATCATTCTCTGATTGCATCTGTCAAACACCTTTACAAAATCTGTGTCTGTCACATTTTCCATTTGGTTTTCTTCCAACGCCTCCGCAATTCTGTCATAGTTGTTCAGTAGCTGTGACAGGCATGATCGATCCGCTTTAAAACCATCTTGGTTTGAGTTATGCCGACTGTGGTGTTCCATGAAATTTGTAATCTGACATCTCATTACTCCTTCGGAGATTTTTATGATGTGGGAAGGTAGAGCTACTGGTCTGTAACTTTTAGCTAATTCTCTACTACCAGAGGAGGCAGAGGAGCTTTGTCTACTCTTCAAGGTCTCTGTTACTTCATTTAGGTCTAAGCTGTTTCTCCAAGAATACTGAGGGCTCGTGCTAGTAGTACGTTGCGCTTTTTTATAAACAGGGAATTTCATGAATCTGGTCCAGGTGCTTAGTGAGTCGGCATGTTTTCAATTTCTTTTTCGAATTCTATGGGATTATTACTAAAGTCAGTTAGTTAGTCTGTGCGGACGTTCGATGGTTTGAAAAAGTGTCTGTATTCTCAACTCGTCGCCATTTAGTACGTTGCTGAACACCGACTCATACTGTTCTTTCAGAATTTCGCTCATTTTTTATTCTTCGTTAGTGTATGAGTCTCCTCTCATTAAGGGCTTAATTCTACAGGATGGATTTTGCATATGAACAGAAATATTTTGGGTTTCTTGTAATTTCTTGGATGGCCTTTTGTTCCCTTTGTGCTTCTTCTGTTTGATACGATATTCTAGGTTTTTGCTGTAAATCAGTAACATATTTATAGTTTTAAACAATTGGGTAACCCATTTTGCTCTTTTTTACCATCTACGCTTTCTATATCTAATCTTCTTCTGGCTTCTCCAGGTACTGGTGAGAATTTAGGGTGCTCATGTCTGTTTCCCAGGATATGTCTGATAGTTCTGTGTTTATTTCGTCCCAGTTAGTTTTATGGTAGTCGGAATTAAACTTATTGAACATCACTCTTCTTCCCTGAGTGCTGTAATTCCCTAATCCTGAATTTATACTCGTATGTACTTCTATGATGCTGTGGTCAGCGTATATTGTTTTCGTGATAGTTATATTATTAGTTCCTAGTTCTTTGTGAATCGCAAATTCAGTGTATTTTCATTTCTAGTGGGATCATTTATCTGTTGGTTCAATACGAACTTTTCACAAGTCTCATTAATTCCCTGGTATGTACCTGTTGAGTCAGAGTGCTTCCAGGATACTTCCAAGTAATCAGTCCCTCAGCAATTTTTGTTTTATATTTTTATTTAAAAGGACACAGTACATGATATAAATAAATAAAAGAACACAATAATTAACCATTTGCAAATACAATGACCTACCATCAACCCCATAGCATACCACAAGTGTTATATTCATATTGTATTAAAGGATATACCATCACCGAACAATGAAAAGAACAGGATAACAACTGCTCAGAAAATACATTAACAAAGTCTAAACCTACAATTCCTGCCTGTTATACAGTACAATAAGACCCTCTTGCACAAAGTACACAGATGATATGATACAGTATACGAAGGATAAAATTATACATTACAATAATTAAACAAAAACAAACCTAACCCTACAATAAAATTGCAAAGACATACCACAATTATACTTCCCGCAAATAGCAGGAAACTCTTAATAGAATAAAGCGCGAGAGAGCTCCAGCACCGAACAAAAACATTAGCAAAAACAAAAACTCACAATTTATGTCTGTGCACACACAAATCCCCCACAGCTCTGTACAGTTAGACACCTTGCACAAAGTGCACAGTAAATATCATACAACATACAAAAATTAAAATTATACAGAACATTAACTTAAACATTAAGCAAACCAAAGCCTACAATAAACATTACATTGGTACATATCACAATGAAACTCCTCGCATAAAAACTGGGCAGGAAACACCCGCAAGTAAAAGACAACATTATATATGCAAGTACAACACATACAACTAACAAAATCCTAACATAAGGTATCAAAACTGTCTAGTTACAGGACATAAAAACCTTATCTCCCTATTTGAAACACAATAGTACATCATTGCTAAAAATAAATTGTGCAATGCATGGACATGAGAAAGTGTATAACAATCCTAAATCTGGCATTGAATAAAACAATAACAGGAAATACTTGCAGCTAAATCTTAGACCTACATATATGCAATAATCAGCCCATACTATAGGACTCTTGACCTACTTAGCAAGCTTAAACGCCCCCAAACACCTATTCCAAAGTAATTCAAAACAAAATTTAACACACTGAACATTTTAACTCTGCGCGTACGCAGACAAAAATATATATATATATATAAAAATTCTCATGAAAATTATACCATCATGTAGCAAAAAAGTCAAAACACAAACAAAAAACCAACTCGGGGAGAAATTAGATACATATTCTTGTACAGCTAAAAACCAAAGTGAAACCTGATATTCATTACCATGACTTGACATCATATGGTACCAGCTCAAAAGAGCATAATATGTGTGATACTGTCACTACCTTCAAATTTCAACAGCCTCCTACCCCAGTCAGACCTCCTCACCCGACCTGAGAAAAACCAAACATGATTTCAGACTACAAGAGTGCACAATATAATATGTTAACCCTAACACATATATGAAACTTTACAAAAGTAAGCAAACAAATTACATAGGCATATGAAAACATAAAAAAAAACTACATAGAGCAAATTAAACAGCAAATACATGATATAAACATGTAAAAGTTTATTTTCTAACACCGGTATCGCCAAAATCAAATTGTTTATAACAAATTCCTGTAGTCAATTATATTAACCAGATTCGTCCACATCATAAAAAACCAACATTCAGGTCCAAGACACCTCAGAAAGCCCCCCCTCCCTGCCATCCCCTGACACTCTACCAACCTCACTCTCCCTGTTCATACTCACATCCTTACCTAAAGTCATTAAGTCAAAACCCCAGGCTATCAGCCGTATGTCTTCAGTTCACCCCCCTATGCCCACCCCCCTAATACTTGAAGACTGTACACACACATACACCACTACCTCACACACTTTCTACATTCACTCTCCACGGGAAAACAACCCATTCCAGCTCTAACCTACACCCAACCTTAACATTTCACCTACCGTCAGATTACGATAACCCAAAGGAAAACTATTTACCCATAACCTCCCATATAATAGCCTATTCCTGCAAACCGTTCGATACACACTCGCCACAAGCGCCCGCACCCGACACTCACCCCCCAACTTCCCTCATACCCCAAGACACCTACAAAAAATCTTCCACCACATACATCACTGCCCTCCGAATGTCCTTGGAAACCCCGCCCACATCAAAAAGCAAAGCTTTCAAAGTCGAAATGCTTCTCCCCCCCCCCCCTCCACTATACCCAGGACCCACGCTAACCATTTCCTTACAATCCCCAAATTTTCGCAAAAATATACAGCATGAAACGCCGTCTCCTCCTCCCCACAATGTAAACAAGTGCCATCACCTACATTCCCCATTCTATATAGCACCGACCTCGAAGCTATAATTCCAATAAAAAAACTATATACCACTTCACGAACCCTCGGCTTTAATCTAATCTTCCAAAAGTCTTCCCAAATGCCCCTCCAATCGTACATCGGATATGTAGCTACACCCTGTAGCACCCCACCCTGCCTATCTGTTTTCCCCAGCTTACTGACCTTTACTTTTCTTGCATTCAGTATTGTCAACAAATTACGCACCATATCTTCACACACCAATAACGCCTTCCCCTTTCTACCATTTCCTCACATCCTCCATGACCTCTCGCACCCTTATACCCCTCTCCCCTCCCGCCCTCAGGTACCGCTGCTTCACATACACTACCTTCACTCGTCTGTCCAAAGGTATAAGACCCAGCCCACCCTGCCGCACGCCCGTCATCACCACCTCCTTCCTTAGCCATGGCCTCCATAACCCCACACATATCTCAAAACCCGCCTCTCCAGTTCCTGAATATCACACGACCTCAGAGGATATACTTCTGCTACTCCCCACACTTTACTATACACAAGTGTGTTTACTACCACCACCCTCTGCTGCAATGTTATATCCCCGGCCCTCCACCCTTGCATCCTGCCGATCGCTCTACTCACAACATCCTTTGAGTTTATTTTCTGTGCCTTCCCAGCATCCGCCACGTACACAACCCCGCAGATCTTGGTTCTATCCACTACATTCCACCCAAACAGTTGCCCCCCCCCCCACCCACGTACCTACTTTCAATAACCTTGACTTTGCCCATTAAGCCTCATCCCTGTCGCCCCACCAAAGATCTTGATTATACATCCCACATTCCCCAATCCCATCTCCCCTCCCACCAAAACTGTGGTGTCATCCACATGCCCCACAATTCCACATCTGCCAGGACCCTCCTCTCCCCTTTCCCACATTCCTTTCTCTATAAGCCTATAAAATGGGTCTTGCATGCATGCAAAAAGGATTTGAGACAAGGGACAACCCTGTCGCAAACTTCCCCATCTGCACCGGCAAACCTAACTTCCCATTAACCTGTACTCTGACCCTCGCAGGCGTATACAAAGTAGTCGCCCATTGCACAATCTCATCCCCAAAACCCTGTTTTTGTAAAATACTCCACAACATACATCTATTCACACAGTCATAAGCCTGCTTCCAATCAATCCCCAAAATCCCCCACCCCTTGTCTACCCTCTACAAAATCCCTAATTCTCCCATGCCCCTCACGCATACTTCGACCTGGGATCCCACACTGTCCTCTATGTAGAATACGGTCAAGCACCTTTTTCATGCGATTACCTAAAACCTTCGCGAAAATTTTATAATCAGCACACATGATGGAGATCGCCCTATAGGCACCCTGGGCTCCCCCCCCCTCCTTTGTAAACCAGAACAACTACCCTCGTGCCCTGCGATTCCCCCAAGACTCCCCTGTCCTTCATACAGTTAAGCAACGAGACCAGACATTCCTTCAGACAATCCCAATGTGTAATATAAAAATCGTTAGGAATTCCATCAATCCCTGGCGCCTTTCCCCTACTCAAACTCATTACCGCCTCCCCCACCTCCTCGCTGATTCTACCCTCTATCATCTCTCTCTCCTCCTTCCTTAAAATACCCCAAATCCTTCCCTTATAATCTCTCTCTCCCTCCCTCCACCCTCCCCCTGCTTAAAATTCTCCCTAAACCAAAAATCAGCATAATTACTCATTCCATTGGTGGTTGTAAGTTCCTGCCCCACCCTGTAGCCCCCCCACCCCTTGACTCACCTGTAATCCCATAATCGTAGTTATCTGCTGCCTTTCCCTAAATCTCCTCAAAATGCATCCTGACGGTTTGTCTCCCCATAGGTCCTCCTCTAATCCTTCCCTTACACGTAACGCATCAAAACGAGAATTTTGTATATCCCTCAATCTTCCCCTTAAAACCTCTATTTTCCCATATCTAGCCTCCCCGCCCCTTCATAAAAATCATTGAGCTACCCCTCAAAATATTTTTGTAAACCAAACCTCCACCGCGCCTCATCCCGTCCTCTATGCTGATAATACTCCTTAATTTGCAATTTAGCATACCCTCTCCCATCATTCCAATACATCCTCCTCTTTGTTGCGTGCCTCCTAGAGGTGCCACCACCATTTTCTAAAAACCAACCCCTCCCCCTCCCTCTGAAGTAACCTCACATTCAGTTTCCAATAGCCCATGTACCTACGAACCATCCCGTCCCATGCCACCTCTGCCAAAACGTCTCGATGGTCCGAAAAACCTAAATCTATCGTCGTTACACTGTCTACTGTAATCTCTCGAGTTATATATATACGGTTCAACCTAGCTGCATACCCCTCCTCATAAACGTGTGCTCCACTCTCCACCCATCTTCCCTGGCTGTGTCAAAAACCACTGCGCCCCTCAACGAATTCCTCAACTCCCCAAGCACACACCCTGCACCTCTTGGTTCCACATCCTTATTTCTGATTACACAGTTCCAATCCCCTCCTACTATAGAAACCATGGGTAAACCCCGCAAGTAGAAAACCAAAACCTCCCTTACAAAAGTCACCTTTACCCTTATATTGCTATTAGCCGGCATATATATCCCTAGAAAACACACTCTAATCTCTCCCCATAGCCCCTCCACCCTCACCACCCTCCCCTCCCCCCCCCCTCTTCCCACACGAGCACTTGGAATGGGCTGGATTCCCTCACTGCCACTGCCACCCCACCCTTTAATTTTCCTGAGCTGCCTGCATACATCCTAAAACATTTCAGCCTCAAATCTCTACCACACTTAAAATTGTGTTCTTGAATGAAGCACACATCAATATTAAAATGCCTCAAAACATCCTCCAACCATACACGTTTTACATGAGCCCTAAGGCCATTCACATTTATTGTAAGACACTTAAAGATTCAGAAAGGGGGGCTTTCCTCTATGTTTCTGTGGCCTGTCCATTACACTTTTTGCTGTGCCTGTTTTTTCCAATGCACTCTTGCCCACCTGAACCCCCTTCTCCCCCTGTGCACTACTCCGCCCCTTCTTAGTCACTCCCACCCAACTCTTCTTACCAGTACGCTGAGCTGGAGTTATACACTCGTCATCCGACGATCCTCCAGCTCTTTTTTTTGATGTACTCTCAAACTCCATATCATTATGGTCACTCCTCCTGTGCACCTGAGCCTCCACTTGCAGCACCTTCAACATGCCAGACTCTGACTCCTGAATCACTGGGACCCGTTCACTCAGGTCTTCCTCTACCATCAGAATTCTCCCGTCTACAGGAGGGATCTCCTTTGCTGGCCCGTCCAGGAAAGACTTGATTATCTCCTGCAGGGGTTCAGGTAAAACCTGTAGGTCACCGGCCTCCCCCACCCCTACAGGCAGCTATTCACCACCAGGGTCTTCCTGTGTGGGAACGTCTGAAGCCACTGGTAGTGTCACACAAATTTCTCCCTCTCTCTCCACTTCGTCCGCCCAATTACCTTTACCTACTGCACTCACAACCTCAGTCCAAGATGCCACCTGAGACTCTGTGACAACTGGCAGGTCCAAATACCTCGGCGCTTCTGCCCTATCACACCCGGCCGCCATGTGGTCATAAGCGCCACACAGACGGCACATCTTGCGTTGTCCCGTGTAGGTCACAAACACCTGTGTCCTGAAATCCTCCAGGACAATATACGATGGAATAGGTCGTCTCAAAGTCATCTTTATGGCGTAGGATCCTGCAGGCAGCCCTGCATAGATTCCATCCGTCCATCGACCCAAAGTCGTAGCATGCACTTCACCATATCGTTGAAAAGCCTCTCTAATATCCACTTCATCCACTTCAAAAGGGACATTTCGTATCCTCGCCCAGGTGTAGTATTTTGAGGCATCCCCCAGGCGTACCTCCAGTCCAGATGAAACGGAGATGGACTTCTCCTGTCACCGTCCTTTCATAAGCCTCTACGTTGCAGAACTTTTTGAAGATTCGTGAAGAGCCATTAAGTGCTATTCCATGTAGTTCATCGTTGTCTATGTTGAATGTGTCCCGTATGATTGTTGGCAATAAAACAGAGGCGTTCGTCGGATAAATTTTTCCTTTAACTAAGTCAACACACAGTGTTACTCCTCCTGCGGTAACTGGTCGCCATCTTGGTGAAAACAGGAAGTTGCGCAAACAGAGAATGCAGGAGCTTTTGCGCAGCACGTCCACACGGCCCGAGAGCGATAAGGACAATGTACCCTCAGCAATTAGGCAGAAACCGCACTTGATGAAATATGACCGAGACAGCATGACCAGTCTAACACCTCAAGTTCCACTTCTCTTTATATTTCTGACACTACCGATCCACATCTTGTCAAGTATTTGCATGGTCTCCAGTCCAGATCAGCCATACATTGTTGTGACTGTGACCCTATCCCAAATGTCTCCGACTTTTTATATAGAGTATGCTAGGTGTCTATTATTAGAATTAGGTTTCAACGTCCACGGACTACAATTAACTCACAAGAGAGATCACGGTTTTTTACTTATTTCCCGGGTTGGGTTGACCCGAACGGTAAGAGGCTTAGTGGGTGTGAGGGCATCGTGTGGTGGCTGCATGCTAATTAGATATGCCTCGTACTAGACCTGCAGTCTACCGGATGACCTGCTAGCCTGAGCTAGGGTCAAAAGTCACCTCATTTATTTTATTTCATTCAGTAACCATCAGGAGTCTAATTTCTCTTTAATGGAATAGACTTTGATTTCCTCAAACTCAAATCAGTACTTTTACCAGTAATTTCGGAGTTACTGGAATAATTCTCTAAAACAGTCTGTAAAAGAGATCCCCCTGTGAGAAACTGGCATATCGTGAAGAGTAGTCCAAAAGGATGAGTCTGTGTCCGTCACTCTGAAAGTCAGTGTGCCCAGGGACCCAGCAAAAAACGACTTCTTTGCGTTTACCTGAAATTCTTCATAACTTCGGGTTTCTGGATAGCAGGTAACGCACTCGGAGAGTCGGAAGCCACAACGAATGAGGTAAACATAGCTGCAATATATCTGCTGTAAAAATGCTGAAAGTCTCTAGTAAATGTTCTGGAATACTATTGGAAAGACAATCCCATGTGCTACTCCAGCTGAGGGTTTGGAAACATCGGAATACACTGCCATAGCTTGACAAAGCTACTGGAAGTGTTTGAGGAAGAGTGAGCGCAAGTTTGTAGCAGCTATATTATCCTGCGAGCATAGAATGAAAAAAAGGAACAAACGTGAATCACTGGAACTTCTTCCCAAGGAGGGTAAGAAAAGTACATGGGGTTAACGTAAAGAAAGGGGGAAGCATGTTAAGAAATATTGACAGAGTTCGAAATCAAGACTAAAGGTCAGCAACAAACAGAGTAGACGATTAAATGAATTTATCTTACTGACATTAGTGATTATTCGTAAAGGTCGTGAAAGGCAACAAAATAATGAAGGCAATGAGCACTGCAGCGATTCTACAAAAAAAAATGTTTGTGAATAAAAACTCTCGACCAGGTAAGATTGAAAGACCCACAGACCTAAATACAATCCCTGATAATGAATCAAATTGAATTATCAAGAGAAATTGGGAAGGCTGAGGTATGTACATGGCTCACATAGTATAACTTGGAAAGAATTGGTGCTGCGTGAAGTCTGTAAAGGGTTTGCCTATTAGCTCCCCAAGGAAAATGTATAAAATTTTAAGTAGGCTCACTCGAATAAGACAGTTGGCTTTTAGGGAGATGATGTAGAACTGCCCTGATATTTGGCATTCTTATGTTTATATGTAAAGAGAAGACCAAGAGATTTAACCATAGTACATTCTAGGATAAGAGAGTCATGCAGATATAAACTAGGCTACGGGAGGATAAAATGTCTCGTGAACGTTGTCGAGTTTGTTATAGCGACTGAAAACTGGAAACTATGTTAAGTTGTTTTAACTGGTTTACGATCTATAGCTTGATGTACAGCGGTCGTTAAAAGTTGAGAGTCTGGGCCTTCACAAGTTGTTACAAAATCATTTACATATAAAGATGATACGAATCACGAGATACATTTAGAAAGAACCGAGATAAAGTCATTATCAGCTGCCAGGGGAAATGATAAGTCACTTGAAATCTGAAGTTTTTTTTTTTTTATTTTATTTAAAACAACACAATACATTAAATAGATAAAAGAACACAGTATCAGTTCTTACACAAAATTACAAATTTCATTGTCTAAATGAACACAGACGATTAACGTTGTGTTGCCACAAACTGTCTCTCATCCCCTATACATTATATCCCATGTTACTATGTTAAGTTAAGATTACACAAGATGACATAATATTCATCATTATTATTATTATTATAGCCAAAGATGACCCCAAAACTACAATCTGCATTATTTTTTCCACTTTGTTATTTATATATCCTTAATACAGAATCCTTACAAATGACATAACTGATTCTGTAACACTGTTAATTTTATATTTCCATACACTTGTCACGATTACCGTTAATTTTGATAGATCTGATCCTGACAGAAAAATTTTACTAATCTTCCCCCTTCACCCCGAAGCAAAGAAACTAATATCACCAACAGATTGGGATATATATAAACTTTTACTAGAGTTCATCAAATGTTACATTGCTATTTTGACAATGGAGTGTATCACCACCCCTAAAGAATGTACATTATTATATTTCCCTAATAAAAAAAACAGAAATTTACTGTACATGAGAGTTGTTTAATAACCACTAACTTGTTTATCTGATATATTATGAACTCAGCCATAAAGATAAATTAACCCTAGTCACCAGTTTACTGTACATTGTATCATGTTTTCCTCATAATAACTCCAAACACAGGGAGCCTTCTTATCGTTGAGAAAATTGCATTCATACACCACACACTACATTTACACACATGCACCTCCATACCCAGAGCCATTCACACTTGAACACCCAGGTGTTCTTGTGCCATCCCTGCACCAACTAAACGTTGAACCATAACACAAAAGTTAAAAAACACGCTAAGTGAATACAAATTTAAATATTATCTATAAAACTGTGTACACAGAAACAACACAACACTTGTTATTCGTAATTGTTTGTGGTATATATACAAACTTTTACCATCATCCATCAGATGATACATTACTAATTTGACACAGGAGTGTCTCACCACTCAAAAAAAAAAAAAAAAAAAAAACACAAATTACTGTACATGAAAATTTAAGAACCACGAAATCGTTCATCTGATATATTATGATCTAAGCCAGAAAGTTAAATTAACCCTGAACATCATTTTACCTAACATATCTTGAGTTCCTCATAATAACGCCACACACTGGGAGCTTTCCTATCTTATAGAACATTACTTTTAACACAAACACTACATTCACACACATTCACCTCCATACCCAAAGCAATTCATACGTGCACACAGTTTTACGTGTTCCATTCCTACAACAGCAACCGGAATCAGACTAGTTACCACCCAACCATAATCCATTACACTACATACCATCCACCCTTGTCATTCGCTAAAACCATTCCCATATACGCCACCACCACTGAAAACCCCTGAAAACCCGACTACCAAAGAATACCAGTCCCCTACATGGTTATCACTGTACCAATTGCTGGAGACGACTGACTGTAATCTCTCTGTAGTTCTCTGGAAAACAAGCTCCCCACTGACTCCCATAAATAAGTTTGTTCCTACGAGCAGTCCTGTATATACGCGCTGCAATTGCCTTAATTCGAATCCTACCCCCAGCATCTCTCATTCCCCAGGAAATATACAGAAAATCCACTACCACATACATAATCGCCCTTTTTACCTCCCGTGATACCCCTTTTACCTCTAATGTTAAAGCTCGCAGGGTCTCTACATTACCCCCACCTAACAGACGAAAAACCCTCGCCAACCACATCCGTACCTCCCTCAATTCTTCACAAAAATAAACTGCATGAAATGCCGTTTCCAGCTCACCACACTGACTGCAGGACGGTTCCCTCACCAAACCCATTAAACTCAAAACTGCTTTTGAAGCTAGGATCCCCATCATGAATCTGTATACCAACTCACGTACCCTAGGCATTAACCTGAGCCTCCTGAAGTCTTCCCATATCGTCCCCCAATCATACAATGGATAGACCGATACGCCCTGCAGGATTTCCTTCCTCCCACTCAATGATACCAAACGCCCCACTTTAAGTCGCTCAACATCTTTAACCAATAACAAAACCCTCAGCATATCCTCACATTCAATTAACTCTTTACCTCCCCACCATCTCCGCACATCCCCCATCACCTTCCCCACTCTTACCCCTCTTTCCCCTCCAGCCCTAACGAATGACTGTTTTACATATATCGCTTTCACCCTCGGTCCCAGTGCTAAAAGACCCACACCCCCTCTGCGTACATTCGACATCACCACTTCCTTGCTCAGCCATGCTCTCCCAAAACCCCAAACATAACGTAGAGCACGTCTCTGTATTTCTTGTACGTCCTGTGTTCTCAAAGGATACACTTCCGCTATACCCCAAACCTTACTGTAAACCAGCGAATTAACTATTACCGCCCTCTGCTGTAATGTGACATCTCCCGCCCGTAAACCCCTTAATCTACTCACTACTTTCTCCACTACCCTCTCTGAATTTACCTGCCTAGCCTCCTGCGCATTCGCCATGTATAAAACTCCACAAATCTTCAAATTATCCACCACTGCCCACCCAAACTCCAACCCCAAGCCCCCCCCCCACCCAAGCACCCACCTCCAGTAAACACGATTTCGCCCTATTTACTCTCATTCCCGACACCTCCCCAAAAATCCCCAACACCCTCCCCACCATACGCAATTCCTCCACCCCTTCTATCAGGATAGTGGTATCATCCACATACCCCACAATGCCTGAGCGCCCTTCCCTCTCCCCATTTAAAGCTCCCACCCCCTCAACGAGCCCATAGAACGGATGTTGCATGCACGCAAACAGAATTTGTGAAAGAGGGCACCCCTGCCGTAATCCCCTCTCCATTTTAACCAGCCTTCCCAATCTGCCATTAACTTGGACCCGTACCATAGCCGCTGAGTATAGCGTATCAACCCACCTCGCCACTCCCAGTCCAAACCCCAGACGCAACAAACAAGCCCTCAAAAATTTTCTATTCACACAGTCATATGCATTCTCCCAATCAATACCCAAAAGTCCTCCCCCCTCGCAACCCTCCAAAAAGTCCCTTATGCGCCCATGCCCAACTCTCATACTTCGTCCCGGTATACCCATCTGTCCCCTATGTACAACCGCACCAATTACCTTCTTCATCCTATTACCTAATATCTTTGCAAAAATCTTGTAGTCAGAACACATTAGTGAGATAGCTCTATACGCACTTAAAACACTTCCCACTTGCTTTTTCCGAACCAACACCACCACTCCAATACTTTGTGTCTGACTTAGTTTGCCCTCCCGCAGCATACAATTCATGACCTCCACCAGACAAGTCTTAATATGCTCCCAATGAACTCTGTAAAAATCATTTGAAATCCCATCGATGCCCGGCGCTTTTCCAGTACTCATGTTAAACACTGCCTCCTCAACTTCCCCCACACTAATCGCTCCTCCCATCTCCATCCCCTCCACTTCTTTCTGCCCTAACCCACACCCCCCCTCCAACACTTCCTCAAAAGCATCGCCCTCCCCCCCTTTCTCCATTTCTCTCGAAACCAGAAATCAGTATAATTACTCATGCCTTCTGTAGTAGTAAGCACCTGTCCCTTATGATATCCACCCATATCCTCACTAACCTCTAATTGCAAAATAGTTGACTCCTTCTGCCTTACCCTAAAACGTCTTAAAACACTTCCCGAAGGTTTATCCCCCCACAATACAGCCTCCAATCCTGCCCTCACACGCACAGCATCAAATCTGTCATTGTGTATCTCCGCCAGTCTACCTCTAAGTTGCTCCACGGTCCCATACTGCTTCCCCACTTCCTCCTCATAACACTCGTTCAGCTGACATTCCAAATAATTCTGTAACCCATACCTCCACCTGGCCTCTTCCCGTCCCCTATTTTTAAAGAATCCAGCAATACCCGGCTTAGCTCGCTTCGCCCACCATTCCAAGACACACGACCCCACATCCCTTGATCCCAAAAAAGAGTGCCACCAATCCCCAAAAGCCTCATTCACCCCCTCCCCCTTCACAAGTCTCGCATTTAATTTCCAATAACCAGTGTGTATCCTAACCATACCCTCCCAATCAAGATCCGCAATAACCGCCCTGTGGTCCGAAAACCCCACATCGAAGGTCCTAACTCCCAGAACTCTTATTGCCTCCGTAGCATAGAGCCTATCCAGACGTGCAGCATAACCCCTTCGTACAAATGTATACTCAATCCTCCAACCACCCCTCCCCACTACATCTAAAACTCCCACATCCCCCAACACATTGCGTAAAAACCCCAACACACACCCCGCCCCCCTCGGTTCCACATCACCCTGTCGTATGACACAATTCCAATCTCCTCCTATCACAGTAACTAAAGGCAATCCCCTCAAATAAAAAAGCAAAACATCCCTCACGAAAGTTACCTTAACTGCTGCATTTCCATCTGCCGGCATGTATACTCCTATAAAACAAACCCTTGTCTCACCCCACTCTCCCTCTACCCGCACCACCCTTCCACCCCCACCCTCCTCCCACCCCAACACACGCAAGGGACTGGTTTCCTTCACAGCCACAGCAACCCCCCCTTTTAACCTCACCGATCCACTCACATATAACTTATAACCCTTCAAGTGCAACTCACATCCAAACTTGTAATTATGCTCCTGTATGAAACATATATCCACATCAAATCTCCTTAAAAACCATTCCATCCACACTCTCTTAATCTCAGCTCTCAGGCCGTTAACATTAATGGTGACCACCTTGAATTATTACAATAAAGGCAGCTTTCCCCGCCGCTTTTGAAGGTTGCTTGAAAGACGTGGTTGTTGACTATAGCCACGTTTGTCACTTGGTCTATCCAGACCTCCGTTTCCCCCCTTTTCCTTCGACCCTTGCAGCACCACAGAACCGGTGCCACCATTCCCCGGTAGCTCTAGCCCAGTCTTCCAAGGTTTCTTTCCAGATCTCTGCCCTGGCGTTAAGACATCTTCCATATCAGACGTCCCAGCTGCTCGCTTACGTGTGCCACCTCCACACGTTGCCTCAGCATCCATGTCCTCCTGGTGCACCTCAACCTCCACCGTGTGCTGCTTACTCTCGTTGCACAAGGTGTTCTCACACTTTTGTGCAGCTGCTACCCCCTCCAATACCCTCCCGTCCTTCTCCCCTTCCTGACTGTCTTCCACCTTCCCCAAGAAGTCTTTCAAGACCTCGTCCAACAGACCATCCTGTTGTAAGTCACTTCTGTCAACAGTCTCATCCGTAGATGGTCGCTCAGACACAGTTCCCACAGGTAACGTGTCGCACGCTCCCATCTCCGACTCCGCTCTGTCTACTTCTTCACTCCAACTTCCAGACGCCTGTCTTGCAGCTTCACCTGTCGCAGGTGCCAAGGAGAGCAGCTGTCGTTCCACAGTTGTTGGCACCTGTTCCCTCCGTCCCTGCCTTTGATGACATTGGGCCGCCATATGGTCATAAGACCCGCACAGCCTACATGTCCGACGCTGTCCTGCATAATATACATAAACCTGTGTTCTGAACTCTTCCATCAGAACGTACGATGGTATAGGTTGTCTCAATGTCATCTTCAATGTGAAAGACCCCTCTGGCAGCCCCATATAAGGCCCATCCTTCCACACTCCCAACTGTGCCGAATGGATCTTGCCATACCTACGGAATACCTCCACAACATCATATTCCAAGGCCTCAAAGGGGACATTTCTCACCTTTACCCACGTTACATAGCTTGATACGTCATGTAGGCAGACCTCCACTGCAGAATTAACGGTCATCCTCTTTTCTTGAAACGCGTCGACTATGCTGGAGTAAAACCCAGCACTCTTGAACTTGATGAAGATCCTGTACACTCCATTCACTGCTACACCATACAACTCGTCGTTCGGTATGCCATATACATCGCGGATAATACTTGGCAGCAGCACCTGCATTGTAGAACTACTCAGGGCACCACGTACCAGCACCACACAGACAGTATTCACCCTGCGTCCATGTCTGTCCGCCATTTTGATTGCTCAAAACAGGTAAACTGCGCAGAAAATCAACTGAATCGGGAGCGCCTGCGCAGCACGTCCACTCGGCCCGGAAGCGAAGAGGACAATGAATCTGAAGTATATCTCTGATGGAAAATTTTTCATGCTGAGTTGGGTAATAGCCTAGTTATACGATAAACATTCTTTCCTTTTCAAACACTGAAATGAGGTTTCCCAAAGGAAAACCAGGAATCGGTGAGAGAATACGAAGGGTTAGTTTCCTTGTAGTTAAGGCTTGAAGTAGGGTGGTCACAATTTAAGTTTTAATAATTTGGTTTCCAGAGATTAAAAATTCTGCCTCCCGTAATACAGTAGTGCCAAAATTTGCGGCATTGACCTTTTATGTATGGTCATCAAATATGTCATTTTCGATATGTTAGTAGGGTATTGTCTCCGTCTGTGAGCAGGACAAATATAAATTTCGATTCTGATGACCGGGAGGTCTTGTAGTTCAAACTGCATTTGAATAACCGAAGCACACAGTTTGTGAAGCCTTGTTGCTGAACCGTCTGAGGGATGACAGTTGTTAGTGGATATGATTTGATGATAGAGTGTCGGTGGAGAGTCAACGGAGTTATGACAGTGATGTTTCATCAGCATCACTAACTCGGACCTTACGCATCCCACTTTTTTGGCTGCTTTGAAACACTACTTCTGATTCTAGTGTGCAGTCATTCAGGATTGCACGAGATTCGTTGTATTATTTGCAGTGATAAAATCTGGTTTGTTGTTGCTTGAATGATTGATGATTGGCCTTAGAGGAAGAAGTTTTCTCTTTTTTTTTTTTGTATTTATCGTGGAGTGAGTGCTATGTCAACATACCCTGTAGTCTGTTGTTGTCTCCTGGTAGATGGTTTTTGTCACAGTATTCGATGCTTTAGTTCCATAGTGGACGTCATGCAGAGGTCAGAGGTGACAGAGGGAAAGTAGAACATCAGTACCGGGTTTGGGTTTCAAGTGATTACCCGAAAGTGATTCTGGATACTGAGGAAGATCCATGACCGTACCGGGGTTGGTAAAAATATATCACAGTTACTTGAGATCAAGAGGGTGAGCCTGTGTCTCAGTTACCATAAAATTTAAAAAAAAATGAAGGCAACTCCGAGAATACGCAAACAGAAAAAAAATGAAATCACCCTAAACCACGATAACCGCTGCCACAGGTAGTGCTGTTGTTCTCTGGAAATCACTTCAAACACTACCTGATGTGTAACAACAGGAAATCACCTCCAAAACTGACTGAACAAGACTTAGCAGAACTGCCTACTAGATAACAGCATGAATTGTGCCAATGTTTTCAGCTAATCACAGTGGTGCGTAAACCATGAAAAATGCCAATCATCATACGCCTTCAGTTACCACTCCCGTACTGCAGTACTACTTACGTCATCAGAGGGACTATCAGCTGGCCACTCCATATCATACTACAGGGACACCTGACATGGCCCAGGTTGATCCAGTTTTTATCCAGTGGAGTAAGAACTGCCGCAGCACTACCGACGGAAGCTACGTTAGAGCATAGCTGCCAGTGGCCCCTTTTCCCACTGTCTAGGAGCTGGGATTCACACAAAAACGGAAATTTTCCGACTCTTGAAGCCAAGTGGGGAGAGAGAGAGAGAGAGAGAGAGAGAGAGAGAGAGAGAGAGAGAGAGAGAGAGAGAGAGAGAGAGAGAAGAGAGAAGAGAGAAGAGAGAAGAGAGAGAGAAAGAGAGAATGGGAGAGGGTTGGAGGTATTTAGATTCGATACGAGAAAGGGAGAATAATGTCCAATTCCTCGGATTTAGAGCCTCTTCGTCGCGGCAAGGGACGTCCCTAGAAAAAAGAAAACCTTTGAAAAACAGCTGAGAATTGTTGCTTGGGGATCAAACTCACGTAAAGTCACCTTAAAGTGACAGATTATCTTCTGACATGAACATTAGTTAATTACACACTCAGGTTTAACCTACCATTAGTTGGGAATTCAATCCTAATCTGTCGATGCTCATGATCGAAGGCAATTATTGCCAGAGCCTCCCAGACTCAGTTCACAAAAAAATATAACATTTACTTGTTTCAGCTAAACTATTGATATGAATTGTTTTCAAAGATTACTCTGCTAGAAATCAACACAACTTCATAGACTGTTTGGATGATAAATAAAAGAAATTGGGATTAAATCCTGGAAGAGGACGAGACGCCTTGGGTAACCACCTAATATCTGCTGGCACAAGTTGCTCTTACACACTTCACAGACAGACGAGTCGTAGGTAAGATTCGTCAGGAAACAGGACAAGTGTTTCCTGACACGGGTCCTAATCATATGATGATTCACCACTTGAGATTTTGGTCATCTGACCCAGGCCTTCCGCTAGCTTACCAGTTCACTCCTTTAAAAATTAATAGTGTTAATAGACTAGTGTTGGAATTTTGAAACCGGTCGATGTAGGCTTTCTGAAGTAATCTAACGAAAACTAATTCCGGGAATGACCTGGATAAAGTCAAACACCTGTCACTTGCACCTGTCAGGTGCTCCACGATCCTTCATCTAATAACAGTTGGCTAGCGTTGAAAATCTAAAACCGACTCGAGTTAAAGCGGAAGCCTGAGAAGTTAGTGGAAGATGAGAACACTGAGGCTTACAATGTGTCGGCTTCCGCATAAATTCATACAGTATTTAAGGATTCACTAAATTCGAAAAAAAAAAAAACATGAAAAGATCATAAAAACGGGGTTTTCAACATTTTTTTTTTCATTTCTAATTTTCTTAAAATTCTCTACAATCCTCTAAGAAAAAAATTTTTTTTGTCTTATATAAGAAAATCAAATTTGATAAAATAAATACATGAAATTTGCAACTTGGCAAGTAGAAAACATATATTCGGTACAGAAATACTTCTGGTTAATATACGCCAACGCTTAGTGTTTCAAGCCGACCTGAAGAGGCATTCTCTAGTTAAGACATGGAAACCATTTTATTTAATGAAATTTATCTTTTAAAATATACAAAGCTCAAAGACAAAGCCAATCTTTCTGTCAATAAAGGCCATCACAACTTAAAGTTTGAAGCCTGTTGTAAAAGTCATTCTCCAGGCATTCTGAGTCCAAGGATTCCAAGTTTTGGTAATTATATTATATTAATTTAATATTTGTACTTAAACAGTCTAAACTAACACATTGTTTACTTTCATAGGGAATGTATCAGATTTAATATTTTAAAACAATACTATTATTTTTCTAGTTATATGAGCAAACTGGGACTAACAGAGTAGAATAAAAAAGTGAATTTTGCTGTCTTGACAGCACACCGGAACTTTCTCCAGGTATATTCCAGGTATACTCCAGGTATACTCTAGGTATATTCAGGTATACTCTAGGTATATTCAGGTATACTCTAGGTATATTCAGGTATACTCTAGGTATATTCCAAGTATACTCCAGGTATATTCAGGTATATTCAGGTATACTCTAGGTATATTCCAGGTATACTCCAGGTATACTCCAGGTATACTCCAGGTATACTCCAGGTATACTCCAGGTATACACCAGCGATGAAAATTTGATGCCGATATGAAACGACATTCTGCAGTTATGACGGATTCCAACGATTCTAAGCTTAGTAAACAAATTAGTTAATAAACAAATGTGACCTGTCACAAAGTGAACATTAAGGGCAGCTATCAAGTTTTGCAGCCAATCTGATGAGGCACACTCAAATATGTTTAAATTTCTCACTGTTTTACACATAAAATTAGCAGCTCTGAGCCACTCACTTGAACTTTACCCTCCGCCGTCACTAACTTAAAAGGAATATTTTTTTAATAACTTTTTAAGTTACAACAATAAGGTTTTTTAAAATTAAGGAGCCATTCCAGGATGCCGGGAATGGGTCCTTCAAGTTTACTTATTGGTCACTTACACATGACACTTGTTCTTTGAATCTTGTCCTAGTTATCGTACATCATTGTACACAAAAAACTGAATCTGGTCGGATAAGGTGTTCACTTTATGACACAAACAAAACAGTAAACTTATAGGTCCCACTTCCAGGATACCCAAGAATATTAATAATATCTACTGCTACTACAACTACTACTACTACTACTACTACTAATACTAATACTACTACTGCTACTACTACTACTACTGCTACTACCACTCGACTACTACTACTATCACAACCACTACTTCTACCACAACCACTACGACTACTACTACCACAACCAATACTCTTACTACTACCACAACTACTACGACTACTACTACCATTACTACTTGTTACAAAAAACGTGATTCTAAAAGCTTAGAGATCTCCAGTGAATACTAGAAAGGACTGCCCTTCTAGCATCCAGCCTGTTACTGGGTTTTCATAACAAGTAGTCAGTATCCTTGTCCAATTATCCATTAGAATTCAGTATGATACAATAGTGCTTCAGGATTACAACTGGTAGGCTACTACTAACTAGACAAAATAAAATTTAATAAATTTTTTAAGTATCGTCTAGAGGTATATCATCAAATTAAATTAAATTAATCAATTCAAACAAATTAATAATAATCACTTCTCTCGTGTACAGTAGTATTGTGCTGAAAGCACATATCACATTTATAATTCTTAAGTACCGTCTGGTACATTAACATTTAATAAGATATTACAAATACGTACAAGTTTGTGTGTATGTGCTCTAAGTAGTTCGCTATGTCTCACGACTCGACTAGACTTAAACAAGTGACTGACAAAGTCCTCAAATAAACTAACTTCTTAACCAACTGGCAATCGGAACAGTCTGCTTGAACAATAAAACTAATGTTAAGCCCAATAGCAATATAACAAGCAACTGCAACACAGAATCAGGAACAAGGAGATAATATAACGACACTAAGTAGGGACCTCTGCAGATCCTCCACAAAAGTAACAAAACTCCCATACTACTGAATCTAAGTTCAGCATAAGAAAATCCCCGACTGTGACAATACATAGATACCAGTACAAGTTAGGTCAGAAGCTACAGCTCAGGACCTGAGATGCTCAGAGTGTCTTTGAGACACACAACCTCAGTACAACGTCGAAAATCACTAAGTCTATATAATGTTCTGTGAACAGAGTCTCTAGAACCTACGACAATAATGAGACAAGAGACGATCTTCCAACAAGTGCCAATAAGGGAGATTTAGGCACTTCTTGTCTGGAATACATCCAACCACCAAGCGAGTCTAGGCCAGACTAATACTTCAAGCGAGGTGTGGACACCTCCCCCCCTCTATCACGTGATAGCTCCGTGGACGGTTGCTGCATAGCAACAGAAGCCGGCAGAATAACGAGCAAAGAGCGATAATTACAGTAGTTAGACAATCAAGACTTGAACTGAGCACATAATATGTTACATCCTACCTAACAACAAGTAACTAAGTCAAATAATAATATAAAGCAATATGTTCACGATTTAGCTATTATCGCAAATATAAGCAATATAAAATTATATGAAAAGATAATATAATATATACAATACATATTAATCATTGCAACCCATTCAGGGGTTGCAACACCCCCCCCCAACACGACAAACGGTCGCACTAGGAGTTGCATTAATGTCTTTCACATTGTTACTGAATACTCATATCAATACAATTTAATATAAACATTAATGAGAGTCACTCTTGTGCCAAACACTTCTATAATTTAACAGTGTCTGTTTCACTATAAGTTATGCCCCTAGTACCCACACTCCTACTCAACCATTGACACCCGGAACCCCAAAGAAAATGGAAAACCCTCTTTAACAACCTCGTAACATCCGTACCTGCTAACGGTTATACTGCTACCACATGCCAGACTTTACTGTATAACAACACATTCACAACAATCGCATGCTGATGTACTGTCAAATGAGTTGGTCTCAACCCATCCAATCGCCCCACCACTCGATCCACAACAAGTCCAGAATTAACCATCCTCGCCTCTCTCGCACTACCCATATACACTATTCCACACACTTTTATCCTGTCCACCATATTCCAACGTACATTCCTTCCCCAACTCTCTCTTTCCACCCAATCTCCTAAGACCAGTAATTTTGATTTTTCCACATTAACTCTTAAACCGGTAACCCCCGCAAAATTATCAATAACATCTCCAACCGCACGTAAACTCCTCTGCATTCGCACGAGTATTGTCGTGTCATCCACATACCCTATTATTCCCTGCTCTCCACTTCCTACACCCCAATCCACCTCCATACATGCTTTCACCTTTCTATAGACAGGGTCTGTTAAACAGGCAAACAACAATTGAGACAGGGGACAACCCTGCCTAATACCCCGACCCATGGATACCCACTCCCCCAACTTCCCATTTACCTGTACACACACTCCCACACCTGTATACAATGTCTCTGCCCAATGCACCACCTCCTCCCCAAAACCCTGCCTCCTTAATATGTACCACAACACCTCATGTTCTACACTATCATATGCCGCCTGCCAATCTAATGCTAAGACACCCCCCCCCTGCTCCCCTCCCGACCCTTCCACAAAATTCTTTATAATACTATGCCCGTCATACATCGTCCTCCCAGACACACCATATTGTCCTCTCGCAACCAGTCTATCCACCACACACTTCATCCTATTTCCTAAAATTTTTGCAAAAATCTTATAATCAGCACACAGCAATGATATTATCCTAAAGTCCCGCACCGTGTCTTGTCTCTTACCTTTTGGCACTAAAACCACAACCACAGTTCCTTGCAACCTGCCCATCCTCCCCTCCCTTTTCATCGTATTCATTAGTTCTACTAAGAAGGACTTCAACACATTCCAATGGCTCACATAAAACTCGCAGGGCAAGCCATCCAAACCTGGTGCCTTACCTCGTGCCATCCCCTCCAAAGCCCTCCATACCTCCCCTTCTTCAATATCCCCCCCAAAACCATGCGATCACTGCCACTTAGCACACAAGATACATTCTCCCCCAACCTCCCGAAAGCCTCCACATCTACCCCTACACTCAGTAAATTTTTTCCAAACCACCTATCCACGTAATCACTCATCGCCTCCGTTGTTCTTAACTCCTGTCCCGCCCTATATCCACCTAAGTCCTCATGTACCACCAGCCTATCAATTTCCATAGCCATACGGCGCTGCCTCTGTCCCCGTAACACACAGGCCGATGGGCGATCACCCCACACCGCCTTTTCAATTCCACCCTGAACTCTCACTGCATCAAATCTGTCATTCTGCAAATCTCGAATCCTCCCTTTTAACAACTCGATTTCCTCTATGGGATACTGCCCTGCCTGCACGTCCCTCTCATAACAACTTTGCAACCTACCCTCGAAATACTGCTGCAACCCGTATGTCATCCAACCCTGGTACTTCCCCCATCGCACATACAACCGCCGGATCCTCTCCTTAGCTACCCCATCCCACCACCCCAGCAAGTCACCCACATCCCTACCCTCTCCCCACAAATTCTCCCACATTGTCCTAAAATCTAACCCCGCCTCCTCCACCCCAAGAAGTCTCACATTTAACTTCCAATACCCTGGATACCTCTTAGGTAAGCTGGCCCAAGTCAAGTCCGTATAAACAGCTCTATGATCCGTGTATACAGCATCTACCGTACGCACACACATCACCCGCACACTTCTCGTCACATATAACCTATTGAGCCTGGCCGCATATCCCTGTCTATGAAATGTATGCTCAACCATTAGGTCTCTACCTTCAATAACATCCCTTAACTCCATGCCCAGCAAAAGATCCCTTAGGCTAACCAAAAAACACCTTGCCCCCCGTGGCTTCACATCCTTTCTACATACTATACAATTCCAATCACCGCCTATGATTGTTACCGAGGGAAGAGATCTCAAATAATAAACCAAAACATCACGCACAAATTCATTCTTCACCCATACATCATGCTCTGCCGGTGCATACACACAAACCACTGCCAGTCGCTCACCTCTCCACCATCCATCTACCCGGAGTACCCTACCCTCCTCCCCTCCCTCACATCTAATGACAATAAACGGGCTCGTCTCCCAAATCAGGATCCCAACCCCACCCTTCAAACGTTCCGAATATGCCACAAACACACGATATCCAGCCGCATTCAAATCCCGACCAACCTTAAAGTTATGCTCCTGCACAAACACAATATCTATGGCATAACGCCTCAAAAACCCCTGGAGCCACAAACGCTTCACATTCGCACACAACCCATTTACATTCAAAGTCATACACCTGAAACCTTCTTTAAGGGTTTTACACGCTACCCTGGAACTTTTTTCATAGGTGCATTACTAGCCTTCCTACTCTTCCCACCCCGCTCTCCACTGTGAGCGCTATTCCCCCCCCCCGGTCGAACACCTGACCAGACACACCTGTGGCGCCTCCACTCACCACGTCTTCCCACGGTTTCTTCCCCGGCCTCTGCGCCGGGGTCAAGACATCATCAGAATCAGAGTGCGTTGCCGCCCTCTTTCGCCGAACACTCTCTGCATCCATGTTCTGGTCGGGGGATGCCTCACAATGTACCTCCACCGCCACCTCGACCACGGTCACCACTCCTGTAGAAGCGGCACCCGCAGTCAGTGACTGCCTCTCCTCTCGTCATCACTCTCCTCTGGTCCTTCCACCGACTGCACATCATCCCCAGCTCTTGTCGTCTCCAAAAACCTGTCCGTCAACTGCTCTGAAGCCACATCCTCCACTCATTCCTCTCCACTCAGCTTGGTCTCCCCTTCCACCAAAGCGGAGACCATAGAGACTACAGGCATTGTTGGGCTCGACCCCACCAGAGGGAACTCTCTCTGCACCTCCTCGCTCCAAGAAGAACTATGGCCCTTTACAGGTGTCCCACTGACAGGCACCACCATCGGGTCAGGCCCTCGCTCCGTCCCTCTGTTTGCATCCTGTCGTCGCTGCTGCCTCCCACACTGGGCTGCCATATGGTCATAAGCGCCACATAGCCTGCAAGTCTTGCGCTGCCCTGCATAATACACCATCACTTGTGTCCGGAAGTCTTCCAGGATGACAAACGATGGGATGGAATGCCTCAGCATCATCTTCAGATTGAGCGTACCCTCCGGCAAGCCGGCGTATGCCCCATCCACCCAGGTACCTGGTGTTGCCAGATGCACAGTACCGTAACGTTCAAAAACGTTCTGTATGTCTGCCTCGTAAGCTTCGAAAGGCATGTTACGTACCTTTACCCAAGTGTAGTGTCGCGACACATCAATTAGACGAACTCGTATTGCCGAGTTAACGTCCACACAGCCATCTTGATACTGCTCCACCAGGCGCTCATACACTGCCGTCGATCGTAGCTTAACGAATATCCGGTAAGCCCCGTTGAGCAATACTCCATACAAATCTTGATCAGCAATGCTGTATGTGTCGCGAATAATCAAAGTAGAATCACCTGTGCGGACTGAGGTGTAACTACACCCCGCACTAAATCAAAGCACACAATGTTGACACGCCTTCTTGTATTCTGTGCCATCTTGTGAAAATCAATCTGCGCAGGAAGGCCTCTCAACCAGGAGCGTGTGCGCAGCACAACCTCACGGCCCTATAGCGATGAGGTCAATCAAAATATAACCAGTATAATAGCTTGTTTGAATGTAAATTTTGTGCAGAGGTACTTTTATAATAGCCCCTCCATAGGCTTCTAACAATACATCTATCTTGCAATAGGTATCATCAGTTATGGGTAGTACATCTTCTCTTAATAACGTGAGATAACTGCCAGTGTCTCTGAAAGTAATTATCTCAGTTAGATGTGATTCGTCAAATCCTACTTTACCTCTCGAAAAGTAAGGACTCATCGCTGAACGAATCTTTTCGTCAGATACGCTTTCTGACGCTAGTCATCTGTTCTGAGTAATATTATCCCAAACAGTAGGATCAGAGGTATTACTAGGATTTTGGTGCATTTGTTGCTTGGAAGAGGATACGACTTATGTGGGGGCGCCAGCCACACGACTGTCTCTTGTATCTCTTTCTAACTTATAGCAATACTCTCTAGCATGTCCTTTTCTGTTACAATAGGTACATTTAACTTTCTTCTTCTCGATATCAGATTTCTGTCTAGCCACAGAGACAGATTCAGGATTGTGAGTTTTCCTGGTAAAGGTACGAGAAGTTACAGTAGCAGATACATCAGGCCAGCAATGAGCAGCTGATTTAGGCTGCCAACTTCTAGGACAACTTTTAGTTACCTTGTTCCTGTGTGTTTTAGTACGTACAAGCTTGTCAGAAATCTCGTAATTGTCTGCTAATGCTGCAGTTTCCAGAATATCCGAGGTAGTATGATCGATCAGATATTTTTGTATGTCAGCAGACATACAGTTGTTAAACTCTTCGTGTAGTAACAACTGAACAAGGCTGTCGTAGTTGTTGCACTTGGCAGACCTACACCACCTCTCAAATGCAACTTTTTTCTCACGAGCAAACTCTACACAAGTTTGATCTTGCCGTCGTTGTAACATACGAAATGTGCTTTGATAACTTACAGGTAACAAGTTATATGTCTCTAGAATAGTTTGCTTGACAGCGTCATAACTAATGTACTTGGCAAATGGTAAAGCAGCAGTACAAGTTTGAGCTCTTCCTGTCAAAGCTGTGTGCAACAAGGTAGCCCAGTTCATAGCACGTGCCTGGTTCTCAAACACATCAAAATAGGTGTCTCAGTCACTCTCAAAATCCTTAGGAACCATGGATGCAGCTTTCTGCACATCAAATGTGTCCTGTGATCTATCAGTCTGTTGTCTTCCCAGACGAACATTTTCTCTCTGGAAATCTTCCTCGTTCAATTTCCTCTGTGCCTCTATTTGTGCAGTGTGCAACATAATGAGACGTTCTAACCTCTCAAACTGTTACTGAGAGATAGGACCAGTAGGCAATGGAGGAGTAGGGAAATTAGAATGTCTTTCTGGACTGTCCTTAGGTCGGGCACCTCGTTCAGGCGTCTCTAGAGAGTCTAGATCTGGTCTAGGATAAGTAGATACAGGTGTACCATACACTGTACTAGTATGAGGTTGCATCATACTAACAGTTAAGAGGGAAGGCGTGCGCGAGAACTGAGCTACACTAGGCTCACTTCTGCCTTAGTTGCTCTTTCTTCTACATCAAATAGAGACTGGACAAATATATGAGTGGGAGGGGCTGGGTTTGATTGGTGTTAAGGGGTACGGGAGTTATTTCTTGAGTAGCTTTAGGTAGATGTCGTTTTGATAAGGACCTGCCTCGTATGGGCTAGTAGGCCTTCTGCAGTGTTCCTACATTCTTATGTTCTTATACTTCCTAATTGTGACAGTAGGCTTTCTGAATCTGAATCATAATCAGACATCTCTGTATGAGCAGGAAATAATATATCTTTAATTAACGCTGTGACAGTTTCTGCGGTGTAATTCCTGTTATACGTCACAGAAAGATATTTGGCTGCTCGCCAACACGTCTGAAGTTTTAATGTGCTTAACTCAGACAAAGTCAGAGTATCAATTAACTGTTTCACTTGGCATACATCACGAAAATAAGTGTACTACAAGAGAGTGATTATGGGAAACTATAATCCTAATAGGAATTTTAGTGTTGGTGGTCTTAGAGTTAGAACTCATAAACAGTATTTCCATCTCCTTGGATCAAGAGACTCAGTCAAGTACATACATCCACCTGGTATGTTGTATAAGACTAAGCTCAAAGTCTTCTGATTAGGAAAGTACTCAAAGTGTTTGAATAACTCTATGGTCAAACTGGACAATTTCTCCAACACCTTGGATCAAGAGCCTCCCGGACAGGCTCCCATTTGTTACAAAAAATGCTATTCTAAAAGCTTAGAGATCTCCAGTGAACACTGGAAATGACTGCCCTTCTAGCATCCAGCCTGCTACTGGGTTTTCGTAACAAGTAGTCAGTATCCTTGTCCAATTATCCATTAGAATTCAGTATGATTCAACAGTGCTTCAGGATTACAACTGGTAGGCTACTAACTAGAGAAATTAAAATTTAATAAATTTATTAAGTATCGTCTAGAGGTATATCATCAAATTAAATTAAATTAATCAATTCAAACAAATTAATAATAATCACTTCTCTCGTGTACAGTAGTATTGTGCTGAAAGCACATATCACATTTATAATTCTTAAGTACCGTCTGGTACATTAACATTTAATAAGATGTTACAAATAGGTACAAGTTTGTGTGTATGTGCTCTAAGTAGTTCGCTGTCTCATGACTCGACTAGACTTAAACAAGTGACTGACAAAGTCCTCAAATAAACTAACTTCTTAACCAACTGGCAATCAAAACAGTCTGCTTGAACAATAAAAAGAATGTTAAGCCCAATAGCAATATAACAAGCAACTGCAACACAGAATCAGGAACAAGGAGATAATATAACGACACTAAGTAGGGACCATCTGCAGATCCTCCACAAAAGTCACAAAACGCCCATACTACTGAATCTAAGTTCAGCATAAGAAAATCCCCGACTATGACAATACACAGATACCAGTAAAAGTTAGGTCAGAAGCTACAGCTCAGGACCTGAGTTGCTCAGAGTGTCTTTGAGACACACAACCTCAGTACAACGTCGAAAATCACTAAGTCTATACAATGTTCTGTGAACAGAGTCTCCAGAACCTATGACAACAATGAGACAAGAGACGATCTTCCAACAAGGGCCAGTAAGGGAGATTTAGGCACTTCTTGTCTGGAATACATCCAACCACCAAGCGAGTCTAGACCAGACTGAATACTTCAGGCGAGGTGTGGACACCCCCATCCCCCCTCTATCACGTGATAGGTCCGTGGACAGTTGCTGCATAGCAACAGAAGCTGGCAGAGTAATGAGCAAAGAGCGATAATTACAGTAGTTAGACAATCAAGACTTGAACTGAGCACATAATATGTTACATCCTACCTAACAACAGATAACTGTCCTGTTTCCTGACGAACCTTACCTAACCTAACAACAGATAACTAAGTCAAATAATAATATAAAGCAATATATTCACGATTTAGCTATTGTCGCAAATATAAGCAATATAAAACTATATGAAAAGATAATATAATATATACATATACATATTAATCATTGCAACCCATTCAGGGGTTGCAACACTACTACTGTAACTACTATTAGTGCTATTAATACTAGTAGTAATACTACTACTATTACGACTACTACTACAAGTAATACTAGTCCTACTACTATGTCTGCTACTACTATTACTACTACTATTACTAGTACTACTACTACTACTGTTCATACTATTACTTATAATAGTGATAATAACAACATTAGCAATAACAATAATAATGACTATGATAATAATAATAATAATAATAATAATAATAATAATAATAATAATAATAATAATAATAACTTACTAAGTTTCGCTGGACTTCAGTGTAAGTTACCACCTGAAAACTTTTGCAGTTCTCTGCCGACATCGTCACCTCACTTCTACACATAAGACGTTATTATGTCACATTTGTCAACATTTATCACTTCTGTCACTTTCAGTTTAAAAAGAGGCCTCATCATTTTCCTTTTCGTAAATTAATGTTTCTTAGTAGACAGAAAATAGAAATATCAACTCTATCCTTTAGTATCAACATAATAATAGTTTATAATATTGACAAATACAAAAGTCAGATATATGTGCAACATTGTGGTTTTTCTCATTCCCAAACATCTCGCCTACATAGTAGGCTTCATTAGTCGAATAAGGGGGTGACAAATGTGGTTACAATGGAAGTAGATGATGTTATCAGTCCATCTAGCTTGAGATAGTCAGTCCCTCAGGTTGGAGATGTGTTCAGCTTCATGGTCTTGAAGACAGTTAAGCTGAATCACGTTCATGTTCATATAGGTTTACCAGGACGGGTCTTGGCGCCTGGGTCTTCTCCACGTGGTGACCCGGCTGTGGTTCCCGAAGGAGTGTCAGAGTCTGCACAATTAATGTACCTTTTACAGCCCTATGGCGAAGGCGGCCCTATAACAAGGGCACGGTGACCTTTCTTTGTGTCAAGTGGAATACCGTTTATAAATAGCCCTATTGCGGAGGCAGCCCTGTGACAAGGGAGCGATACCTCAACTCCAGCTGAGTCATTCCTGGCACTCAGGCCGCAATCCGAGTGCCAGAACGACTCAGGAAATTCTCTCGAGGAGGTAAGCTAAAACATGGGAATGGAGCCTTCATAGTGCCCGAGGTGAGGCGTTGAGAATGAGGATGGCGTTATAGGAAGTGGGTCCACCTAGAAGATGTATAAACATAGTACTGAGGAGCAACGCAACAAGCCTACTTACTGGCTAATGCTAGGCAGGTCCTCTGCTAGTGGGCCACGCCTCTTTTAACGTCATCGTTTTTCGCCGTACCTCACCCCTGACGCTATAAAAGGCTTCATTCTTATGCTTCTGCTCACACTTCCACCCTAAAACGGCAGTTGACATACCCAATGCTGCAGGAACACCCTACAGCCAACGCGGAAACCCCAGCACCATAAGTCACCAGTGAGGAGCACTGTAGTCCAAGAGACCATAGCAGAACACCACGTATTACCTCTAAGCCAACAAATGATATCGACAGTCTCGTGCTTTACCGATATCATATGTGACCTGACAGACTCAAAAGAAAACAGAGATATTCAAAACTACTGTGAAGACCTTCGAGAACATATACATGATGGACAAAACAGAGTTCATGCGTTTATTTGCAAATTTACCAGACCATTTATTTATTTATTTATTTATTTATTTATTTATTTTAATTTGAGCACACATACAGAGGTACAAAAAAATACAGATAAGAGCAGTATGCCAAAGCCACTTATACTATGCATAGCATTACGGGCTGGCTTAAAATTAACTTAAGATTAACTAAGCAATGATGAAATCAGTGATAAAACATTAATGTAAACAGATTACTATAAAGCACAAGTGAGTATTACAAAGACAGGTCATATGGTTGCATTCAGTTAGGTAGTGATTCTATTAGGTAGTGCATTTAAAAAAAAATAATAAAGTTAGATTCTGTTTTAGGTTTAACATTTATGTGATATAATTGTGAGAAACATTTAAGATATACAATTTATAAGGTTCAGTTATTCAGTATTTATTTGGTTTTGGGTGAGTAAGTGATCTTTGAGAAGAGACTTGAATTTATAAACAGGTAGTGTTTCTTTTATATTTACAGGTAATGAATTCCAGATTTTAGGGCCTTTTATGTGCATTGAGTTTTTGCATAGTGTGAGATGGACACGAGGAACATCAAAGAGTGATCTGTGCCTTGTGTTATGGTCATGTGTTCTGTTGAGGTTGGTAAGGAGATGTTTGAGGGGAGGGTTAATATCAGAGTTAAGTGTTCTATGTATGTAATAGGTGCAGTAATAAGTATGGATGTTTTGTATGGTGAGTAGGTTTAGTGTATTGAATATTGGTGGAGTGTGCTGCCTGTAGTGAGAATTTGTTATCATTCTAACTGCAGCCTTTTGTTGAGTAATTAGTGGTCTGAGATGGTTAATTGTTGTTGAGCTCCATGCACAAATTCCATAGGTGAGATAGGGGTAAATAAGAGAGTGATAAAGGGCCAGGAGGGCTGACTGTGGAACATAGTACCGTATCTTCGATAGTATGCCTACAGTCTTGGAAATTTTCTTAGAAATTTGTTGTATATGTGTATGAAATTTGAGTCTATTATCAAGGTGGATTCCTAAGAATTTTCCCTCTGTTAGTTTTGTGATAGGTGATCCGTTTATCATTATGTTAAGAGGGACATCTGTAGCTCTGTTACCAAACTGAATGAAGTAGGTTTTGTCAATGTTTAGTGTAAGTTTGTTAGTCCTCATCCAGGTAGATATTTTCTGTAATTCGGTATTTACAGTATTGGCTAGCGTGACTGGGCTCGGGTGAGAGAAGACGTATGTAGTGTCATCTGCAAATAGTGTGGGTTTGAGTAATTGCGAAGCATTTGGAAGGTCATTTATGTATAGGAGAAAGAGAAGAGGGCCAAGGACACTTCCCTGTGGGACACCAACTGTAATTGGTTGCGCAGAAGAGTTTGCCCCATTTGCGTACACATATTGGCTTCTGTTGCTGAGGTATGACTTGAGGTAGTTGAGGGAGTGCCCTCTTATACCATAGTGTGACAATTTTACGTGGAGCAAGTCATGGTCAACTGTATCAAAAGCTTTACGTAAGTCAATGAAGATCCCCAGTGGGACTTCTTTTTTCTCTATTGCAGTGTATATATGTTCTAGCATGTGTATAATAGCATCATTAGTATTTTTATTAGGCCTGAATCCAAATTGGCAGGGGTTGAGTATGTTTTGGGAGATAAGGTAGGAGTAGATTCGTTTATGAATTAATTTTTCAAAGATTTTTGAGAGAGGGTGTAAGTTGGATATTGGCCTATAGTTATTCAACTCTGTTTGGTCTCCTCCTTTGTGGATCGGGGTGACCCTTGCTATTTTGAGTACTGTAGGGAAGGTGGAGGATTCAATGGATTTGTTAAAGAGTGTTGCAATGATTGGTGATAGCACTTGTGACACTTTTTTGTATATAAAGGGTGGTAAGGTATTTAAATCTCCTGCCTTGTTTTTTAGTGCGTTGATAATAAGGGAGACTTCGTATGGGTTAGTCGGAGCTAGGAACAGAGTGTTCGGGTAGTTGCCGGTGAGGTAGTCATTTGGTGGGGTATCTGAGCTTGGGATTTTATTGGCAAGGTTTTGTCCTATAGTGGAGAAGAAATCATTGAGTCTGTTTGCTGTTTCTGTTGGTGGGAGTTGGGGTTCATCTGATTTTGCTAATTTTATTTCGCTATTTCGTGATATCTTTTTTGTTCCCAGAATTTCTGATAGGGTTTTCCAGGTCTTTTTTATATCACTTCGTAAGTTGGATAATCTGTTCTCATAATACAATTTTTTTGCCCTTCTTATCAGGCTGGTTAGGATTGACGAGTAACGTTTTGTTTGGTCTCTGGTTATGTGACCCATTCTGTACTGTTTTTCATATTGGTGTTTTGTATTTATGGATTTGAGAATGCTGGATGTTAGCCAGGGACTGTTCAGTCTCTTTGCTGTCATCTGTTTAGTTTTTTTAGGGCAGTGCTTGTTATAGAGGTATTGGTTTTTTTTTAGAAAATTATTAATACATTCGTCAATATCCGTATAGGTTTCTATCTCAGTGTGCCAATCAATGTTTGCTATTGCTGTTGTGAAGTTATTAATGGCTGCCTCATTGTGAAGTCTGAAGGTGACTTTAGTAGTGTCTTGGGGTAGTTTACCAAGAGTTGTTATGAGGAAAGTAGGGTAGTGATCTGTGGTATTATCTGTAATTATGCCTGATTTTAAAGGGGATATGGTGTTGGTCCAGATGTGGTCAAGTAGGGAAACACTAGTCTCTGTAACTCTTGTAGGTTTTGTTACTGTTGGTAGTAACATACAGTTACTCATTGTGTTTGTGAATTCAGTAACGTGTGGGTCCTGGTCTTGCAGGAGATTTATATTGAAGTCACCTGAGAGTAGTAAGTGATCTTTGTTCATGCGTGCATCAGTTATCATACTTCCTAGGTTTTGACTAAATTGGCTAATGTTTGACTGTGGAACTCTGTAGATGTTTATCACTGTGAGAGGTTTTTGTAGGTATTTGGATTTGAATTTAGCTATTATATATTCCCCATGTTCATCCCTTGTGCAAGTATTAGTGATACATTCTAGTTGGTCTGAGTAGTATATAGCTGTGCCACCCCCTTGTTGGTCTGGCCTACAGTTGTGTATGGCTGTGTAACCAGGAATGGCATGCAAGGAATTTAGTAATGCTAGGAGGTCATCATAATGCTTGCTTAAAGATCTGATATTGTAGTTAAAGATAGTTATGTTGTTGTTGGCATTGAGAAGTGCCTTTGATTGTTCTGCAGTGTAGTAATTACAGTAACTGTTTGAATCATTTAAGTCATTAAATAAGAGGTTAGTATCAGGATCAATGCTTGTAATCATAAGATTTGTAGTGAATCTATAGTTTGAATTAAGTATAAAACAAAGTAAATAGTCTTAAGCTAAAAAATAGCATACAGCAAAGGGGCTAGAGACAATGACTGGACGTCTGATGGCCTCAGTCCCGTTGTTGTACATAAATTATTTTGCCATGGAATTTACAGGGACTGCAGTAAGACCATGATCGCGTCCACAGAACAGCTGAATTAGATCGACATCTGATGAAACTAAGACACATATGCAACATCTAGGTATCTTTATTGTAGACGTTTCGCCATCCAGTTGCTTTGTCAATACAAATTCCAGGACATAACTTGAAGACAGTAGAACTATATACAGAAAATGAGGTAATCAATCCCTCAACCTTGGAGTTGGTGCGAAGTGCACCATAGTCGACATCGACATCCCTTTGAGATCCCCAGACGGGTCATCTTAGGATTAAGACCCGTTTCAGGAAGCTGTTAGTGACGAATCAAACAAACAAACAAATGCTTCAGCTTCAGTTTTCAAGACCATGAAGATGAACACATCTCTAAGTTTAGGGACTAACTACATCAAATTTCTTTTACATGATTGATGAATTAATCACATCATCCTTACCTCTCCACTGCTGCTGCTGTCTCCATATTCGTCACCTCTGTATTAGACTGATGAAGTGTAGATCAGTGGTATATAATACCGACAAGATGAAGTCATCGACTGATGAAGTCTACTGTGTATGAGAAACGTTTCGGAATAAAGAAACCTACCTGCAGCACATGTGTCTTCCTTGACTACATCTGACTTTGGTGTCACTACCTTCACAAATAAGCTCTGTTTAGGTCGCTACGAGATCTGAGAAATGTAATCCTCACGTTCCCTTAATCAAGGTCACTGTCCTACAAAAAAGGAATAGTACAGAATGTGCCAAAAGTTATTAATGCAACTAAATATTAATGTTGAAGATTTGAAGATAATCTGAGTTCTCCCATACAAACTAATATCCCAATTTCACTATAAAATTTTCGCCTATATAGACCAAACCAATGCAAACTTTTCACCAAATAAGATATACTAGCGTTGAAAGTTTAAAGCCGATCAGAACAAGCATTCCTTAGATCACTCACTTTTGTTCAACTTTTCGTTGAACAAAAGTTGCAAAATAAGATTTACCAACAATAATCTGTAATTAAGTTTGAAGTTGCTCAGAAATTGCATTCTCATACTATTATACAGACCAAAATCAATCTAAAAAAGTATTGAGATAACCCAGTGTTTAGGGTTTGAAGTAAACCAGAAGAGTCATGTTCTAGTAAGTACATGGTAAACAGTTTCTTTTATAAAAGTGGATCATTAAAATTTACAATCCAAAATCAATGCAGACCTTCACTTGTGCGAAGTCTACCATCGAAGAAAGTTTGAAGCCAGTCATAGTAGGATTCACAAATATTACAAGTTTGTCCTGCAGTTATAGCAAGGAAAATAAATTCGCTAATGGTTTATCAAACAGTACCCAGATAGGTATTTATACATATCGGTAGTTACCGTACGGGAACGTTGAAAATTTGAAGCGATCGAGTGAGGCGTTCTCAGGTAATAACCTACAGTTCTGGAGGAAAGGAAAAAATAATTAGGTAACCAGTTGAAGGTTCCTCTTCAAGGTACCTGATGAACACAAACTGGTAATGAGAGGAAAACAACACTACAGCCCTATATACATTATTAGTAGTGAACAAACACACTTCTAACTAAGGTAGTATATTCTTAGTAGTGAACAAACACACTTCTAACTCAGGTAGTATATTCTTAGTAGTGAACCAACACACTTCTAACTCATGTAGTATATTCTTAGTAGTGAACCAACACACTTCTAACTCAGGTAGTATATTCTTAGTAGTGAACAAACACACTTCTAACTCAGGTAGTATATTCTTAGTAGTGAACCAACACACTTCTAACTCAGGTAGTATATTCTCAGTAGTGAACAAACACACTTCTAACTAAGGTAGTATATTCTTAGTAGTGAACAAACACACTTCTAACTCAGGTAGTATATTCTTAGTAGTGAACCAACACACTTCTAACTCAGGTAGTATATTCTCAGTAGTGAACAAACACACTTCTAACTCAGGTAGTATATTCTTAGTGAACAAACACACTTCTACACTAGGTTCATCCTCTTCAGTGCACAAATACATTCTGACCTCAGGTACATTCCAAGCAGTGAGCAAACACACTTCTACCCCATATACATACCTAGGCATGTACGAGCACGCTTCTGTCACAAGAACATTCCTGGTAGTGTACAGAGGAATAATGAGGCACTACTTTGGAACAAAAAAATAAAAAAATAAAAATTCTTACATCAGGGTTAAAAACTGGGTGATGCGATATTTGCGTTGAGCAAACTGTGCTGCCACAGACACCTGGAGCAAGTTTGATGAGTGTTAAAGTAGAGAGAGTTGTGTGATGCCTTGCTTCTCTAGCGCAGCCTCACCTCCATGTATATATACATACTGTGTGTAAGAGGTGTGACGTGTGTGTGTGTGTGTGTGTGTGTATGTGTGTGTGTATTCACCTAATTGTGGTTGCATGGGTCGAGACTCAGCTCCTGGCCCCTCCTCTTCACTGACCGCTACTAGGTCCTCTCTCTCTCTCTCTCTCTGCTTCCTGAGCTTTGTCATGCCTCGTCTTAAAGCTATGTGTGGTTCTTGCCTCCACTACGTCACTTGTTAGGCTTTTCCACTTCCTGACGACTCTATGACTGAAGAAATACTTCCTAACATCCCTGTGACTCGTCTGAGTCTTCAGCTTCCAATTGTGACCCCTTGTTTCTGTGTCCCATCTCTGGAACATCCTGTTTCTGTCCACCTTATCTATTCTACGCAGTATCTTGTATATCGTTATCATGTCTCCCCTGACCCTTCTGTCCTCCAGTGTCGTCAGTCCGATTTCCTTCAACCTTTCATTGTAGGATATTTCCCTGAGCTCTGGAACTAGCCTTGTTGCAAACCTTTGTACTTTCTCTAACGTATGTGTGTGTGTGTGTGTGTGTGTGTGTGTGTGTGTGTGTGTGTGTGTGTGTGTGTGTGTGTGTGTGTGTGTGTGTGTGCCTCCCATATCACATTAATCTTAGTTATTGCACCTCAGTGATCCGAGATAATACTCTCCCGTAGCACATGATGGTGGTCCATCTATCTCAACACACACACACACCTCAGTATATTGTCGAAGGTGAGGAGCTTCACTTTGGTCACTATATATGCCTCCATTTCAATGTTTCAGTGTTGCAACCCCTGAATGGGTTGCAATATATATATAAAGTATATTATGATTATGAATATAATGTATATTACCTTTTCATATAATTTTATACTGCTTATATTTGCGATAATAGCTAAATCGTAAATATATTGCTTTATATTATTATTTGACTTAGTTACCTGTTGTTAGGTAGGATGAAACATATATTATGTGCTCAAAGTTCAAGTCTTGATTGTCTAACTTCTGTAATTATCACTTGTGGCTCGTTTCCCTGCCGGCTTGTTGCTGAGCTGCAGCTGTCCATGGAGCTATCACTTGATCGAGGAGGGGGTGTCCTCACCTCGCCTGAAGTATTCAGTCTGGTCTAGACTCTCTTGGTGGTTGGACGTATTCCTGACAAGAAGTGCCTAATTCTCCCTTATTGGCCCTTGCTGGAAGATCGTCTCTTGTCTCAATATTCTTGTTAGTTCTGGAGACTCTGTTCACAGAACTTTGGATAGACTTAGTGATTTTCGACATTGTACTGAGGTTGTGTGTTTATTAGACACTCTGAGCAACTCAGGTCCTGAGCTGTAGCTTCTGACCTAATTTGTACTGGTTTCTGTGTACTGTCACAGTCGGGGATTTTCTCATGCTGAACTTAGATTCAGTAGTATGGGAGTTTTGTGACTTTTGTGGAGGATCTGCTGATGGTCCCTACTTAGTGTCGTTATATTATCTCCTTGTTCTTGATTTTGTGTCGCAGTTGCTTGTTATATTGCTATGGGGCTTAGCATTCTTTTTATTGTTCAAGCACACTGTTCTGATTGCCAGTTGGTCAAGAAGTTAGTTTATTTGAGGACTTTGTCAGTCACTTGTTTAAGTCTAGTCGAGTCGTGAGACATAGCGAACTACTTAGAGCACTTACACACATACACACACTTATTTGTATATAGTATTAAATGTTAATGTACCAGACGGTACTTAAGACTTATAAATGAGATATGTGCTTTCAGCTCAATAATACTGTACACGAGAGAAGTGATTAATATTATTTTGATAACTGTGATTAATTTAATTTAATTTGATATACGCCTAGACAACTTAATTATTAATAAATTTATTAAATTTTAATTTCTCTAGTTAGTAGCCTACCAGTTGTAATCCTGAAGCACTATTGAATCATACTGAATTCTAATGGATAATTGGACAAGGATACTGACTAATTGTTACGAAAACCCAGTAACAGGCTGGATGCTAGAAGGGCAGTCCTTTCTAGTATTCACTGGAGATCTCTAAGCTTTTAGAATCGCATTTTTTTTAACATGGTGGTAGTGATGGTTCTGAAACGCAGGCAACAAATTTAACTGACCTTCTACAGTCATATCCTAATATTTTTTTCGGATGTGCCGAAAAAATGTACATTAGGTTATCATGATGTAGATGTGAGAAACTCTAACCCTATTAAACTCTCCCCCTACAGAGCTAATCCTGAAAGCAGAAGCTACTTCAGCAGGAAGTAGAATTTCTGTTAGAGCATGGTTTAGTGGAGGAGTCATCTAGTCCATGGGCTTCACCGTGCATCCTTGTTAAGAAGCGTGATGGAGGGTTTCGTATGTGTACAGACTACCGTAAGGTGAATGAGGTCACAATTGCAGATGCTTACCATCTTCCTCGTCTGGATGACGTAATTGACTTTGTTGGTAATGCTACTTTTGTGTCCAAGTTAGATCTCCTTAAAGGCTACTATCAGGTACCTTTGACGGATAAGGAAAAGGAAATCTCTGCCTTCGTAATTTCAGGAGGTCATTATCAATACACAGTTACCCCCTTCGGAATGAAAAATTCCCTCTCTTCATTCCTGAAACTTATCCATCAGGCTATTAAAGGACTTGAAGGCACGGCAGCGTACCTAGATGATATTGTTGTGGTATCTGATACTTGGGATCAACACCTACTTAGACTTAAGGCTCTTTTTGAGGCCTTTCAGAGTTCCCATTTAACAGTTAATTTATCTAAATCTTCCTTTGGCCAGGCCACTGTCACTTTTCTAGGCCATGAAGTAGGTAGTGGCAAAGTTGCTCCTAAACTTGCTAAAGTTCTTGCTATTAAAGATTATCCAGTTTCTCACGATAGGAAATCTCTTCAACGTTTCCTAGGCATGATAGGATTTTACAGAAGATTTTGTAAGAATTTCTCAGATATTGTAGCCCCTCTTACCACTCATACCAGTCACAAAGTTCCCTTTAATTGGACCCCAGATTGTAACAATGATTTTGATAAAGCAAAAAGATTATTGTGTACTGCACCCATTCTTTTGTCTCCAGACTTCTCCAAACCATTTTCATTACAGGTTGATGCTTGTGAGTCTGGGGTTGGAGCAGTACTATTGCAAAACGGGAACGAGAAGTTGCAGCCTGTAGCCTTCTTTTCAGCCATGTTCCAGCCACATCAGAGGGCTTACTCTACCATTGAAAAAGAAGCCTTCGTGCTGGTACTGGCTTTGGAGCATTTCGATGTTTATGTGGGCCAGACATCGCAGGTGGTCACCGTCTACAGTGATCACAATCCTCTAGTATATCTCCAAACCATGAAGAACCACAACACAAGGCTCATGCGCTGGACTCTAAGGCTGCAGCCCTATAATATTACCATTAAACATATTGCCGGCAAAGAAAATATGTTCGCAGACTCTTTATCTAGAGTCTAATACCATTATTTACTTAGGTTAGGATGTTAGGCTACTTGTGGTAACCCCTTTTAAGCTCTTTTTTTTATCCCCTGGTGTGGGTTTTTTTTTTTTTTTAGTGAGGGGATGCGGGCTACCGTCCGCCTGTATCTTGGACCTATGCTAGCCCGACTGACTGCTGTCTCACTCCGAGTTTAGGGTTTGGCTTTTGGTCACGAGAAAAGCTGAGCTCTATCTAAGAGTTGGATGGTGGAGAGGAAAGGCGGTCCCATTATTTTGTGCCATGACGGCACGGTTACCACTGGGAGGTGGAAGCCTAATCCTGAGCCTTCTCGGGGTGGGGGTGTGGCATGCAAAGAGTACGTAACCTTTATTCGGCGCATGTATACACCCTCATTTACAGGCTATCTCCCCCAACCAGCGAACCAGGTTACTGAGAGTTGATGATGGGGCCCCGTCGTTCAACTAGTGACCAAGTTCCAGCCAATAAGAAGATGGTTTTGGCAATCGCACAGGTTATGTGGGTACCACTCTCCTGTCTGCCCTTGTCATTCCCATTCTAGAACTGGTTGAAGCACGGTCTGCTATCTTGTGGCTTCTATTTCTGCCTTGCTTACCGTGGAGTGCACTAATAGCTATCACTGTATATAGTGTACATATTGCTGCTCTAAATTGGTGAAGGTTAACATAAATCAAAACTTTTCTGCTGTGTTTATTTTGCTCCCTTTACACCCAGGATAACAGGCCATTTGGACTCCTGGGTTGCAATATAGTGGTTGTGGTGGTGAAGGTGATGGTTGTGGTGATGGTGTTGGTTGTGGTGGTGATGGTGGTGGTTGTGGTGGTGATGGTGGTGGTGGTGGTGATGGTAGTGGTTGTGGTGGTGATGGTAGTGGTTGTGGTGGTGATGGTGATGGTTGTGGTGATGGCAGTGGTGGTGGTGGTGGTGGTGGTAGTGATGGTAGTGGTTGTGGTGGTGATATTGATGGTTGTGGTGATGGTAGTGGTGGTGGTGGTGATGGTGGTTATTGTGGTGGTGATGGTGGTGGTTGTGGTGGTGATGGTGGTGGTTGTGGTGGTGATGGTGGTGGTTGTGGTGGTGATGGTAGTGGTTGTGGTGGTGGTGATGGTAGCGGTGGTGGAGATGGTAGTGATTGTGGTGGTGATGGTAGTGGTTGTGGTGGTGATGGTGATGGTTGTGGTGATGGTAGTGGTAGTGGTGGTGGTGATGGTGGTGGTTGTGGTGGTGATGGTGGTGGTTGTGGTCGTGATGGTGGTGGTTGTGGTGGTGATGGTGGTGGTTGTGGTGGTGGTGATGGTGGTGGTGATGGTAGTGGTTGTGGTGGTGATGGTAGTGGTTGTGGTGGTGATGGTGATGGTCGTGGTAATGATGGTAGTGGTGGTGTTGGTGATGGTAGTGGTGATGGTGGTGATGGTTGTGGTTGTTGTGGTGATGGTAGTGGTTGTGGTGGTGATGGTGGTGGTTGTTGTGGTGATGGTAGTGGTTGTGGTGGTGATGGTGGTGGTTGTGGTGGTGATGGTAGTGGTGGTGGTGGTGGTGATGGTAGTGGTTGAGGTGGTGATGGTAGTGGTTGTAGTGGTGATGGTGGTGGTTGTGGTGGTGATGATAGTGGTGGTGGTGATGATGGTGTTGGTGGTGATGGTGGGGGTTGTGGTGGTGATGGTGGTGGTTGTGGTGGTGATGGAGGTTGTGGCATGCAAAGAGTACGTAACCTTTATTCTGAGCATGTACACACCCTCATTTACAGGCTATCTCCCCCAGCCAGCGAACCAGGTGACTGAGGGTTGACGATGGGGCCCAGTCGTTCAACCAGTACCCTGGTTCCACCCAATGAGAAGATGGTTTTGGCAATCGCAGAGGTTATGCGGGTACCACTCTCCTGTCTGCCCTTGTCATTCCCATTCTAGAGCTGGTTGAAGCACAGTCTGCTCTCTAGTGGCTTCTATTCTGCCTTGCTTACCGTGGAGTGCACTAATACCTATTGCTGTACACCTGGAGTTTACCTGGAGAGAGTTCCGGGGGTCAACGCCCCCGCGGCCCGGTCTGTGACCAGGCCTCCTGGTGGATCAGAGCCTGATCAACCAGGCTGTTACTGCTGGCTGCACGCAAACCAACGTACGAGCCACAGCCCGGCTGGTCAGGAACCGACTTTAGGTGCTTGTCCAGTGCCAGCTTGAAGACTGCCAGGGGTCTGTTGGTAATCCCCCTTATGTATGCTGGGAGGCAGTTGAACAGTCTCGGGCCCCTGACACTTATTGTATGGTCTCTTAACGTGCTAGTGACACCCCTGCTTTTCATTGGGGGGATGTTGCATCGTCTGCCAAGTCTTTTGCTTTCGTAGTGAGTGATTTTCGTGTGCAAGTTCGGTACTAGTCCCTCTAGGATTTTCCAGGTGTATATAATCATGTATCTCTCCCGCCTGCGTTCCAGGGAATATAGGTTTAGGAACTTCAAGCGCTCCCAGTAATTGAGGTGTTTTATCTCCGTTATGCGCGCCGTGAAGGTTCTCTGTACATTTTCTAGGTCAGCAATTTCACCTGCCTTGAAAGGTGCTGTTAGTGTGCAGCAATATTCCAGCCTAGATAGAACAAGTGACCTGAAGAGTGTCATCATGGGCTTTGCCTCCCTAGTTTTGAAGGTTCTCATTATCCATCCTGTTATTTTTCTAGCAGATGCGATTGATACAATGTTATGGTCCTTGAAGGTGAGATCCTCCGACATGATAACTCCCAGGTCTTTGACGTTGGTGTTTCGCTCTATTTTGTGGCCAGAATTTGTTTTGTACTCTGATGAAGATTTAATTTCCTCGTGTTTACCATATCTGAGTAATTGAAATTTCTCATCGTTGAACATTATATTGTTTTCTGCAGCCCACTGAAAGATTTGGTTGATGTCCGCCTGGAGCCTTGCAGTGTCTGCAATGGAAGACACTGTCATGCAGATTCGGGTGTCATCTGCAAAGGAAGACACGGTGCTGTGGCTGACATCCTTGTCTATGTCAGATATGAGGATAAGGAACAAGACGGGAGCGAGTACTGTGCCTTGTGGAACAGAGCTTTTCACCGTAGCTGCCTCGGACTTTACTCTGTTGACTACCACTCTCTGTGTTCTGTTAGTGAGGAAATTATAGATCCATCGACCGACTTTTCCTGTTATTCCTTTAGCACGCATTTAGTGCGCTATTACGCCATGGTCACACTTGTCGAAGGCTTTTGCAAAGTCTGTATATATTACATCTGCATTCTTTTTGTCTTCTAGTGCATCTAGGACCTTGTCGTAGTGATCCAATAGTTGAGACAGACAGGAGCGACCTATTCTAAACCCATGTTGCCCTGGGTTGTGTAACTGATGGGTTTCTAGATGGGTGGTGATCTTGCTTCTTAGGACCCTTTCAAAGATTTTTATAATATGGGATGTTAGTGCTATCGGTCTGTAGTTCTTTGCTGTTGCTTTACTGCCCCCTTTGTGGAGTGGGGTTATGTCTGTTGTTTTTAGTAACTGTGGGACGACCCCCGTGTCCATGCTCCCTCTCCATAGGATGGTAAAGGCTCGTGATAGGGGCTTCTTGCAGTTCTTGATGAACACGGAGTTCCATGAGTCTGGTCCTTGGGCAGAGTGCATGGTCATGTCATTTATCGCCTGTTCGAAGTCATTTGGCGTCAGGATAACATCGGATAGGCTTGTGTTAACCAAATTCTGTGGCCCTCCCATAAAAAATTCATTTTGATCTTCGACTCTCAGTCTGGTTAGCGGCTTGCTAAAAACTGAGTCATATTGGGACTTGAGTACCTCACTCATTTCCTTGCTGTCATCTGTGTAGGACCCATCTTGTTTAAGTAGGGGCCCAATACTGGACGTTGTTCTCGACTTTGATTTGGCATAGGAGAAGAAATACTTTGGGTTTCTTTCGATTTCATTTATGGCTTTTAGTTCTTCCCGCGATTCCTGACTCCTATAAGATTCCTTTAGCTTAAGTTCGATGCTTGCTATTTCTCTGACCAGTGTCTCCCTACGCATTTCAGATATATTGACCTCTTTTAGCCGCTCTGTTATTCTTTTCCGTCGCCTGTAAAGGGAGCGCCTGTCTCTTTCTATTTTACATCTACTCCTCCTTTTTCTTAGAGGAATAAGCCTTGTGCATACATCGAGTGCCACCGAGTTAATCTGTTCTAGGCATAAGTTGGTGTCTGTGTTGCTTAGTATATCTTCCCAGCTTATATCGGTTAGGACTTGGTTTACTTGGTCCCATTTTATGTTTTTGTTATTGAAGTTGAATTTGGTGAATGCTCCCTCGTGACTAGTCTCATTATGTCGGTCTGGGGCTCTGCGCATACATGTCTGAACCTCAATTATGTTGTGATCTGAGTATATTGTTTTTGATATGGTGACATTTCTTATCAGATCATCATTGTTAGTGAAGATGAGGTCTAGTGTATTCTCCAGTCTAGTAGGCTCTATTATTTGCTGGTTTAAATTGAATTTTGTGCAGAGATTTAAAAGCTCGTGTGAGTGTGAGTTTTCATCAGAGCTGCCTCCTGGTGTTATTACTGCAACAATATTATTTGCTATATTCCTCCATTTTAGGTGCCTTAAGTTGAAATCCCCCAGGAGCAAGATGTTGGGTGCAGGAGCTGGAAGATTTTCCAGACAATGGTCAATTTTTAACAGCTGTTCCTGGAATTGCTGGGATGTTGCATCCGGAGGCTTGTAGACTACCACAATGACTAGGTTTTGGTTCTCGATCTTTACTGCTAAAACTTCCACTACATCATTTGAGGCATTAAGCAGTTCTGTGCAAACAAGTGACTCTGCAATGTACAGGCCAAGCCCCCTCTTTTGCCTTTTCACTCTGTCACATCTGTATAGGTTGTAACCTGGGATCCATATTTCGTTGTCCAAGTGATCCTTTATGTGGGTCTCAGTGAAAGCCGCGAACATTGCCTTTGCCTCTGCAAGCAGTCCACGGATGAAAGGTATTTTGTTGTTTGTTGCTGGCTTTAGACCCTGTATATTTGCAAAGAAGAATGTCATCGGACTGGTGGTATTGTTGGTACTGGGGGGGATTTTTTTTCCGGCATTAGTATCTGTATCTGTTGGTTTGGAGTGGAGGCCATCGACTGTGGTTCCACTCCAGGAATGACTGGATTTGGTGTACGATTTCTGCCATTTCCTGCCAGTTTTTTTTCCTTCCTTGCACTGAAAAACCTCTCCCTCTTGAGTGGCTGTGGCTACCCAGGTTTTCCCATGGCCTGGATGTTTTGTATCTTTTTGTCCCCTTTAGATGGTATGCCTGGCAATTTAAGTTATAGCACAGTCTTTCCTGTACTGAAGAGGTACACATTTCAGGGTGAAAAAGCTTACAGGAAGGGAGTTTGCATTTTCCTGTTGTCATATGGGCATGGCATTTTCTAGGGTGGTCATAGTTGCACTTCCCGTCTGTTTTTCCAGATTTCCCATGCCTGCAGATACCAAGTGCATAGTATGTGCACAGGCTTGGTTTCCGTTTGCCTTGGGTTTCTGTGACTGTATTCCCCTGTCTCCTGGATGGAAGGAGCGGAATTGTGCATTTCTTCTTATACCTCTGTTTCATCTTATTTTGAGCTGCCTTTAGGTTAGTTAGCATTGGCTAACTGACGTGCCACCTGCAACCTTGAAGACGGGCTATAGAGTGTTGAGCTAACGTCTTCTCCCATCCATCCTTCTCTGACCACCATTTTTACTATCAGTACAATTTACTCTTAACATTTTTGACATCATTTAATTACCATTACTTGTCTAATTACCATAACCTGTTTTAATACCACATTTACTATCTTAGAGTACTCTTAAATACCTTGTACTGCCAAATAACCTCTAGTATAACTACCAGTCCAATATTGAATCTAAATAACTGTTCTTAAAATTAATGCTTGAAATAAACATTACTTTTTCACTTTTTTTTTTTTTTTTTTTTGCTAATTAATCTTTTTTTGTAATCATTATTACTTACTAAAACTTTATTAAACACCATATTTACTACCAGTCAACTTTACTTTTTTAAATTAATCATTATTTTATACTTTTCATGACATTTTGTTGCCAAATTTTCAAGTTTGTATATTCAACTCCAACTTTTATATTGAAGATTGAGACACTTATGCAGCATATGGGAATCTTTATTCAGGAAACGTTTCGCCACACAGTGGCTTCATCAGTCCAATACAAAGAGGAAGGCGTAAGGAGAGGAGGAGAATGAGGTAATCAGTCCCTCAACCTGGAGTCGATGTGTTCAGTCCATCAATCTTGTAGAATGTACATTCTACAAGATTGATGGACTGAACACATCGACTCCAGGTTGAGGGACTGATTACCTCATTCTCCTCCTCTCCTTACGCCTTCCTCTTTGTATTGGACTGATGAAGCCACTGTGTGGCGAAACGTTTCCTGAATAAAGATTCCCATATGCTGCATAAGTGTCTCAATCTTCAACATGTCGGTTTTTCAAACCATTCATCACAACTTTTATATTATCCTTTGTACCTGTGTACCTGTGTACCTGTGTACCTGTATACCTGTGTACCTGTCTACCTGTCTACCATCTTACTATCATATTATAACCAAGTCATTGCCATTGTTATTTTCTACTTATTTATTCTTTTGGTACTTTAATTTGTGAATTTTATTTTGTCAATTTAAATCTAGTTATACTCTTGTTCTTGTTAACAACTTTATCAGACCTTAGTGCAATTGCAAGTACCATTTTATTTTGTATTTTTATATTATAAGTTTATACCTAGTTGTACTTTAGCTCATTCTAGCTCAATACATAGACAACACCAAATTCATTATATTAAACCTTAGTGCAATTACAAGAGTGAGTCTGGTGCCATTTGTAATTTGTTTTTGCTTTTTATAGTATTAGTTTATACCTAGCTATACTTTAGCTCATTCTAGCACAACACAGAGACAATATCAACTTCATTATGTTTATTAGTGACTATACTCTATATGACCAAAGTGTTTTAGCTATATACTTGTCCAAACTTCCCACCACTACAGAAATCAGTATTAGAACTCACCACACAATACAGGATATAAATAACCACTATTTAAACCTAAAAGATGAATGATCACGTTGACCCTGATCTAAACCTCCATAATCTAACACACAATCAAAACTTATTGGAAAGTAACTGCCTTTATTACACAGCATCACAAGCCAGCACTATCCTGAACACTGTTCTAAGTCTACCAGTTCTTAACTACAACATTCAGTCCTTAAGCAAACACTATGATGACCTCCTGACACTCCTTGAGTCACTAAAGACACCCTTCTCCTGCATTATTCTTACTGAGACCTGGCTTAAGCAGGACACAATTGATATCTACCCACTACCAGGATACACAGCAATCCACAACTGCAGACCATACCAAGTTGGGAGTGGTATTGCAATCTATTACTCTAACCAACTATCTTGTATTAACACTAATTGCTTTAGTGATGAATATGGGGAATACATTTTTGCTAAATTTACTGTAAAAAACCTCAAGACGCCTATAACAATAGGTACCATTTACCGGATACCCCACACAAACATCCCAAACTTCAGTGAGAATCTAAAGGCACTAATAACAAACAGACAAATGAACAAGCACAACCTTCTCTTAGCTGGAGACTTCAATATCAACCTTGGCCTACCAGATGATCAGCCTGTAACTGATTTCATCAACAATATGAACAACACACTTCTCATACCGACAATAACTAAACCAACCAGGCTGACTGAGACAAGTGCAACCATAATAGACCACATATGGACCAATATACTAGCCCCCTTTAAATCAGGGATAATCACAGACAGCACTACTGACCACTATCCAACCTTCCTCTTAACAAACATTAGTAAGCCACCACTCGAATACAACAAAGTTTCATTTAGACTCCATGACGAGGCCTCAATAAGGAATTTCACAGCAGACCTAGAGACTGTTGACTGCCCTACAGAATTCTCCAATGCCAATGGTATTGACGATTGGACAGACATTTCTCTTAACAAAATACTTAGACTATACAACAAACATTGTCCTATAAAAACGAAACAGATCACGAATAAACGGCTTGGTTGCCCATGGCTAACCAGCACCATTCTGAAATCCATTGATAAGAAACACCAATATGAAAAGCAATATAGACAGGGCTTAATGCACAAAGATATTCTTAGATAATATTCTACAGTTCTCACCAAATTAATAAAGAAAGCCAAACAACTGTACTACTCCAGCATTCACTGACACAAGAGGAGATATAAAAAAGACCTGGAAAACACTTTCCCAGATTCTGGGGATCCACAAACTGAAAAAAACGAAGAATATTGTTCTAACTAAACCTAATGAAACACCACTACATCCCACTGATACAGCTAACAAGATAAACGACTTTTTCTCAAACATAGGATCTAATCTCGCCAGTAAAATCCCACGTACCAATGCCCGTGCCGGGGACTACCTAGATGGGAATTTCCCAAATTCCTTCTATCTTGTACCAACTGAGCCCACGGAAGTCACCGAGATTATAAAGTCACTTAAAAATAACTCTGGGAATCTGTCTCATGTCCCACCATTATTGTACAAGAGAGCGGCCCATGTCCTTTCGCATGCTATTACATTACTTTTTAACAAGTCACTAGAAACTAGTACTTTCCCGACACTACTCAAGACAGCAAGGGTTACACCAATACATAAAGGTGGTGACCCTACAGACGTAAACAACTATAGGCCAAAATCAAACTTACCATTGCTATCCATAATCTTCGAGAAACTCGTGCACAGGAGACTATATTCATTTATAACGTCACAAAACATACTCAACCCCTGCCAATTTGGATTCAGGAAAAATAAAAGCACTAATGATGCAATTATAAAAATGCTAGACCTGCTTTACACAGCATTGGAAAATAAAGAATATCCGCTGGGAATTTTTATTGACCTAAGAAAAGCGTTTGACACAGTAGACCACGGCATTCTACTCCACAAACTTGATCACTATGGTATAAGAGGCCATGCGCTTGCATATTTTAAATCCTACCTTTCTAATAGGTATCAGTATGTCACCATTAAAGACACAGCCTCATCAATACAGCCACTTGATACTGGAGTTCCGCAGGGAAGTGTCCTTGGACCCTGCTCTTCCTCATTTACATCAATGATCTTCCAAACATATCCCAACACCTGAAACCCATTCTCTTTGCTGACGACACGACTTACGTCATCTCCCACCCTAATCTTGCCACCCTCAACACCATTGGCCTATACCTCGGCAACAACCTAAATTTCAGCACCCATATCCAACACATAACCAAAAAAGTATCCAAAACGGTGGGGATCCTCTCCAAGATACGATACTACGTGCTGCAAACTGCACTTCTCACACTATACCACTCACTTATATATCCATACCTCACCTATGCTATCTGTGCTTGGGGTTCAACTGCAGCAACACACCTAAAGCCAATAATAACCCAACAAAAAGCCGCAGTAAGAATAACCAATAAATCCCATCCCTGGCAACACCCCCCCCCCACTCTTCAAAGACCTAAACTTACTGTGCAGAACATCCACACTTACTACTGTGTATGCAGTGCTCACAAGACACAGCAAAAGCATAGTAAAACTTACAAGATACAACAGAAAGTCTGACACGCAATGCCGAAAGAGATAGCAGAGACAATCTGGACGATGCTAAGACCAGCTCCAGCTCCCGGACAGAGATGCGAACACAGGTATAGTATGACCTGTGTATCTGGTCGTACTGGGATTAAAGTGAAGCAAACAAAACTCAACAATAGTAATATGACCTGTATTTACCTTCACCAGTTATAAACTGCAAATATTTATAAGTATGTACATTATGTACAATATGTACAATGGTGGAATAGTAAGTGTACTTACACCATAGTGATAAAAGATGGCAGAAACAGAAGCCAGAGAGTGCACTGTGCTCAACCAGCAGCCCAGACAAATCTGTCAATTCTCCTGGCATAAATGGACCACGTTGCTTCAGGTTCGGCGGGATTGTCTGTGATTTGCCAATGAACCAAGGTACTGACTTAAAGATGGGTATCTTGTTGATCGTTAAATCCTTAGCAACTGCTTCTCTGGTCAGGAGACAGCCTATATGGGAGTCTGACATATGCCACAAAAAGTGTAACATACTTTTACTGGGAAATAATCTCCATCTCTCCTACATACTCTAACCTGAGCTTCACTATCCTCGTAAAAAACTCTTCACTGCTTTCAATAACCTACCTTCTATTCCATACATTTGCAACATATGCCACATTGCTCCCCCTATCCACCCTGTCATATGCCTTTTCCAAATCCATAAATGCCACAAAAACCTCTTTAGCCTTATCTAAATACTGTTCACCTATATGTTTCACTGTAAACACCTGGTCCACACACCCCCTACCTTTCCTAAAGCCTCCTTGTTCATCTGCTATCCTACTTTCCGTCTTATTCTTAATTCTTTCAATAATAACTCTACCATACACGTTACCAGGTGTACTTAGCAGACTTATTCCCCTATAATTTTTACATTCTTTTATCCCTTTGCCTTTATAGAAAGGAACAATGCATGCTCTCTGCCAATCCTAGGTACCTTATGCTCTTCCATACATTTATTAAATAAAAACACCAACCACTCCACTGCTTTTAACATTTCTATATTTATCCCATCAATCCCAGTTGCCATTTTACCTATTTTATACATGCAAAGAGAGCAGCTGCTTCCCTGAGAAAATGTGATAACTCTTCTGATCTCTTACAAAATTTAGTTCACGTGTATTCTCCTTAGAAAAAAAATGGAATGTTATTGTAGTGCCTAAGTGGCAACTTGACTTACGATTATCTTCACTTGTCTATCTTACCACAAGGAAGGTTGGCGATGCTGGTGGGCTGTGTGTGTTCCAATTTGTTATATTTATTCAACAATAACGATAACGGGAGAATGCCTCTCCTGATCGGTTTCAAACTTCATAAGCTATTGTATCTAAGAGGAACATGGCAATATAAACACAAATGCAGTATAATGTGATCCTTTATTGACTACGTTTCGCCCACACAGTGGGCTTTTTCAAGTCACAAACAGAACTACCTGGGGTGGAAGGAACGCGAGTATTTATAGTCCGGCTGAGGTCAGGTGAAGAATGCTGCATCTGATGATGTACCGAGTGGGGCTATAGAGTCTAAAAACTTGGGTAGCTTGGAAAGGAGATTGGATAAGTTTGTGAACAGACCTTCTACAGTGTTCTTATGTGGGATAGCGATGAAGAAGTTTCTTGGCAAGTGGTTCAGCTATGTTATAGAAGCCACTATTCTGGTTGAAGTTGTCGGATATAGAAATAAGTGATGATTCCAGGATTCTTTGGTATTGAGTGTTGTCTTCTGTGGCGATAAGTCTTGAGTTTCTGTAGTTTATCAAGTGGTTATGTGAATTACGGTGTTGTACGCAGGCATTCCTTGTGTCGTCAGACCTGCTTGCGTATTGGTGAATTGAAGAATCCTGGAATCATCACTTATTTCTATATCCGACAACTTCAACCAGAATAGTGGCTTCTATAACATAGCTGAACCACTTGCCAAGAAACTTCTTCATCGCTATCCCACATAAGAACACTGTAGAAGGTCTGCTCACAAACTTATCCAATCTCCTTTCCAAGCTACCCAAGTTTTTAGACTCTATAGCCCCACTCGGTACATCATCAGATGCAGCATTCTTCACCTGACCTCAGCCGGACTATAAATACTCGCGTTCCTTCCACCCCAGGTAGTTCTGTTTGTGACTTGAAAAAGCCCACTGTGTGGGCGAAACGTAGTCAATAAAGGATCACATTATACTGCATTTGTGTTTATATTGCCATTGTGTCGGTATTTTATACCATTTATTTCCATCTAAGAGGAACATATCGATTCGTCATAGACTGTGTAGCTCCTAGTTTTACTGAAGTAAATGTGATATTAGATTCCGTGAGATAACTTTTCAGTGTCTCAACTGATGGGCTTCAAACCTTCACTGCTATGTTATTTAGAGGATAGTTCACATTATTACAGTTCCTGGCCCTCTTAAGGGTGCTAATTTACAGTTCCTAGGCCTTTTGAGGTTTCTAAGTAACATCTCCAACTCTTGAACTCCTGGAAGGGTTGAGCGGTATCTCCTGGGGTCTTTTAGAGAAGTTAGGCAATGAGGCTTACGAAAGGACTGGGCTTGCAGACTACAGTAAATACTTGACATATTGCTGGACGATGCAAGACAAGTTATTATTAATTTCGCTGTTGTTTGGTTATTATACGCTAACCTAACCTAACTCAGTCCAACTTAATCTAACCGAGAATAACAAATTTAAAAATTTCGGGTCGTTTAGTGTATTAAAGAAACTGCTGAAAGGAATCTGTGAAAATGGCTGTCCTAATTGAGAAGAGGTTTTAAGAGTGAGCTGGAGTGACAAAGTGGGGTTACCAACAATATACTAGATCATTCTGGCTGTGTTAACCACCAGGGATCTTCAGTATATGGCATTAGGGCTATCTGCTCAGGTTTCTATGAACTATACTAGTTTATTCCGCCTTACATTACTTAATTCTGACCCGGTATGTTGCTCGATACTAACCCCTTATATTGCTGGTTCTGACCCAGCAGTGCCAGACAACAGAAAGTGTGGACAATGCTTTGGCTGAGAAAACATCACAGGAAAAACAAGTGGCTGAACTGAAAGGAAATGGCTCACCAAAACCAACCGTCTTACAAAAATAGTCTGAAGAAAGTGAAGTACTATGTGGTATGTGATGGGCGGTTTTGTTATATCCTGGGAAAGAGAGGGACAGTGGCAGCTTTACTGTCTCAAAGCATACAAGACAGGGAAACACAAGGACAGAGGCAGCTTTACCGTATCAGTGATCGCAAGACAGAGTATGACAGGGACAGAAGCATTACAGCAGCCTTCCCTTCTCAGGATGAGACATCGACTGTTCTTGTTCCCCAAACTCTGTATGAACCCTAACAGCAGGTGACGAGATTCAAGGAAAAGGAATAAAAAAGGTTTTTGTAGCCAGAAAGTGCAGGAAAGGATTAAGGAAATGCTCAAACAGACTCGGAAATTTGGAGGGAAAGAAAGTGGGAAGAGGGGCGAGAGAGAGGGAGAGAGAGAGAGAGAGAGAGAGAGAGAGAGAGAGAGAGAGAGAGAGAGAGAGAGAGAGAGATAGCACTAGACATTGCTGGCGCTTTCGACCGGGTGTGGCACCAGGGCCTCTTAGCAAAACTTCAAGCACTATGAATTGCAGGCTCTATGTTATGTCTCCTCAGTGATTACCTTCATGTTAGATCTCTAAGTGTAGTTCTCAATGGAACGGAATCAGCAAGGCATCCTATTGGGGCAAGCGTTCCACAAGGAAGCGTGCTGGGACCATTGTTATGGAATGTCTACTTCAACGACCTTCTTCATCTCATCCCAGAATCCCATGCATATGCAGACGACTGTACACTGACATTCACTTATCCAAGAGAAGAAATGCCAGCTGCTCTAAGCTACATCAATCACCAGCTGAGAGCTATATCAGCTTGGGGAAATAGATGGCGAGTAACATTTGCGCCTCAGAAAACGCAAATGAAGATCGTCTCTAGGCACCATGATGGTAATGCTGGTGCAGTAGTAAGGATGAATGGAAGGGTGTTGGCACCTGGAGAAGAAGTTGATATCCTTGGGGTGAAATTTGACTCCAAACTAACCATGAAGAACCATGTTGTAAATCTTGCAAAGAAGGCAGCCAGGAAATTTACAGCACTTCGCCGTATCTCGCATCTGCTTCACAGTAGGGGTTGCAAGATTCTGTACGAGGCACAAGTACGCTTACACCTTGAGTATGCTCCACTTTCTTGGTTTGCTTGCCCCTCCCCCCTCTCATCTGCGACTGCTTGACAGAGTAGAGAACAGAGCAAGACGTCTCATCTCTCGCCTGGACCCATCCTGGATAGATCTGTCATTTCAGCAGAGCCTTCAACATAGGAGGGATGTGGGTGGCCTTACTGTTATGTACAAGGCCAATATTGTAAAAATACCACACTTGGGTCCACTTCGAGGACAGCGTGAAACAAGCTTTTATGCCACAAGACGGGCAGAAAGCAGCAACTTCACTCTGGCTGTACCCTTCTCCAGAACTTCACTCCATCTGAGATCCTATATACCCAGGATGACTAGAGTATGGAACACATTCGTACAGCATAATGATGTCAACGAGATAAAGTCAGTTGATCACATGAAAATGCTGGCCCACAGATGGCTCCAACTTCATCCTGTTCCCTACTTGTATATCTCATAACAATAAAAATGCTTTCAAATGAGCTGATGTAGGTAACAGCTCTTAGCTTGCCAATAAAGTTAGGAATCCTTAACCTGCAAATAGCTTGTCAATAAAGCTAGGGATCCTTAACCTAACCTTGTCAAACCCTGTGTAAAAAGAGAGAGAGAGAGAGAGAGAGAGAGAGAGAGAGAGAGAGAGAGAGAGAGAGAGAGAGAGAGAGAGAGAGAGAGAGAGAGAGAGAGAGAGAGAGAGAGAGAGAGAGAGAGGCAAGATTCTGATTGAGCTCAAGTATGCTCACACCTTTAGTATGCTCCACTTTCTTGGTTTGCCTGCCTCCCCTCTCATCTGCGACTGCTTGACAGAGTAGAGAACAGAGCAAGACGTCTCATCTCTCGCCTGGACCCATCCTGGATAGATCTGTCATTTCAGCAGAGCCTTCAACACAGGAGGGATGTGGGTGGCCTTACTGTTATGTACAAGGCCAATATTGTCAAAATACTACACTTGGCACCACTTCGATGACAGCGAGAAGCAAGCTTCTGTACCACAAGACGGGCAGAAAGCAGCAACTTCACTCTGGCTGTACCCTTTTCCAGATCATCACTTCATCTGAGATCACTTATCCCAAGGATGACTCGAGTCTGGAACACATTCGTACAGCATAATGATGTCAACGAGATATAGTCAGTTCATCAAATGAAAATGCTGGCCCACAGATGGCTCCAACTTTATCCTGTTCTCTACTTGTATCTTCCATAACAATAAAAATGCATTCAAATGAGCTGATATAGGTAATACCTGGAGTTTACCTGGAGAGAGTTCCGGGGTCAACGCCCACGCTGTCCGGTCTGTGACCAGGCCTCATAGTTTGTCATTAAAGTTAAGAATCCTTAACTTGTCAATAAAGTTAGGGTTCCTTAACCTAGAGAGAGAGAGAGAGAGAGAGAGAGAGAGAGAGAGAGAGAGATTGCTAATTATCCATGGGATTCAGAAGGCTGAAGGAAGGACTCATGATGAGATATGGAAGGTGGAGGAACAGGAGATTTAAGCTATCTTTAATTGGAAAAAAATACATCCAGTCAAATTAACCTTCACAACAGTAATGGCAGAAAACATGATCATGCAGCGGAGACCACAGTTAATACAGACATAAATACCGCCGGGTGTACCTCGACTGGGACAAAACAAGAAAGGAGAGAGAACAACTGAAAGAGTACAAAGACACCAGGGGCAGGAAGGGAAGACAGGGCAATCATTGACAGGTATAGAATCTCAGCATCCAGAAGAATGCCAAGCACACCCACACACAGACTCTTTCAAGCCTTTACCCCTTCTCCCACCCAAATACAATAACCCAGAAGAAATCATATTCAATCCCCTTTCGTTCCCACAGCCACAGCCCCTATACCCTCCAGGACATGTAACTTCCTCACAAATGCCCCTGACCCTTTGTCCTTCTTCACCTCTACCACTTCATTCATCCCCTTCTACATCCAGGATCCAGACCCCTTCCAGGGCAAACCCCCCATTTCTTAACCCATAAAAACCCCTTCTCCCCCTCTCGACCCATGTGCAAGGACCAGGAACCCGTGAACCAGAACACTGTAAGATTGAATAATAAATAAGAGCGATGATTGGCACAAACGAATGAGGAAGTTCTCCCAAGACATTATAAAACTCATAGAGACAAAGCTCACTGAGATGTTAAGTGATATGATCTTCTCAGCTGGATATCAGATCTTGAGGAAAGAAGAAACAGAGGAATTGAAGAGGTGACATTATTAGAAACCAGCGGAGTTTTGATAGGAAAAGACAGAGGGGGACTTAAATGATTACACAGTAAGTACACTGAAGAGTGATGGTCATATGTTAGTGATAGCAGTAATGTACATCCCTCCATTAAAGCGCAAGAGCCCAAGATAAGAATATGATGAAATCAACAGAGGAATGATGGATACATTAGCTGAGATGGGCAGAAGAACTCACATGAACAGGGCAAACTTAATGATCATGGGTAACTTTAACTAACTAGGATAACCTAGAGCCACATGGCATACCAGAAACGAGGAAGGCTACGATGCTGGAGGTGGTAATACAGAATTTTATGCACTAACATGTTATGGACATAACCAGAGAGAGAGAGAGAGAGAGAGAGAGAGGAGAGGATGAACCGGCGAAGCCGGACATTGTATTCACCCTGAGTGCTTTTGACATCGGGTATATTACACATGAGAGGCCCCTCAGAACTAGTGACCACTCAATCCTGAGTTTCGAAAACTTTATGGCAATAACTGAGGAGAGAAGCAGCACAGGAAAAAATGAAAGAAACCAAACTTCAAAAGAGGCTACCACACAGGCATGAGGTAATTCCTGAATGGAGTGCAGTGGAAAAGAGAACTAGAGGGAAAGACAGCGAATGAAATATTAGAGTATGTAGCTGGAAAGTGCAGGAAGGCAGAGGTTAAAGTCTCACCTTGTAGCAAAAGAAATAGTAGGAAGAACAGTGTAGAGATGCCAGAGCTAAATGTTTAAAGGCATGGAAAAATATAGAAAGCAAAGATCTCAGGAAAACGAGGAATTAAGCCGAAGAGCCAGAAACGATTATGCATAGATAAGAAGACCCAATGAATACTTGAAAATGACATGGTATCAAAAGACAAATTCGACCCAAAATTGCTTTATGGTCAGATCAGGAAGAAGACGATAGTAAAGAGCTGGGAAATCAGGCTGAAGAAGGAAGAAGAAAAGCTCTCAAGGAATGATCAGGAAGTCTGTGAGAAGCTTAGCAAAAGATTTAGAGAGGTTTTCTTCAGAGGAGACAGAAGGCTACCAGCGAAACAAAGTGGTAGATACTTCGAAGGCGGCGGGACCGGATAATATTTAACCGTGGGTCCTGAGACAGGCAGCATAGGCACTGTGTGTGCTTTTAACAACAATTTTCAACATGCCTATCAAAAGGGAGCAACTGCAGGAAGTATGGTTGACAGCAAACATAGTCTCAATTTTTAAGAAAGGAGACAGAGAGGCAGCGTTAAACTACAGACCAGTGTCACTGACATGCATAGTATGTAACGTTATGGAGAAGATTATCGGAAGAGCGGTGAAGCACCTAGAAAGGTATGGGTTCATACATGACAACCAATTCGGCTTTAGAGATGGTAAATCTTTGTCACAAACCTATTTGATTTCTTCGACAAGGCAACAGAAGCAAAGCTGAAGAGAGGGGCAAGGGTAGATTGCATCTTTTTTAGACTACATGTAAGAAGAGTTGTGACATAGTACCACACAAGAAACTGGTTCAAAAGCTAGAGGAGCAGGCAGGAATAACAGGGAAAGCACTACAAATGATCAAGATATACCTGAGGGGAAGGAAACAACGAGCGACTGTACATGAAGAGGTGTCGGAATGGGAGCATGTGTCGAGTGGAGACTCAAATGAGTCAGTACTATGGACGGTGCTATTTTATATATACGTAAATGTCATGACGAAAGGGATCGAGTAAGCGGTATTTCTGTTCGCAGGCGATATAATATTAATGAGGAGAAAATAAGCAGAAGTGGACCAAGAAATGCTACAAATAGATCTGGACAGGCTGCAGGGCGAGTCTAACAAGTGGCTACTGGAGTTTAATCCCAAGCAAGTGCAGAGATACAAAGTTTGGGGAAGCACAAAAAGGGCCGCAGAGTATAGGCTCGGGGAGGAGGGGGGGGACAAAAGCGGCAAATGCAGCAAATGTGCATCTGGGAAAACTAAGGCTAGCTTTTAGACATTTAAATTAGGAATAATTCAGAACACTGTACACAATATACGTTAGACCCATATTGGAGTACGCAGCACCAGCATGGAACCCATATCTTGTCAAGCGTGTCAAGAAATTGGAGAAAGTACTGGAGCTAAAGGGAATGTCAATTGAAGAGAGGTTAAGAGAATTCAGCCTGATGACACTAGAACACACGGTTAGGGATATAATTACATCATAAAAAATACTATGAGGAACTGATAGGGTGAACAGAGACAGTGTTTGAGAGATAGGAAAAAGAAACACAATGACACGACTGGAAGTAGAAAACTCATATAAGTCACAAGGACGTCAGGAAGTATTTCTTCATCGTTAGAGTAGTCGGGAATTGACACAACCTGGAGAATGAAGTTGTAGAGGCAGGATCCATATTTAGCTTAAGGAAGAAGTAAGATAAGGCACTCGAAGCCAGGAGAGTAATCCTAGTATCGACTATAGAAGATGTGGGGCCAGGAGCTGAGGCTCGACCCCTGCAACCACATATAGGTGAGTACATGCTGATACCAGGCCCCTGACATATGCTGACCCATGACACCTAACACGTGCTGATTCCAGGCACCTGAAACATGCTGACTCGTTGCACCTAACACATACTGATACCTAGCACCTGAGACATGCTGATCCGTGACACACGCTAATTAATACCTTGAGTCTGAAACATGCTGATAAATGGCACTTGACACGCTGATCATGGCATTGCAAAATCACTGATATCTGACACTTGCTGACACTTAATACCTGAAACTTAATGACGTGGACCTACGGTAGATGTAGGACCTGCAATATATGTAGGACCTACAGTAAATGTAGGACCCACAGTAGAAATAAATTGTATAAAATACCGACACAATGGAAATAGAAACACATGTGCAGTATAATGTGATTCTTTATTGACAACGTTTCGCCCACACAGTGGACTTTATCAAGTCACAAACAGATCTACCCGGGTGGGAGGTACGTGAGTATTTATAGTATGAAATCAGATTAAGAATGCTGGGTCAGGTGGAGAGTGCTGCATGAGACAGTCTACTGAGTAGGGTTATAGAGTTTAATATCTTGGGTGGCTTAGAAGAGAGATTGGATAAGTATATGAGCAGACCTTCTGCAGTGTTCCTCCATTCTTATGTTCTTATGTGGAAATAGCGATGAAGAAGTTTTTTGGGAAGGGGTTCAGCTAAGTTATAGAAGCCGTTGTTCTGGTTAAAATTGCTGGATATAGAGTTAAGTGATGATTACAGGATTCTTCGGTATCGAGTGTTGTCTTCTCTGGCGATAAGTCTTGCGATTTTGTAGTTGATTAAATGGTTGTGTGAGTTTCTGTGTTGTACACAGGCATTCCTTGAATAGTCAGATCTGCCTGCGTACTGGTGTTCTGAAACACGTGTTTGGAGGTCTCTTGATATTTCGCCCACATATAATTTGCAGCAGTCATTACAAGGAATTATGTATACCCCTGCAGAGGATGGAAGCTTATCCTGTCTATCACTGCTAATATCCTTGATGGTCGTGATTGTGGAGGTAGATACTTGGAATGAGATATTGGAAAAGATGTTGGAAACGTGTTTGGCAATGGAGTTGGTGGGGAGGACTATGTATCTCCTCTCGGCAGTGTCTTCTCTGGGTGTGTTGAAGATGTTTAATGCCCGTCGTCTGCAGTCTCTGATGAAGTGGCGAGGATAGTGAAGTTTGGAAAATACTTGTTCAATTATAGTGCTTTCTTCCTCAAGGAACTCATTACTGCAGATTCTGAGTGCACGCAGGAAGAAGCCTATAATTACACCACGTTTAGGTTTGGTGTCGTGGTGAGAGTAGAAGTGGAGAAGATCGTTTTGGTTGGTGGGTTTTCGATAGACTTTAAAACGAAGTTCATGGTCAGCTTTGCAGAGAAGAACATCAAGGAAAGGAAGAGTGTTGTCGACTTCTTCTAGTGTGAACTGGACTGAGGGCTCTACCTGGTTGAGCTTGTGTTGGAGAGCTTGAACGTTGAAGTGTCTGGGAGTTATGATGAGAATGTCGTCAACATAACTGAGCCAGGTGACAGACGAAGGGATAATGGTGGAAAAACGCTCGGCTTCCAGATGTTCCATGTATAGGTTCGCCAGGACGGCACTGAGTGGCGAACCCATGGATAGTCCAAAAGTCTGCTGAAAGAAGTGGTTTTCGAAAGAAACACGTAAAGCCAACACATAGTTCAACAAGGTCGATGAAATCACTGGCTGGAATAGGAAGATCAAGTGAATCGTCAATTTTCCTGCGCAAGAGATCGATGGCTTGTGTAGTAGGTACTTTGGTGAATAGGGAAGTTCCGTCAAGGCTCGAGAGTTTCTTGATCCTGATGTTGATGTTGCGAATGCGATTGAGAAGATCACCCGAGTATTTGAGATGTGCTGGACTGATTGTGCCCAAGAGTTTAGAGAGGTTTTTAGCGAGAATTCTTGAGAGTTGGTGGGGAGTACTGCCTATTCCTGAAGATATGGGCCTCAATGGGATACCAGGCTTGTGAGTTTTTGGCAGGTCGTACATTCTGGCAGGTCTGGGGTTGCTGGGTATGGTGTGCAGAAGTTTCTTCCCTTATTCTGAGTCCCTCGGAATGCGGCGAGTCCTTTGAAGAAATGTTTTAGTGAGGTTGTCCACTTGGTTAGTTGTGAGAGGTTTGCAGGTATCTGGGTTATTACGTAGATTTAGCATTATGTTCCTGTAATCGTCAGTGTTCATGATAACAACACCACCTCCTGACGATTACAGGAAATAATGCTCAATCTACTTAATGACCCAGATACCTACAGATACCCAGATATCACAACTAACCAAGTGGACAACCTTACCAAAACATTTCTTCACAGGACTCGCCGCATTCCGAGGGACTCAGAATAAGGGAAGAAACTTCTGCACACCATACCCAGCAACCCCAGACCTGCCAGAATGTACGACCTGCCAAAAACTCACAAGCCCACTGTGTGGGCGAAACGTTGTCAATAAAGGATCACATTATACTGCACATGTGCTTATATTTCCAGGACTTACAGTAGATGAAGGACCTACAGTAAATGTAGGCCCTACATTAGATGTAGGACCTACAGTAAATTACGTTTACTGTAGGTCCTACATCTACTTACAGTAGATGCAGGACCTACCGAAAATGTAGGACCTACAGTAGATGAAGGACCTACAGTAAATGCTGGATCTACATTAGATGTAGGGCCTACAGTAAATGTAGGACCTACAGTAGATGAAGGACCTACAGTAAATGTAGGACCTACAGTAGATGCAGGACCTACAGTAAATGCTGGATCTACAGTAGATGTAGGACCTACAGTAGATGTAGGACCTACAGTAGATGTAGGACCTACAGTAGATGAAGGACCTACAGTAGATGAAGGATCTATAGTAGATGTAGGACCTACAGCAAATGCAGGACCTACAGTAAATGCTAGATCTACATTAGATGTAGGACCTACAGTAGATGTAGGATCTACAGTAGATGTAGGACCTACAGAAAATATAGGACCAACAGTAGATGTAGGACCTACAGTAAATGTAGGACCTACAGTAAATGTAGGACCTACAGTAAATGTAAGACCTACAGTAAATGTAGGTCCTTCAGTAAATGTAGGTCCTACAGTAAATGTAGGTCCTACAGTAAATGTAGGTCCTACAGTAAATGTAGGTCCTACAGTAAATGTAGGACTTTAATAAGCAAGAACTCTTCAATATCACTAAAATTCTTCAGGTGCACAATGCCTTCAGTGTAAGTATATAACGACCTTTAGTGTAAGTACTATACTACGACCTAAGTTGTAAATATAACACGACCTTTGGTGTAAGTCTGCTATGACCTCATGTGGTGCAACATTCCTCAGGAAGGGTCTCGACGGGGAGTGTTGCAGGACAGTCACGACTGGGAGCTCAAGTGCAGCTCACCTTCATTGTGTTGCTAAAGTGTGAGTCGTAAGGACGAGTCATTCCACCGAATTAACGATTCCACCACGCCCTCCACAATTCCACTAAGTGGAGGGGAATGGGGTGAGGGAGGAGGACTAGACACCCAATCCACTAAGAATGGGGGGTAAAGGGGAGTTGTAACCAAGTCTCCCCCTTCCCTTTTCTTACCTGTACTGTTGAATGACCTAATAATGGCTCATTATAGATTCGATCCAGTCTCGTTACGCTAGATCTTCATTTATTCTATGTCTAATGTGACTGACATTAGTACACACCTAAGCAATGTAAGTGTTCATAATACGTATTTATCTAAACTATATTTGAAGCTACACAAGCTTCCAGTTTCAATGACCTACTAAGTAGACCGTTCCACTCATCGACTATTCCATTTCCAAACCAGTAATTTCTTATATCCTTTCTAAATCCAGATTCATCCAGTCTGAATCCATTATTTCGAGTTCATTCTTTAACCTTATTTATATCTCCCTTATTTATACCCATCTTCCACTTACACAGTTCAGTCATGTCTCCCCTTCATTCTACGTCTTACAAGTGAATAAAGATTAAAGGATTTTAGGCTTTTTTCGCATGGAAGATTTTTTAATGCAATGGATTAATTTTGTCACTTTTCTCACATTATTCTCTAACGAATTTATTTCCATTCTGTAATATGGAAACCAGAACTGAGTTGCATAATCAAAGTGAAGCTTTATTGATGATGTATAACCTCTGGACCCCTGTTGTTTATAGTTCTTGATGTAAAGCCCAATAATCTGATTACCTTATTGCGTACGCTAAGGCACTGCTGTCTTGGTTTAAAGTTTCTGCTCATTATAACTCCCAAGTTCTTTTCGTATTCTGTATGGCCAAATTTTGCATTATTTAATTTATAAGCGTTACGGTTAGTTACATACCCTAGACCTAAGAAATCGTAATGACACGATTGCAAATAAACCATACCCCCGGCCGGGGGTATGGTTTATTTGCAATCGTGTCATTACGATTTCTTAGGTCATGTTGACGGCAGTGAAGGGACTTGAGCTAGAGTTCGTCACGGCCACGCTAGCTGGAGATTCGTCTGTAAAAACTTGCATTTGTGGTCACAGAGGTGCCTGTGCTAACCTTCCTATGGTGTAGAAATATACCTAGTTGGATGAATCTTATTGTGGCTAGCTGGTCTAGTGGCTAACGCGACGGGCTGGAGTTTTGAGACTCTATGACCGCGGGTTCAATCCCGGCCGGGGGTATGGTTTACATACCCTAGCTTCAGGAACTGAACTGCTTCAGACAATTCGCCGACCACGCAGCTCGGTTCTGGCCTCCATATTATAGAATGGATATAAATTAGTTAGAGAACACTTAGAGAAGAATGACAGAATTAATTCTTAGCATAAGAAATCTTCCATACGAAGAAAGATTGAAATTCTTTAATGTTCATTCTCTTGTACAACACAGAATGAAGGAAGATTTAATTGAAGAGTATAAGTGGAAGGTGAACATAAATAAAATCAATATAAATAAGGTTATGAGTATATCCTTTCAAGAAATAATTCCAAATAATGGGATTCAAATTGGAAGTTCAAATTTAGAAAGGGAACAGGAAAGTATTGGTTTGAAAATAGAGTAGCCGAAGGGTGGAACACTTTGCCTAGAATGGTGACTGAAGCTAAAACTTTGGATAGTATAGGTTAGATGCAACTGTGGCAACGTTTTGCTCTCCAGGAGTTTCGTCAAACCGTTGCCACAATAAAATGTTACATTAGTTGCACTTATGTCCTTTTACCTAACATAGTGTTGGTAATTCTACCAACATTATTACGGATGCAGTTCAGTGTGGACTAGTGTAAAGTCTATGGGAATGAAAATAACCTTTGTAGTTATAAACTAGGGGAAGTAAAGCTTGACATACAGAATGTGAAAAAGACTTGGTAGTCATGGTATACCTGGAGTATATCTGGAGAGGGTTTCGGGGGTCAACGCCCCCTCAGTCTGGTCTGAGACCAGGCCTCGTGGTGGATCAGGGTCTGATGAACCAAGCTGTTACTGCTGGCCCAAGTAAACCGACCTAATAACCACAGCCCGGCTGGTCAGGTACTGACTTTAGGTACCTGTCCAGCGCCTTCTTGAAGACAGCCAGGGGTCTATTGGTAATCCCCCTTATGTATGCTGGGAGGCAGTTGAACAATCTTGGGCCCCTGGGACTTCAGCCGTTCCCAGTAATTTAGGTGCTTTATCGTACTTATGTGTGCTGCGAAAATTCTCTGTACATTTTCCAGGTCAGCAATTTCGCATGCCTTGAAGGGGGTACTTAGTGTACAGCAGTATTCCAGCCTAGAGAGAACAAGCGATTTGAAGAGAATCATCATGGGCTTGACGTCCCTAGTTTTGAAGGTTCTCATTACCCATCCTATCATTCTTCTAGCAGATGAGATAGATACATTGTTGCGGTCTTACAAGGTGCGATCCTCTGACATAATGATCACTCAAAGATCCTTTATGTTAGTTTCTCGCTCTATTGTATGGTTGGAATTTGTTGTATGCCCTGATTCAGTTTTAATTTCCTCAAGTTTTCCATATTTGAGTAGTAGGAATTTCTCTTCATTGAACTTCATATTTTCTGTAGTCCATTGGAAGATTTGCTTGATGTCCGTATTGAGTCTTGCGGTGTCTTCGACGGAGGTCACTGTCATGGCATTTCGGGTGTCATCCGCAGAGGAAGACACGGAGCTATGGCTTACATCTCTGTCTGTGTCAGATATGTGGATGAGGAACAGGATGGGAGCGAGTACCGTGCCTTGTGGAACAGAGCTTTTCACTGTAACCGCCTCAGACTTTACTCTGTTTACTATTACTCTTTGTGTTCTATTTGTTAGGAAGTTATATACCCATCTATCAACTTTTCCTGTTATTCCTGTATCACGCATTATGTGCGCTATTACACCATGGTCATACTTGTCGATGGCTATCGGAAAGTCTGTGTATTGTAAGCAGTGCCTAAGTGTACGCAATAAGGCTATCAGAATACTTGGATTTATATCAGGAGATATAAGCAACATGAATCAAAAAGTTACTTTTCAGCTCTATACATCACTAGTAAGGACTCGGATTATGCTGGTCAATTTTGATCTCTTTATTACAGAATCGATATAAATTCATTAGAAAACCTACAGAGAAGGATGACAAAGCTAATCCGCTGAATAAGGAATTTCCCATATGAAAATAGACTTAGAGCCTTGAATCTTCACTCTCTTGAGAGACGTAGAATGAGACGTTTCGCCAACCAGTGGCTTCCTCAGTCCAATACAGAGAAGAACATGAAAGATGAGGAGGAAAATGGGGTAATCAGTCTCTCTGCCTGCCGTCGATGTGTTCAGGGCTGAACACATCGACTTCAGGATGAGGAACTGATTACATAAGAACAAAAGAATGGATGAACACTGCAGTAGGCCTACTGGCTCAAATTAGGCAGATCCTTCTCCAAAGAAAACATTCTAACCCACCCACTTGTCCAACCTTTTCCCAAATCTCCCCAAGAATTAGCATCACTGTCACTACTTCAGATACTAATCAAAATCAGCTCTACTCACTTATATATTTTTCCAACCTCTTTTTAAAGCTATCCAAGGTCTTAACATCTATTGCCGTACTCGGAAGATTGTTCCACGCATTAACAACTCTGTTGGAAAACCAATACTTTCCTATGTCCTTTCTAAATCTAATTTTATCGGTGATGTAAATAGTTTAGAAAACCGACCATTTGAAGAAAGAGACACTTATGCAGCATTTGTTTGTGACTTAATAAAGTCCACTGTGTGGGCGAAACGTTGTTAATGAAGGATCACATTATATTGGTTATGTGCACATTTTTCCATTGTGTCGGTATTTTATACCATTTATTTCTATTTGAGAATCTTTATTGAGGATACGCTCTTTCAGTCCAGTACAGAGGAGAACGGCAGAAGATGAAAAGGAGTTTAAGGTAATCAGTCCCTCAGCCTGAAGCTGATGTGTCCAGTCCATCAGTCTTGAGAAAAGTGCATCATATTCTCGGGGAAGTGATTTGTATACTGCAGTCAGGTGAATAGAACCAGGAGGCGAAGTCACCAATGGACAAATTCACTTGTATAAGTAGGTCATGCTGTAGGTCATGCTGTAGGACATGTTGTAGGTAATGCTGTAGGTCATGCTGTAGGCCATGCTGTAGGTCATGCAAGCGTCGAAGAATTCCCTGTACCAGGGTCCCAAAATGTTCCAGTGTCGGACACATGAGTCTGAGTGGCTTGGGTACTCGAATACACAGGTATGGCCAGGAATTCACATGAAATTCGGACAGCATAGAGAGGGTGAGTGGTGGTTGTGGTGGAGATGGTGATACTAGCGTAGGTAGAGACGCTGGTGGCGTATTCAAGCAAGACTGCCGCCTCCTACACCCACGCACATGGAAGCGTAGAGTAACACTCCTCCACCGTGGATGAAAACACCAGCAAACTCACCTCTGTTGTGCTTAAATTGGCAGTAATGAGCTGTAGAGATGAAGCAGCAGGCAGCAGACGCTAAACTCTTGACATAGAGAACATGGGATCCTGCAGGGAACGCAGTTGACGCCGATAATATTTCCCGAGGAAACTAAGCATATTTGGGCTAAAATCCTGGCTGTACCTGTGACTGGATGGTATGGTCTGCAGATACATCAGCATGGTTTGTTGAGAGACGGATGTTGCTGGTATGGAACGATGAAATATGTGACTCCACCATTCTTCCTCGGAGCTCATCACAACTGTTGTAAACACCAGTTTAAAACCGCTGCCACCAGATATATCAGTAGTATTTCTGGTGGGTAATACCACTTCTTCGGAGGCGAGCCTTAGATTTATTTGGGTTCCTGTACAGACAGTGTGTTCTAGGGTGCCCTTGCTAGGCCGACGGTCTGACTGGAGAGACCATTTACTTGTAGGATGTCTGGCGCAGTTCTGAGAAGCTAGGGTCTCGTGGGTCCGGGCTTAGCGGCACAGCACGAAATATAAAACTTATAACAGTGCACTACGACCTGTAGTGCAAGTCTACTACGACCTCAGATGTAAATCTAATACAACTTCTGGTGTAAGACTACCCCGACCTTAGGTGTAAGTCTACTACGGCGTCTCGTATAAGTCTACTAAGACCTCGGGATAAAGTATACCACGACCTCTGGTGTGATTCTACTACGGCCTCAAGTGTAAGGATACCACGACCTAAAGTGTAAGTATACAACGACCTTAAGTGTAAGTATTCAACAACCTCAAGTGTAAGTATACAACAGTCTCTAGTGCAAGTTTGCCACTACCTCTCATGTAAGTATACTACAACATCTGATGTAAGTATACTACGACCTCAGGTGTAAAAATAACACGACCTCTAGACTAGACTAAGTATACTACGACCTCTTGTGTATGTAAGAACCAGTAGTGTAAGTATACCACGACTTCTAGTGTAAGTATACCATGACCTCTGGTGTAAGTCTAATACGGCCTCTGGTGTAAATCTGCCACGACCTCTGGTGTAAGACTACTAAGTCCTCCTGTGTAAGTCTACCACGACCTCTGGTGTAATTTTTTTTTTAATTTATGTTAAGCGCTAAATCCATGGGGATCATTCAGCGCATGACGTGGAGGCTTGATCCTCCGTCTGCTGAGCTCCAGACAGATGCGCTTCCTATTTGTACTCACCTAGTGGTGTAAGTATCACGACCTCTTAAGTAAGACTCCCAGAATCTCTGGTGTAAGTCTACTATGGCCTCTGGTGTAAGTATACCACGACCTCTGGTGTAGGTACACTATGATCTCTGGTGTAAGTATACCACGACCACTGGTGTCGGTATACCACGACCTCTGGTGTAGGTACGCTATGATCTCTGGTGTCGGTATACCACGACCTCTGGAGGAAGTATTCCACGACCTCTAGTATAAGTCTACTACGACCTTTGGTGTAAGTACACCACGACTTCTGGTGTAAGTCTCCCACGACCTCTAGTGAAATTCTACTATGACCTCTGAACAGAGGCGTACCTAAGGTACGGCACGTGTCCTGGGCGCCACTTGAAGGAGGGCACCACTGAGCAGTTTCTATTAAAGTCGGACAAGCCGTCCTCTGATAGAGAATTTTTTTTCAAATGTATGATCTATCTTTGATTATCATGGGTGAGAAACACTAGGATGGCTAGATTATTAAACCACTTACATAAATTATTAGGTAAAAAATACAGTTCTTGGAGCTACGTGACCACATACCTCGCAGACACAGTAGCACTGCTCAGTGCTAACTGACAATAACATCATTCTCCGCGAACTAGGGAAGTTGTCTAGAATTTTGTGCAAAGTTTGTGAAATTTAATGTTGATATTAAAAGTGTCATTTCCTTATTTCATAGCAATGTGTGAGAAGACCATGAAACGTTTCTTCACGAAAAAGAAGGAAAGTGAAACTGAAGGACGGAAGAGACGAAAGTTGGTGGAGGAGCAAGTCAAGAAGTCGAGCAAGTTCTTTTTGCCCTTCATCGAAAACCTCAGAACAAGTTGTTTGACACGTTCCATGTCGCCTGTACCTGTTACAAGTTTGTTAGAGTCCGAAGGTGGATCAAGTACATATGCGTCACAAGCCGAGGAGGAAGTCAAGTCAGATAAATCCGAGTATGACGAGATTGAAAGTGAAGCTGCCACAGAGAACGTGGACATGACAGGAGGGAATGACGATGGTGGTGGTGGTGATGTTGAGTTTATTGACGAGATTTTTACCTGACGACACTGAACCTAGTGAACTGGATGGTGTCGAAGAACCTCGAACTGTCATACCAGAAGTGACTGAATAGCGTGACACTGGACTTCTGAAGTTCGACAAGGAAACTGGAAAAGCAATTCTGCCTGACGTGTTGAGAACAAAAATAATAAAGTTGGGTTCGAAGTATTTCCAGAATAGTGAGGGACCTTTCCTACCAACAAATAACTGCTCAATGAACAAAACTTGGTTCTAGAGGAAATTGGGAAATGGTCATAATGAGGAAGTTACTCGCTCATGGGTGGTCTATTACCTTCCTAAGAAACCTGCATTTTATATCTGTTGTCTTCTCTATTCCTGATCAGACCATTAATCCTCAATGGAGAAGGACGCAGTCGTCAGTGGTCAGTCGTCACGTGAGGTCACAGACCCTGAGCTGCTTTGGGGATTAGTGTGGACGGTTACAAAGCATGGCTTGCTTCTGCAGTGTTTTAAAAATTGAGGTTGGAGAGTTGAAGGAGGAGGTCTTGCTTCTCCAGGAGGAGATTAGGAGGCTGAAGGTCCACCTCAATGGGTCTGGGAGAGAGTGTGAGGTGGCTGAAGTTGTGGGGAATGAGGCTTCTAGCAGTGAGGTGCAGTCTGTCTCTCGCTGTGAGGAGGCTGTAGTTGGGGAGGTAGCAACGGCTACCAGCAGTGAGGTGCAGTCCAGCACCTGCTACAAGTGGCGAGTGGTTCACAGTAATGGGAGGTGCATCAGAGTAAGGAAAGTTAAGAGTGAAGATCTGAAGGTAGGAAATCGCTTTTCTGTTCTTCAGGATGAATGTACTTCAGTGGCCAGTGAAGGTAAGGGTACTACTGCCCCTGCTAATGGAGGTAAGCGCATTCTTGTGGTTGGTGACTCTCAGGTAAGATATATTGACCGTGCTTTTTGTAATAGGAATAAGAAGATGAGAGATAGAGTGTGCTTCCCTGGAGCTGGTGTTGGGGACATTGTCAACAGGCTGGATAATATCATGTCAGGTAATGGGAACAAGCCCATTATCTGTCTCAGTGCTGGTGGAAATGATATTGGGAAGGGTAGGAGAGAAGAGCTGCTAGATAAGTACAGGTCAGCTATAGATTTCATTAAGTCTAAGGGAGGGATCCCAATCATATGTAGCATCTTGCCTAGAAGGGGAGTAGGAAATGAATGGTTGTCTAGGGCAATTGGTGTAAATTGCTGGCTAGACAGATACTGCAAGGAACTTGCAATCCCATTCATTGACAACTGGAACAACTTTTATGGCAAACATGATATGTATGCAAGGGATGGGGTACATCTCTCTGGGGCTGGGGTGGTAGCACTTGCAGACTCGATTGAGAAGGCCATTGGTGAAATGCCTATGATTTTAAACTGATGGAAGATAGAGGTATGGGTGTGTGTGGGAAACAAGCAGGTTGCAACACTTGGGTTGGAAACAGTAAATGTATAAAAGGCATTCAGCATGAAGTTATAAATAAAGACAATAGATCAGGTCAGCAAACAAAGGGGGACAGCAGAGGGCAGCAAGGGACTAGCTCCCTTAAGGTTTACTATACTAATAGCAGGAGTGTAAGAAATAAGATAGATGAGCTAAGATTAATTGCAAGTGCAGGAAACATAGATATTATTGCTATAACAGAGACCTGGCTCAATCTGAAAGATAGAGAGATGCCCTCTGAATGTCACATACAAGGCTATAAATTATTCCACACTGACAGGGTCAACAGGAAAGGTGGTGGAGTAGCGATGTATGTCAGAGACAATTTAAATTGTTGTGTTAGACAAGATATTAAATTAGAAGCGTCAGCCACTGAATCTGTTTGGTTACAGCTTCTCGAGGGCCGAGAAAAACTAATTTTGGGTGTGATTTACAGGGCCCCAAATCTTGATAGGGAGTGCAGTAAACTTCTATGGGACGAAATTCGTAAGGCATCTACATACGAAAATGTTGTGCTAATGGGAGATTTCAACTATAGACAGATTGACTGGAGCAATTTGACAGGAAATTTAGAGTCAGGTGACTTTCTTGATACGATCCAGGATTGTTTTTTAAAACAGTTTGTGACAGAGCCAACTAGGGGAAATAACCTCCTTGACTTGATTCTTGCCAGTAGGGAAACACTAATTAATAATCTTGAGGTTAATGATGAGCTTGGGGAAAGTGATCACAAATCACTCAGTTTTAATATATCATGGAATTCCCCTAATAATGGCAATCAAGTCTCCGTCCCTGACTTTCGCTTGGCTGATTTCATAGGACTGAAAAATTACTTAGGTGGGCTGAACTGGAATGACCTGACTAAGGGTCAGGTAGGTGGTGATGGTTGCCGATATGATGCTTTCCAGGGCATAGTTCTAGCTGCTCAGTCAAATTATGTTCCAAATAGGGAAATCAGATCAAACAAAAATGATCCTAAATGGATGAACAATAGATTAAAATATCTGATTGGTCAAAAGAGAGGCATATATAGGCAAATCAAAAGAGGAGAGGGGCAATTAAGAAATCGATATATTCAGTTAAAGAGAGAAATAAAAAAGGGAATTAGAAAAGCAAAAAGAGATTATGAGGTTAAAGTTGCAAGAGAATCGAAGACTAACCCAAAAGGATTCTTTCAGGTATACAGAAGTAAGATCAGGGACAAGATAGGCCCACTCAAAAGTTCCTCGGGTCAGCTCACTGACAGTGATAAGGAAATGTGTAGAATTTTTAACACATACTTCCTCTCAGTTTTTACACAGGAGGATACCAGCGATATTCCAGTAATGATAAATTATGTAGAACAGGACGATAATAAACTGTGCACTATTAGGGTCACAAGTGACATGGTCCTTAGGCAAATAGATAAATTAAAACCTAACAAATCCCCAGGCCCTGATGAACTGTATGCAAGGGTTCTAAAGGAATGTAAAGAGGAGCTTAGCACACCTTTGGCTAATCTTTTCAACATATCACTACAAACTGGCATGGTGCCAGATAAGTGGAAAATGGCAAATGTGATACCTATTTTCAAAACAGGTGACAGGTCCTTAGCTTCGAACTATAGACCAATAAGCCTAACCTCCATAGTGGGAAAATTTATGGAATCAATAATTGCCGAGGCAGTTCGTAGCCACCTTGAAAAGCATAAATTAATCAACGAATCTCAGCATGGTTTTACAAAGGGGCGTTCCTGCCTTACGAATTTATTAACTTTTTTCACTAAGGTATTTGAGGAGGTAGATCATGGTAATGAATATGATATTGTGTATATGGACTTCAGTAAGGCTTTTGACAGGGTCCCACATCAGAGACTATTGAGGAAAATTAAAGCACATGGAATAGGAGGAGAAATTTTTTCCTGGATAGAGGCATGGTTGACAAATAGGCAGCAGAGAGTTTGCATAAATGGGGAGAAATCAGAGTGGGGAAGCGTCACGAGCGGTGTTCCACAGGGGTCAGTGTTGGGCCCCCTGCTGTTCACAATCTACATAAACGACATAGATGAGGGCATAAAGAGCGACATCGGCAAGTTTGCCGATGACACCAAAATAGGCCGTCGAATTCATTCTGACGAGGACATTCGAGCACTCCAGGAAGATTTGAATAGACTGATGCAGTGGTCGGAGAAGTGGCAGATGCAGTTTAATATAGACAAATGCAAAGTTCTAAATGTTGGACAGGACAATAACCATGCCACATATAAACTAAATAATGTAGATCTTAATATTACGGATTGCGAAAAAGATTTAGGAGTTCTGGTTAGCAGTAATCTGAAACCAAGACAACAGTGCATAAGTGTTCGCAATAAAGCTAATAGAATCCTTGGCTTCATATCAAGAAGCATAAATAATAGGAGTCCTCAGGTTGTTCTTCAACTCTATACATCCTTGGTTAGGCCTCATTTAGATTATGCTGCACAGTTTTGGTCACCGTATTACAGAATGGATATAAATTCTCTGGAAAATGTACAAAGGAGGATGACAAAGTTGATCCCTTGTATCAGAAACCTTCCCTATGAGGATAGACTAAGGGCCCTGAAACTGCACTCTCTAGAAAGACGTAGAATTAGGGGGGATATGATTGAGGTGTATAAATGGAAGACAGGAATAAATAAAGGGGATGTAAATAGTGTGCTGAAAATATCTAGCCTAGACAGGACTCGCAGCAATGGTTTTAAGTTGGAAAAATTCAGATTCAGGAAGGATATAGGAAAGTACTGGTTTGGTAATAGAGTTGTGGATGAGTGGAACAAACTCCCAAGTACCGTTATAGAGGCCAGAACGTTGTGTAGCTTTAAAAATAGGTTGGATAAATACATGAGTAGATGTGGGTGGGTGTGAGTTAGACCTGATAGCTTGTGCTACCAGGTCGGTTGCCGTGTTCCTCCCTTAAGTCAATGTGACCTGACCTGACTAGGTTGGGTGCATTGGCTTAAGCCGGTAGGAGACTTGGACCTGCCTCGCATGGGCCAGTAGGCCTTCTGCAGTGTTCCTTCGTTCTTATGTTCTTATGTTCTTATTTAACTGATGGAAGACTCCGGAAAGGAATACTTTCATGAAAATGCTAAGGATCATCGGGAGTACTTCACACAGTGGGAAGAAATGGAAATAAATTTACCTGAAAACAGAGGAGCATTGACGCAGAACTTAAGTCACAGATTGAGAAGGAAAAACACAAGTGGTGTGATATCCTGATGAAAATCCTTCACTGCACGAAATTCCTTGCGACTCAAAACCTGGATTTGCTAGGACACAGGGAGTCACTTCAGTTGGACGATGACTCAAAGGTAGGAAATTTCCTTGGCTTACTGAAACTTCTTGGGATCTTAATACTTAGGAATTCTTCGCTTGCCTAATTCTTGGGCACAACCTACTTCCACATTGAACAAATGTGACACCACCTATGACTGCTGCACCTCTCCTGCCATACGGTTTATAAGCTGCTTCTCCGCTCCTCTGCCGTATTCTACTGAAGATTGATGGACTGAACACATCGACTCAAGGTTGAGGGACTGATTACCTCATTCTCCTCCTGTTCTTCAAGTTTCTCCTATGTATGGACTGATGAAGCCACTGTGTGGCGAAACGTTTCCTCAATAAAGATACCCAAGAGTTGCACATGTGTCTAATTTATCAACATGTCGGTTCTCTGAACCATTCACCTACAAACTGAAACTACTGACCAACACAGACCTTGTCATGAAAGAACACCTCACTCGTGTGGAAATTAATCATGGATCCACGTCTTATCTTCCACCGGGTGTCCAGAACGAATTCATCCATACGATGGCATCCACTGTTCACCAGAGTTTACTGAGGAACATTCGTAAAGCCAAGTGACCTCATGTTCGACTCGACTCCTGATCAGGTACGCTGTGAGCAGATGTCAGAAGTAGTAAGGTACGTGAAAGTTGATTTTGAAAGGAAAACTGTCCGTGTTGCGAGAGTCTTTCCTTGGTTTTATCCAGATAAATCAGACGGAGGCTAAGAGCTTGTATGAAAACATTTTGAATCAGCTAGAGAAAGACAAAATAGAGCTACATGATTGTCGGTCACAGTGCTGCTGTGATGGCTGGACACAAGGGTGGTGTTCGTCAAAGAATAAGTGAGGAAAACAACCTGGCATTGTTTGTGAACTGTGATAATGACTCATTCAACTTGATGGGTGTACATGCAGCCAAGCGGGATACAATGAGGGTCACTTTTTTTTTTTTAAATATCAAAGCTCTCTACATGTCCTTCTCTCGTTCAACACAACGGTGGGAAAAACTCATAAAACTCCGTGCCTGTCGTTGTCAAGTCGGAGTCCGAAACCAGGTAGAGTGCAAAGACAGAAGCAATGAAACCTGTCAACAAGTACGTTGAAGAGATACTTCAAGTTCTCCAGGACATGATAGACAATGAAAACCAGACAAGTGAAACAAGAAGTCACGCAAGGCAGCTGTATAACCGCATGCTGAGTCACGATTTTCTGACTTTGCTAATATTTTGGAATAAAGTACTCATTCGCATTGACCGTATTCAAAAGAGGCTGCAGGATCCTAGCATAAACTTCCACGATGCTGCCCTGGATTTGAAAGCCTCCGAGATCATTTTGATGACGAAAGAGAAGTGTTGATCAGTGAATCACTTGAAGAAGGACTTCAATATTCCATTCTCTGTAAAGAATGGAATATTGAAGTTGAAAGACGTCAGAGACGAAAGAAAAGAATGACTGATGAGAACTCGAGAGATGCTGAGTTAACAACCAAGAAGGAAGTGGAAAGAGTCATGAAGGGAACATTCGACCGTCTTCACAGAGAAATGGATGAAAGGCTCGCTCCTTTGCATGACACTGACGCCAAGTTTGGGATCCTTCTTGATGTCGAGGGATTGTGTTACGGCGCCGACAGTAACGACCTAAAAAAGAAGTGCAAAAAACTGGGCGAATCGTACAGCTCTAATGATGTTGGACAGCAGCTCTTTGAAGAAATTTTGGACTGCAGAATGTTGCTATCAAGTCTAGCCAACATGAAAATATCAAGACTAAAAGAGCTTCTCGAATATGTTGCTCAGTATGGAGATAAGAGCGTCGTCCCCAATCTTCGTACTGCTATTCAGATAATACTAACCATTGTAGTTTCCATCGGCAGCTGTGAGAGATCATTCAGCAAATTGAAACTAATACTATCGTCTTTGAGAGCCTCCATGGGCCAAGGCAGACTCTGTGATCTTGCTCTGCTGAGTGTAGAAAGAGAGAGAGAGAAAAAAAAAACTGAATTTGAGCAAATCAAAGACCAATTTGCATCAGTGAAATCAAGGAAAGTGCAGTTGTAATTTTCATGTAGTGCCATAATTTGTTAATTAAAAGATTAGCGAACTTGACTTGTATTTTTGAGCTGATTTTATGGTAAAGTCATCTAACAGAGCGGTGTTAGATGTTTGGACAGCGGCGTAATTTCTGTGCTTGCCATTGATGCGATTTTCCGTAGATACGCTCATGTCTCTGGAGCAAATCTACTAAGATCTCTGGTGAAAGTATACCACGACCTCTAGTGTAAGTATACCACGACCTATGGTGTAAGTATATCACGATCTCTGGGGTAAATTTACCATAACCTCCGGTGTCAGACTACTACGACCTCAGATATAAATATGTTACGACCTCTAAGTGTAGGTATACAACGACCTCTGGTGTAAATCTACTACAACCTCTAGTGTAAGTCTGCTATGACTTTTGGTATAAGTATACCACGACCTTTGGTATAGGTATACCACGACCTATGTTGTAAGTCTACTACTACCTCTATCATTATACAACGGCCTCTGTTGTAAATATTCGACGACCTCTTGTGTAAGAATACCACGACCTCTAGTGTAAGTATACCACGACCTATTGTGTAAGTATATCACGATCTCTAGTGTAAATTTACCATAACCTCTGGTGTCAGACTACTACGACCTCTGTTATAAATATATTACGACCTCTAAGTGTAGGTATACAACGACCTCTGTTGTAAATCTACTACGACCTCTAGTGTAAGTCTACTACGACATTTGGTATAAGTATACCACGTCCTTAGGTATAGGTATACCACGATCTATGTTGTAAGTCTACTACTACCTATGATATCATTATACAACGACCCCTGATGTAAATATTCCACTACCTCTTGTGTAAGTATACCAGGGTTTCTAGTGTATGTATTCCATGATCTCTGGTGTAAGTATACCTCTATGTTGTAAGAATACCATGACCAACTAACCTGTTTTGTAAAGGTGTTGACGACTATATTACACTCCACGTAAGACCAGTAAGCCTAGAACTAGATGTGATCTGTGTTGTTAGTGATCCCAGAACTAGATGTGATCTGTGTTGTTAGTGACCCCAGAACTAGATGTGATCTGTGTTGTTAGTGACCCAATAACTAGATGTGATCTGTGTTGTTAGTGACCCCAGAACTAGATGTGATCTGTGTTGTTAGTGACCACAGAACTAGATGTGATCTGTGTTGTTAGTGACCCCATAACAAGATGTGATCTGTGTTGTTAGTGACCCCAGAACTACATGTGATCTGTGTTGTTAGTGAGCCCAGAGCTAGATGTGATCAGTGTTGTTAGTGACCCCATAACTAGATGTAATCTGTGTTGTTAGTGAGCCCATAACTAGATGTGATCTGTGTTGCTAGTAACCCCATAACTAGATGTGATCTGTGTTGTTAGTGACCCAGTAACTAGATGTGATCTGTGTTGTTAGTCACCCCAGAACTAGATGTGATCTGTGTTGTTAGTGACCACAGAACTAGATGTGATCTGTGTTGTTAGTTAGCCCATAACTAGATGTGATCTGTGATGTTAGTGACCCCAGAACTAGATGTGATCTGTGTTGTTAGTGAGCCCAAAACTAGATGTGATCCGTGTTGTTAGTGAGCCCATAACTAGATGTGATCTGTGTTGTTTGTGACCCCATAACTAGATGTGATCTGTGTTGTTAGTGAGCCCATAACTAGATGTGATCTGTGTTGTTAGTGAGCCCATAACTAGATGTGATCTGTGTTGTTAGTGACCCCAGAACTAGATGTGATCTGTGTTGTTAGTGACCCCATAACTAGATGTGATCTGTGTTGTTAGTGAGCCCATAACTAGATGTGATCTGTGTTGTTAGTGAGCCCATGATGTGATCTGTGTTGTTAGTGACCCATAACTAGATGTGATCTGTTTTGTTAGTGAGCCCAGAACTAGATGTGATCTGTGTTGTTAGTGAGCCCGGAACTAGATGTGATCTGTGTTGTTTGTGACCCCAGAACTAGATGTGATCTGTTTTGTTAGTGACCCCAGAACTAGATGTAATCTGTGTTGTTAGTGTGCCCATAAATAGATGTGATCTGTGTTGTTAGTGAGCCCACAACTAGATGTGATCTGTGCTGTTACTGACCCCAGAACTAGATGCGATCTGTGTTGTTAGTGACCCCAGAACTAGATGTGATCTGTGTTGTTAGTGACCCCAGAACTAGATGTGATCTGTGTTGTTAGTGAGCCCATAACTAGATGTGATCTGTGTTGTTAGTGAGCCCAGAACTAGATGTGATCTGTGTTGTTAGTGAGCCCAGAACTAGATGTGATCTGTGTTGTTAGTGACCCCAGAACTAGATGTGATCTGTGTTGTTAGTGACCCCAGAACTAGATGTGATCTGTGTTGTTAGTGAGCCCAGAACTAGATGTGATCTGTGTTGTTAGTGACCCCAGAACTAGATGTGATCTGTGTTGTTAGTGACTCCATAACTAGATGTGATCTGTGTTGTTAGTGACCCCAGAACTAGATGTGATCTGTGTTGTTAGTTACACCAGAACTAGATGTGATCTGTGTTGTTAGTGACCCAAGAACTAAATGTGATCTGTGCTGTTAGTGGCCCCAGAACTAGATGTGATCTGTGTTGTTAGTAACCCTAGAACTAGATGTGATCTGTGTTGTTAGTGACCCCAGAACTAGATGTGATCTGTGTTGTTAGTGAGCCCATAACTAGATGTGATCTGTGTTGTTAGTGACCCCAGAACTAGATGTGATCTGTGTTGTTAGTGACCCCAGAACTAGATGTGATCTGTGTTGTTAGTGACCCCATAACTAGATGTGATCTGTGTTGTTAGTGACCCCATAACTAGATGTGATCTGTGTTGTTAGTGACCCCAGAACTAGATGTGATCTGTGTTGTTAGTGAGCCCATAACTAGATGTGATCTGTGTTGTTAGTGACCCCAGAACTAGATGTGATCTGTGTTGTTAGTGAGCCCATAAGTAGATGGGATCTGTGTTGTTAGTGACCCTATAACTAGATGTGATCTGTGTAGTTAGTGACCCCATAACTAGATGTGATCTGTGTTGTTAGTGACCCCAGAACTAGATGTGATGTGTGTTGTTAGTGAGCCCAGAACTAGATGTGATCTGTGTTGTTAGTGAGCCCATAACTAGATGTGATCTGTGTTGTTAGTGACCCCAGAACTAGATGTTATGTGAGTTGTTAGTGATCCCATAACTAGATGTGATCTGTGTTGTTAGTGAGTCTATAACTAGATGTGATCTGTGTTGTTAGTGAGCCCACAACTAGATGTGATCTGTGCTGTTACTGACACCAGAACTAGATGCGATCTCTGTTATTAGTGACCCCAGAAAAAGATGTGATCTGTGTTGTTAGTGACCCCATAACTAGATGTGATCTCTGTTGTTTGCGACCCCAGAACTAGATGTGATCTGTGTTGTTAGTGACCCCAGAACTAGATGTGATCTGTGTTGTTAGTGAGCCCATAACTAGATGTGATCTGTGTTGTTAGTGAGCCCAGAACTAGATGTGATCGATGTTGTTAGTGACCCCAGAACTAGATGTGATCGATGTTGTTAGTGACCCAAGAACTAGATGTGATCTGTGTTGTTAGTGAGCCCATAACTAGATGTGATCTGTATTGTTAGTGAGCCCAGAACTAGATGTGATCTGTGTTGTTAGTGAGCCCAGAACTAGATGTGATCAGTGTTGTTAGAGACCCCAGAAATAGATGTGATCTATGTTGTTAGTGAGCCCTGAACTAGATGTGATCTGTGTTGTTAGTGACACCATAAATAGACGTGATGTGTGTTGCTAGTGAGCCCATAACTAGATGTGATCTGCGCTGTTAGTGACCCCAGAACTAGATGTGATCTGTGTTGTTAGTGAGCCCAGAACTAGATGTGATCTGTGTTGTTAGTGAGCCCAGAACTAGATGTGATCTGTGTTGTTAGTGAGCCCAGAACTAGATGTGATCTGTGTTGTTAGTGACCCCAGAACTAGATGTGATCTGTGTTGTCAGTGACCCCAGAACTAGATGTGATCTGTGTTGTTAGTGAGCCCTGAACTAGATGTGATCTGTGTTGTTAGTGACCCCAGAACTAGATGTTATCTGTGTTGTTAGTGAGCCCAGACCTAGATGTGATATGTGTTGTTAGTGATCCCAGAACTAGATGTGATCTCTGTTGTTAGTGAGCCCATAACTAGATGTGATCTGTGTTGTTAGTGACCCCAGAACTTGATGTGATCTGTGTTGTTAGTGACTCCATAACTAGATGTGATCTGTGTTGCTAGTGACCCCATAACTAGATGTGATCTGTGTTGTCAGTGAGCCCATAACTAGTTGTGATCTGTGTTGTTAGTGAGCCCATAACTAGATGTGATCATTGTTGTTAGTGAGCCCAGAACTAGATGTGATCTGTGTTGTTAGTGACCCCAGAACTAGATGTGATCTGTGTTGTTAGTGACCCCAGAACTAGATGTGATCTATGTTGTTAGTGACCCCGTAACTAGATGTGATCTATGTTGTTAGTGAGCCCAGAACTAGATGTGATCTGTGTTGTTAGTGAGCCCAGAACTAGATGTGATCTGTGTTGTGATTGATCTGTGTTGTTAGTGACCCCAGAACTAGATGTGATCTGTGTTGTTAGTGAGCCCAGAACTAGATGTGATCTGTGTTGTTAGTGACCCCAGAACTAGATGTGATCTGTGTTGTTAGTGACCCCAGAACTAGATGTGATCTGTGTTGTTAGTGACCCCAGAACTAGATGTGATCTGTGTTGTTAGTGACCCCATAACTAGATGTGATCTGTGTTGTTAGTGACCCCATAACTAGATGTGATGTGTGTTGTTAGTGAGCCCATAACTAGATGTGATCTGCGTTGTTAGTAACCCCAGAACTAGATGTGATCTGTGTTGTTAGTGAGCCCATAACTAGATGTGATCTGTGTTGTTAGTGAGCCCATAACTAGATGTGATCTGTGTTGTTAGTGAGCCCAGAACTAGATGTGATCTGTGTTGTTAGTGAGCCCAGAACTAGATGTGATCTGTGTTGTTAGTGAGCCCAGAACTAGATGTGATCTGTGTTGTTAGTGACCCCAGAACTAGATGTGATCTGTGTTGTTAGTGACCCCAGAACTAGATGTGATCTGTGTTGTTAGTGACCCGATAACTAGATGTGATCTGTGTTGTTAGTGACCCCAGAACTAGATGTGATCAGTGTTGTTAGTGACACCAGAACTAGATGTGATCTGTGTTGTTGGTGAGACTATAACTAGATGTGATCTGTGTTGTTAGTGACCCCAGAACTAGATGTGATCTGTGTTGTTAGTGACCCCAGAACTAGATGTGATCTGTGTTGTTAGTGACCCCAGAACTAGATGTGATTTGTGTTGTTAGTGACCACAGAAATAGATGTGATCTGTGTTGTTAGTGAGCCCGAACTAGATGTGATCTGTGTTGTTAATTTGCCCAGAACTAGATGTGATCTGTGTTGTTTGTGACCCCAGAAATAGATGTGGTCTGTGTTGTTAGTGACCCCAGAACTAGATGTAATCTGTGTTGTTAGAGACCCCAGAACTAGATGTGATCTGTGTTGTTAGTGACCCCAGAACTAGAAGTGATCTGTGTTGTTAGTGACCCCAGAACTAGATGTGATCTGTGTTGTTAGTGACCCCATAACTAGATGTGATCTGTGTTGTTAGTGACCCCATAACTAGATGTGATCTGTGTTGTTAGTGACCCCATAACTAGATGTGATCTGTGTTGTTAGTGACCCCATAACTAGATGTGATGTGTGTTGTTAGTGAGCCCATAACTAGATGTGATCTGTGTTGTTAGTGAGCACATAACTAGATGTGATCTGTGTTGTTAGTTAGCCCAGAACTACATGTGATCTGTGATGTTGGTGAGCCCATAACTAGATGTGGTCTCTGTTGTTAGTGAGCCCAGAACTAGATGTGATCTGTGTTGTTAGTGACCCCAGAACTAGATGTGGTCTGTGCTGTTAGTGACCCCAGAACTAGATGTGATCTGTGTTGTTAGTGAGCCCAGAACTAGATGTGATCTGTGTTGTTAGTGACCCCAGAACTAGATGTGATCTGTGTTGTTAGTGACCCCAGAACTAGATGTGATCTCTGTTGTTAGTGACCCCAGAACTGGATGTGATCTGTGTTGTTAGAGACCCCATAAATAGATGTGATGTGTGTTGTTAGTGACCCCATAACTAGATGTGATCTGCGTTGTTAATGACCCCAGAACTAGATGTGATCTGTGTTGTTAGTGAGCCCGTAACTAGATGTGATCTGTGTTGTTAGTGAGCCCAGAACTAGATGTGATCTGTGTTGTTAGTGACCCGATAATTAGATGTGATCTGTGTTGTTAGTGACCCCAGAACTAGATGTGATCTGTGTTGTTAGTGACCCGATAACTAGATGTGATCTGTGTTGTTAGTGACCCCAGAACTAGATGTGATCGATGTTGTTAGTGACCCCAGAACTAGATGTGATCTGTGTTGTTAGTGACCCCAGAACTAGATGTGATCTGTGTTGTTAGTGACCCCAGAACTAGATGTGATCTGTGTTGTTAGTGAGCCCAGAACTAGATGTGATCTGTGTTGTTAGTGACCCCAGAACTAGATGTGATCTGTGTTGTTAGTGACCCCAGAACTAGATGTGATCTGTGTTGTTAGTGTCCCCAGAACTAGATGTGATCTCTGTTGTTAGTGACCCCAGAACTAGATGTGATCTGTGTTGTTAGTGACCCCAGAACTAGATGTGATCTGTGTTGTTAGTGACCACATAACTAGAAGTGATCTGTGTTGTTAGTGAGCCCAGAACTAGATGTGATCTATGTTGTTAGTGACCCCGTAACTAGATGTGATCTGTGTTGTTAGTGACCCCAGAACTAGATGTGATCTGTGTTGTTAGTGACCCCAGAACTAGATGTGATCTGTGTTGTTAGTGACCCCAGAACTAGATGTGATCTGTGTTGTTAGTGACCCCAGAACTAGATGTGATCTGTGTTGTTAGTGAGCCCATAACTAGATGTGATCTGTGTTGTTAGTGAGCCCAGAACTAGATGTGATCTGTGTTGTTAGTGAGCCCAGAACTAGATGTGATCTGTGTTGTTAGTGACCCCAGAACTAGATGTGATCTGTGTTGTTAGTGAGCCCATAACTAGATGTGATCTGTGTTGTTAGTGACCCCAGAACTAGATGTGATCTGTGTTGTTAGTGACCCCAGAACTAGATGTGATCTGTGTTGTTAGTGACCCCAGAACTAGATGTGATCTGTGTTGTTAGTGAGCCCATAACTAGATGTGATCTGTGTTGTTAGTGAGCCCAGAACTAGATGTGATCTGTGTTGTTAGTGAGCCCAAAACTAGATGTGATCTGTGTTGTCACTGAGCCCATAACAAGTTGTGATCTGTGTTGTTAGTGAGCCCATAACTAGATGTGATCTGTGTTGTTAGTGAGCCCAGAACTAGATGTGATCTGTGTTGTTAGTGCCCCCCAACTAGATATGATGTGTGTTGTTAGTGACCCGAGAACTAGATGTGATCTGTGTTGTTAGTGAGCCCAGAACTAGATGTGATCTGTGTTGGCAGTGACCCCAAACCTAGATGTTGTCTGTGTTGTTAGTGATCCCAGAACTAGATGTGATCTGTGTTGTTAGTGAGCCCAGAACAAGATGTGATCTGTGTTGTTAGTGCCCCCCAACTAGATATGATGGGTGTTGTTAGTGATCCCAGAACTAGATGTGATCTGTGTTGTTAGTGAGCCCAGAACAAGATGTGATCTGTGTTGTTAGTGACCCCAGAACTAGATGTGATCTGTGTTGTTAGTGACCCGAGAACTAGATGTGATCTGTGTTGTTAGTGAGCCCAGAACTAGATGTGATCTGTGTTGTTAGTGACCCCAGAACTAGATGTGATCTGTGTTGTTAGTGACCCCAGAACTAGATGTGATCTGTGTTGTTAGTGAGCCCATAACTAGATGTGATCTGTGTTGTTAGTGACCCCAGAACTAGATGTGATCGATGTTGTTAGTGACCCCAGAACTAGATGTGATCGATGTTGTTAGTGACCCCAGAACTAGATGTGATCTGTGTTGTTAGTGACCCCAGAACTAGACGTAATCTGTGTTGTTAGAGACCCCAGAACTAGATGTGATCTCTGTTGGTAGTGAGCCCATAACTAGAAGTGATTTGTGTTGTTAGTGACCCCAGAACTATATGTGATCTGTGTTGTTAGTGAGCCCATAACTAGATGTGATCTGTGTTTTTAGTGACCCCAGAACTAGATGTGATCTGTGTTATTAGTGACCCAAGAACTAGATGTGATCTGTGTTGTTACTGAGCCCAGAACTAGATGTGATCTGTGTTGTTAGTGACTCCAGAACTAGATGTGATCTGTGTTGTTAGTGACCCCAGAACTAGAAGTGATCTGTATTGTTAGTGACCCCAAAACTAGATATGATCTGTGTTGTTAGTGACCCCAGTACTAGATGTGATCTGTGTTGTTAGTGACACCAGTACTAGATGTGATCTGTGTTGTTAGTGACCCCATAACTAGATGTGATCTGTGTTGTTAGTGACCCAAGAACTAGATGTGATCTGTGTTGTTAGTGACCCCATAACTAGAAGTGATCTGTGTTGTTAGTGACCCCATAACTAGATGTGATCTGTGTTGTTAGTGAGCCCATAACTAGATGTGATCTGTGTTGTTAGTGAGCCCATAACTAGATGTGATCTGTGTTGTTAGTGAGCCCAGAACTAGATGTGATCTGTGTTGTTAGTGACCCCAGAACTAGATGTGATGTGTGTTGTTAGTGACCACAGAACTGGATGTGATCTGTGTTGTTAGTGAGCCCAAAACTAGATGTGATCTGTGTTGTCACTGACCCCATAACAAGTTGTGATCTGTGTTGTTAGTGAGCCCATAACTAGATGTGATCTGTGTTGTTAGTGAGCCCAGAACTAGATGTGATCTGTGTTGTTAGTGACCCCAGAACTAGATGTGATCTGTGTTGTTAGTGACCCCAGAACTAGATGTGATCTGTGTTGTTAGTGTCCCCAGAACTAGATGTGATCTCTGTTGTTAGTGACCCCAGAACTAGATGTGATCTGTGTTGTTAGTGACCCCATAAATAGATGTGATGTGTGTTGCTAGTGAGCCCATAACTATATGTGATCTGCGCTGTTAGTGACCCCAGAGCTAGATGTGATCTGTGTTGTTAGTGAGCCCGTAACTAGATGTGATCTGTGTTGATAGTGAGCCCAGAACTAGATGTGATCTGTGTTGTTAGTGAGCCCAGAACTAGATGTGATCTGTGTTGTTAGTGACCCGATAACTAGATGTGATCTGTGTTGTTAGTGACCCCAGAACTAGATGTGATCTGTGTTGTTAGTGACCCGATAACTAGATGTGATCTGTGTTGTTAGTGACCCCAGAACTAGATGTAATCAGTGTTTTTAGTGACTCCATAACTAGATGTGATCGATGTTGTTAGTGACCCCAGAACTAGATGTGATCAGTGTTGTTAGTGACACCAGAACTAGATGTGATCTGTGTTGTTGGTGAGACTATAACTAGATGTGATCTGTGTTGTTAGTGAGCCCAGAATTAGATGTGATCTGTGTTGTTAGTGACCCAAGAACTAGATGTGATCTGTGTTGTTAGTGACCCCAGAACTAGATGTGATCTGTGTTGTTAGTGACCCCAGAACTAGATGTGATCTGTGTTGTTAGTGACCACAGAACTAGATGTGATCTGTGTTGTTAGTGAGCCCAGAACTAGATGTGATCTGTGTTGTTAGTGACCCCGTAACTAGATGTGATCTGTGTTGTTAGTGACCCCAGAACTAGATGTGATCTGTGTTGTTAGTGACCCCAGAACTAGATGTGATCTGTGTTGTTAGTGACCCCAGAACTAGATGTGATCTGTGTTGTTAGTGACCCCAGAACTAGATGTGATCTGTGTTGTTAGTGACCCCATAACTAGATGTGATCTGTGTTGTAAGTGAGCCCATAACTTGTTGTGATCTGTGTTGTTAGTGAGCCCATAACTAGATGTGATCAGTGTTGTTAGAGACCCCAGAAATAGATGTGATCTATGTTGTTAGTGAGCCCTGAACTAGATGTGATCTGTGTTGTTAGTTAGCCCATAACTAGATGTGATTTGTGTTGTTAGTGACCCCAGAACTAGATGTGATCTGTGTTGTCAGTGACCCCAGAACTAGATGTGATCTGTGTTGTTAGTGAGCCCAGAACTAGATGTGATCTGTGTTGTTAGTGACCCCAGAACTAGATGTGATCTGTGTTGTTAGTGACCCCAGAACTAGATGTGATCTGTGTTGTTAGTGAGCCCAGAACTAGATGTGATCTGTGTTGTTAGTGAGCCCATAACTAGATGTGATCTGTGTTGTTAGTGACCCCAGAACTAGATGTGATCTGTGTTGTTAGTGACCCCAGAACTAGATGTGATCTGTGTTGTTAGTGACCCCATAACTAGATGTGATCTGTGTTGTTAGTGAGCCCATGTCTAGATGTGATCTGTGTTGTTAGTGAGCCCAGAACTAGATGTGATCTGTGTTGTTAGTGACACCAGAACTAGATGTGATCTGTGTTGTTAGTGACCCCAGAACTAGATGTGATCTGTGTTGTTAGTGACCCGATAACTAGATGTGATCTGTGTTGTTAGTGACCCCAGAACTAGATGTGATCGATGTTGTTAGTGACCCCAGAACTAGATGTGATCTGTGTTGTTAGTGACCCCAGAACTAGATGTGATCTGTGTTGTTAGTGACCCCAGAACTAGATGTGATCTGTGTTGTTAGTGAGCCCAGAACTAGATGTGATCTGTGTTGTTAGTGACCCCAGAACTAGATGTGATCTGTGTTGTTAGTGACCCCAGAACTAGATGTGATCTGTGTTGTTAGTGACCCCAGAACTAGATGTGATCTGTGTTGTTAGTGACCCCAGAACTAGATGTGATCTGTGTTGTTAGTGACCCCAGAACTAGATGTGATCTAGATGTGATCTGTGTTGTTAGTGAGCCCAGAACTAGATGTGATCTGTGCTGTTAGTGACCCCAGAACTAGATGTGATCTGTGTTGTTAGTGACCACAGAACTAGATGTGATCTGTGTTGTTAGTGAGCCCAGAACTAGATGTGATCTGTGTTGTTAGTGAGCCCGGAACTAGATGTGATCTGTGTTGTTTGTGACCCCAGAACTAGATGTGATCTGTTTTGTTAGTGACCCCAGAACTAGATGTGATCTGTGTTGTTAGTGACCCCAGAACTAGATGTGATCTGTGTTGTTAGTGAGCCCAGAACTAGATGTGATCTGTGTTGTTAGTGACCCCAGAACTAGATGTGATCTGTGTTGTTAGTGAGCCCATAACTAGATGTGATCTGTGTTGTTAGTGAGCCCATAACTAGATGTGATCTGTGTTGTTAGTGAGCCCAGAACTAGATGTGATCTGTGTTGTTAGTGACCCCAGAACTAGATGTGATCTGTGTTGTTAGTGAGCCCATAACTAGATGTGATCTGTGTTGTTAGTGACCCCAGAACTAGATGTGATCTGTGTTGTTAATGAGCCCATAACTGGATGTGATCTGTGTTGTTAGTTACCCCAGAACTAGATGTGATCTGTGTTGTTAGTGACAAAAGAACTAGATGTGATCTGTGTTGTTGGTGAGCCCATAACTAGATGTGATCTCTGTTGTTAGTGAGCCCATAACTAGATGTGATCTGTGTCGTTAGTGACCCCAGAACTAGATGTGAGTGACACCAGAACTAGATGTGATCTGTGTTGTTGGTGAGACTATAACTAGATGTGATCTGCGTTTTTAGTGAGCCCAGAATTAGATGTGATCTGTGTTGTTAGTGACCCAAGAACTAGATGTGATCTGTGTTGTTAGTGACCCCAGAACTAGATGTGATCTGTGTTGTTAGTGACCACAGAACTAGATGTGATCTGTGTTGTTAGTGAGCCCAGAACTAGATGTGATCTGTGTTGTTAGTGACCCCAGAACTAGATGTGATGTGTGTTGTTAGTGACCACAGAACTAGATGTGATCTGTGTTGTTAGTGAGCCCAGAACTAGATGTGATCTGTGTTGTTAGTGAGCCCGGAACTAGATGTGATCTGTGTTGTTTGTGACCCCAGAACTAGATGTGATCTGTTTTGTTAGTGACCCCAGAACTAGATGTAATCTGTGTTGTTAGAGACCCCAGAACTAGATGTGATCTGTGTTGTTAGTGACCCCAGAACTAGAAGTGATCTGTGTTGTTAGTGACCCCAGAACTAGATGTGATCTGTGTTGTTAGTGACCCCAGAACTAGATGTGATCTGTGTTGTTAGTGACCCCAGAACTAGATGTGATCTGTGTTGTTAGTGACCCCAGAACTAGATGTGATCTGTGTTGTTAGTGACCCCATAACTAGATGTGATCTGTGTTGTTAGTGACCCCATAACTAGATGTGATCTGTGTTGTTAGTGACCCCAGAACTAGATGTGATCTGTGTTGTTAGTGAGCCCAGAACTAGATGTGATCTGTGTTGTTAGTGACCCCAGAACTAGATGTGATCTGTGTTGTTAGTGAGCCCATAACTAGATGTGATCTGTGTTGTTAGTGAGCCCAGAATTAGATGTGATCTGTGTTGTTAGTGACCCAAGAACTAGATGTGATCTCTGTTGTTAGTGACCCCAGAACTAGATGTGATGTGTGTTGTTAGTGACCCCATAAATAGATGTGATGTGTGGTGCTATTGAGCCCATAACTAGATGTGATCTGTGTTGTTAGTGAGCCCGTAACTAGATGTGATCTGTGTTGTTAGTGAGCCCAGAACTAGATGTGATCTGTGTTGTTAGTGAGCCCAGAACTAGATGTGATCTGTGTTGTTAGTGACCCGATAACTAGATGTGATCTGTGTTGTTAGTGACCCCAGACCTAGATGTAATCAGTGTTTTTAGTGACTCCATAACTAGATGTGATCTGTGTTGTTAGTGACCCCAGAACTAGATGTGATCTGTGTTGTTAGTGACAAAAGAACTAGATGTGATCTGTGTTGTTGGTGAGGCCATAACTAGATGTGGTCTCTGTGGTTAGTGAGCCCAGAATTAGATGTGATCTGTGCTGTTAGTGACCCCAGAACTAGATGTGATCTGTGTTGTTAGTGACCCCAGAACTAGATGTGATCTGTTCTGTTAATGACCCCAGAACTAGATGTGATCTGTGTTGTTAGTGACCACAGAACTAGATGTGATCTGAGTTGTTAGTGAGCCCAGAACTAGATGTGATCTGTGTTGTTAGTGAGCCCTGAACTAGATGTGATCTGTGTTGTTTGTGACCCCAGAACTTGATGTGATCTGTGTTGTTAGTGATGTGATCTGTGTTGTTAGTGATCCCATAACTAGATGTGATCTGTGTTGTTAGTGACCACAGAACTAGATGTGATCTGTGTTGTTAGTGATCCCATAACTAGATGTGATCTGTGTTGTTAGTGACCCCAGAACTAGATGTGATCTGTGTTGTTAGTGATCCCATAACTAGATGTGATCTGTGTTGTTAGTGACCACAGAACTAGATGTGATCTGTGTTGTTAGTGACCCCAGAACTAGATGTGATCTGTGTTGTTAGTGACCCAGTAACTAGATGTGATCTGTGTTGTTAGTCACCCCAGAACTAGATGTGATCTGTGTTGTTAGTGACTAGATGTGATCTGTGTTGTTAGTGACAGAACTAGATGTGATCTCTGTTGTTAGTGACCCCAGAACTGGATGTGATCTGTGTTGTTAGAGACCCCATAAATAGATGTGATGTGTGTTGTTAGTGACCCCATAACTAGATGTGATCTGCGTTGTTAATGACCCCAGAACTAGATGTGATCTGTGTTGTTAGTGAGCCCGTAACTAGATGTGATCTGTGTTGTTAGTGAGCCAAGAACTAGATGTGATCTGTGTTGTTAGTGACCCCAGAACTAGATGTGATCTGTGTTGTTAGTGACCCGATAACTAGATGTGATCTGTGTTGTTAGTGACCCCATAACTAGATGTGATCTGTGTTGTTAGTGACCCCAGAACTAGATGTGATCTGTGTTGTTAGTGACCCCAGAACTAGATGTGATCTGTGTTGTTAGTGACCCCAGAACTAGATGTGATCTGTGTTGTTAGTGACCCCAGAACTAGATGTGATCTGTGTTGTTAGTGACCCCATAACTAGATGTGATCTGTGTTGTTAGTGACCCCATAACTAGATGTGATGTGTGTTGTTAGTGAGCCCATAACTAGATGTGATCTGCGTTGTTAGTAACCCCAGAACTAGATGTGATCTGTGTTGTTAGTGACCCTATTACTAGATGTGGTCTGTGTTGTTAGTGAGCCCATAACTAGATGTGGTCTGTGTTGTTAGTGAGCGCAGAACTAGATGTGATCTGTGTCGTTAGGGACCCCATAACTAGATGTGATCTGTGTTGTTAGTGACCCCATAACTAGATGTGATCTGTGTTGTTAGTGACACCAGTACTAGATGTGATCTGTGTTGTTAGTGACCCCATAACTAGATGTGATCTGTGTTGTTAGTGACCCCAGAACCGGAAGTGATTATTGTAGCTTAGAGAACCTTGAGCTAATTGTGATCTTCGTTGTATTCACTTCATGAATTTCACATCATCTGCGATGTATACCTTGACTCTCACTCCTCAGTCATGTACTCACCTAATTGTGGTTGCAGAGGCCCCGCCTCTTCACTGATCGCTTATAGGTCCTCCCTTTCTCTGCTTCCAAAGCTTTGTCATACCTCGTCTTAAAGCTATGTATGGTTCCTGCCTCCACTACATCACTTTTTAGGCTATTCCACTTCCTGACGACTCTATGACTGAAGAAATACTTCCTAACATCCCTCTGACTCGTCTGAGTGTTCAGCTTCCAATTGTGACCATTTGTTTCTGTGTCCCCTCTTTGGAACAACCTGTCTCTTTCTACCTTATCTATTCCACTCAGTATTTTGTATGTCGTTATCATGTCTCATGTCTCCCCTGACCCGCCTGTCCTCTAATGTCGTCGGTCCGATTTCCCTCAACCTTTCTTCGTAGGACATACCCCTGAGCTCCGGAACCAGCCTTGTTACAAGCCTTTTCACTTCCTCTAATTTCTTGACGTATTTGAGAAGGTGTGAGTTCCAGTCTGGTGCTGCATACTCCAGTATGGGCCTCATGTACACAGTGTACCTGTGTCTTGAACGATTCCTTACTAAGGCATCGGAGCGCTGTTCTCAGGTTTGCCAGGCGCCCGTATGTTGCAGCAGTTATCTGGTTGATGTGTGCCTCCGGAGACATGCTCGGTGTTATGGTCACCCCTAGATCTTTCTCCTTGAGCGAGGTTTGCAGTCATTGGCCACCTAGTCTATACTCTGTCTGCGGTCTTCTTTGCACTTCTCCGACCTTCATGACTTTACATTTTGAGGAGTTGAATTAAAGAAGCCAGTTGCTGGACCACGTGTCCAGCCTCTCCAGGTCTCTTTGAAGTCCTGCCTGGTCCTCATTTGATTTAATTCTCCTTTTTAACTTCACATCATCTGCGAACAGTGACACCTCTGAGTCTATCCCTTCCATCATGTCATTGTGTGTGTGTATGTGTGTGTGCGTGTGTGTGTGTGTGTGTGTGTGTGTGTGTGTGTGTGTGTGTGTGTGTGTGTGTGTGTGTGTGTGTGTGTGTGTGTGTGTGTGTGTGTGTGTGTGTGTGTGTGTGTGTGTGTGTGTGTGTGTGTGTGTATGTGTGTGTGTGTGTGTGTGTGTGTGTGTGTGTGTGTGTGTGTGTACTCAACTAGCTGTACTCACCTAGGTGAGGTTGCAGGGGTCGAGTCCAAGCTCCTGGCCCCGCCTCTTCACTGGTCGCTACTAGGTCACTCTCCCTGAGCCATGAGCTTAATCATACCTCTGTTTAAAGCTATGTATGGATCCTGCCTCCACTACATCGCTTCCCAAACTATTCCACTTCCTGACTACTCTGTGGCTGAAGAAATACTTCCTAACATCCTTGTGATTCATCTGTGTCTTCAACTTCCAACTGTGTCCCATTGTTGCTGTGTCCAATCTCTGGAACATCCTGTCCTCCAGTGTCATCAGGCTGACTTCCCTAAACCTCTCCTCGTAGGACATACCTCTTAGCTCTGGGACTAGTCTTGTTGCAAACCTTTGCACTTTCTCTAGTTTCTTTACGTGTTTGGCTAGGTGTGGGTTCCAGACTGGTGCCGCATGCTCCAATATGGGCCTAACGTACACGGTGTACAGAGTCCTGAACGATTCCTTATTAAGATGTCGGAATGCTGTTCTGAGGTTTGCTAGGTGCCCATATGCTGCAGCAGTTATTTGGTTGATGTGCGCTTCAGGAGATGTGTCTGGTGTTATACTCACCCCAAGATCTTTTTCCTTGAGTGAGGTTTGTAGTCTCTGGCCCCCTAGACTGTATTTCGTCTGAGGTCTTCTTTGCCCTTCCCCAATCTTCATGACTTTGCACTTGGTGGGGTTGAATTCCAGGAGCCAGTTGCTGGACCAGGTCCGCAGCCTGTCCAGATCCCTTTGCAGTTCTGCCTGGTCTTCGATCGAATGAATTCTTCTTATCAACTTCATGTCATCTGCAAACAGGGACACTTCGGAGTCTATTCCTTCCTTCATGTCGTTCACAAATACCAGAAACAGCACTGGTCCTAGGACTGACCCCTGTGGGACCCCGCTGGTCACAGGTGCCCACTCTGACGCCTCGCCTCGTACCATGACTCGCTGCTGTCTTCCTGACAAGTATTCCCTGCTGTCACCATGTCATAGAACTCCAGTAGGTTTGTGACACAGGATTTCCCGTCCCTGAAACCATGTTGGCTGCTGTTGATGAGATCATTCCTTTCTAGGTGTTCCACCACTCTTCTCCTGATAATCTTCTCCATGACTTTGCATAATATACATGTCAGTGACACTGGTCTGTAGTTTAGTGCATCATGTCTGTCTCCTTTTTTAAAGACTGGGACTACATTTGCTGTCTTCCATGCCTCAGGCAATCTCCCTGTTTCGATAGATGTATTGAATATTGTTGTTAGGGGTACACATAGCACCTCTGCTCCCTCTCTCAGGACCCATGGGGAGATGTTATCCGGCCACATTGCCTTTGAAGTATTTAGCTCACTCAGAAGCCTCTTCACTTCTTCCTCGGTTGTGTGTATTGTGTCCAGCACTTGGTGGTGTACCCCACCTCTCCGTCTTTCTGGAGCCCCTTCTGTCTAGGCATGTGTGTGTGTGTGTGTGTGTGTGTGTGTGTGTGTGTTTGCGCGCGCGCGCGCGTGTGTGTGTGTGTGTGTGTGTGTGTGTGTGTGTGTGTGTGTGTGTATCTGTGTGTGTGTGTGTGTGTGTGTTTGTGTGTGTTTGTGTGTGTGTGATTATGTGTGTGTGTGTATGTGTGTGTGTATGTGTGTGTGTGTGTGTGTGTGTGTGTGTGTGTGTTTGTGTGTGTGATTATGTGTGTGTGTGATTATGTGTGTGTGCGTGTGTGTATATGTGTGTGTGTGTATGTATGTGTGTGTGTGTGTGTGTGTGTGTGTGTGTGCGTGTGTGTGTGTATGTGTGTGTGTGTGTGTGTGTGTGTGTGTGTGTGTGTATGTGCGTGTGTGTGTGTGTGTGTACTCACCTAGTTGTACTCACCTAGTTGAGGTTGCGGGGGTCGAGTCCGAGCTCCTGGCCCCGCCTCTTCACTGATCGCTACTAGGTCACTCTCCCTGAACCGTGAGCTTTATCATTCCTCTGCTTAAAGCTATGTATGGATCCTGCCTCCACTACATCGCTTATCAAACTATTCCACTTACTGACTACTCTGTGGCTGAAGAAATACGTCCTAACATCCCTGTGATTCATCTGTGTCTTCAACTTCCAACTGTGTCCCCTTGTTACTGTGTCCAATCTTTGGAACATCCTGTCTTTGTCCACCTTGTCAATTCCTCTCCGTATTTTGTATGTCGTTATCATGTCCCCCCTATCTCTCCTGTCCTCCAGTGTCGTCAGGTTGATTTCCCTTAACCTCTCCTCGTAGGACATACCTCTTAGCTCTGGGACTAGTCTTTTTGCAAACCATTGCACTTTGTCTAGTTTCTTTACGTGCTTGGCTAGGAGTGGGTTCCAAACTGGTGCCGCATACTCCGATATGGGCCTAACGTACACGGTGTACAGGGTCCTGAACGATTCATTATTAAGATGTCGGAATTCTGTTCTGAGGTTTGTATGCTGCAGCAGTTATTTGGTTGATGGGCGCTTCAGGAGATGTGCCTGGTGTTATACTCACCCCAAGATCTTTTTCCTTGAGTGAGGTTTGTAGTCTCTGGCCCCCTAGACTGCACTCTGTCTGCAGTCTTCTTTGCCCTTCCCCAATCTTCATGACTTTGCACCTGGTGGGATTGAACTCCAGGAGCCAATTGCTGGACCAGGTCTGCAGCCTGTTCAGATCCCTTTGTAGTTCTGCCTGGTCTTCGATCAAGTGAATTCTTCTCATCAACTTCACGTCATCTGCAAACAGGGACACCTCAGAGTCTATTCCTTCCGTCATGTCGTTGACAAATACCAGAAACAGCACTGGTCCTAGGACTGACCCCTGTGGGACCCCGCTGGTCACAGGTGCCCACTCTGACACCTCGCCACGTACCATGACTCGCTGCTGTCTTCCTGACAAGTATTCCCTGATTCATTGTAGTGCCTTCCCTGTTATCCCTGCTTGGTCCTCCAGTTTTTGCACCAATCTCTTGTGTGGAACTGTGTCAAACGCCTTCTTGCAGTCCAAGAATATGCAATCCACCCACCCCTCTCTCTCTTGTCTTACTGCTGTCACCATGTCATAGAACTCCAGTAGGTTTGTGACACAGGATTTCCCGTCCCTGAAACCATGTTGGCTGCTGTTGATGAGATCATTCCATTCTAGGTGTTCCACCACTCTTCTCCTGATAATCTTCTCCATGATTTTGCTAACTATACATGTCAGTGACACTGGTCTGTAGTTTAATGCTTCATGTCTGTCTCCTTTTTTAAAGATTGGGACTACATTTGCTGTCTTCCATGCCTCAGGCAATCTCCCTGTTTCGATAGATGTATTGAACATTGTTGTTAGGGGTACACATAGCGCCTCTGCTCCCTCTCTCAATACCCATGGGGAGATGGTATCTGGCCCCATTGACTTTGAGGTATCTAGCTCACTCAGAAGCCTCTTCACTTCTTCCTCGGTTGTGTGCACTGTGTCCAGCACATGGTGGTGTGCCCCACCTCTCCGTCTTTCTGGAGCCCCTTCTGTCTCCTCTGTGAACACTTCTTTGAATCTCTTGTTGAGTTCCTCACATACTTCACGGTCATTTCTTGTTGTCTCTCCTCCTTCTTTCCTTAGCCTGATTACCTGGTCCTTGACTGTTGTTTTCCTCCTGATGTGGCTGTACAACAGTTTCGGGTGAGATTTGGCTTTCGCTGCTATGTCATTTTCATATTGTCTTTGGGCCTCCCTTCTTATCTGTGCATATTCGTTTCTGGCTCTACGACTGCTCTCCTTATTCTCCTGGGCCCTTTACCTTCTATATTTCTTCCATTTCCTAGCACACTTGGTTTTTGCCTCCCTGCACCTTTGGGTAAACCATGTGCTCATCCTGGCTTTTTCATTATTCCTGTTACCCTTGGGTACAAACCTCTCCTCAGCCTCCTTGCATTTTGTTGCTACATATTCCATCATCTCATTAACTGGCTTCCCTGTCAGTTCTCTGTCCCACTGAACCCCGTTCTGGAAGTTCCACATTCCTGTGTAGTCCCCTTTCTTGTAGTTTGGCTTCATTTGTCCTGGCCTTCCTGCTTCTCCCTCCACTTGTAGCTCTACTGTGTATTCGAAGCTTAAAACCACATGGTCACTGGCCCCAAGGGGTCTTTCATTTGTGATGTCCTCGATATCTGCACTACTCAAGGTGAATACTAAGTCCAGCCTTGCTGGTTCATCCTCTCCTCTCTCTCTTGTAGTATCCGTTACGTGTTGGTACATGAAGTTTTCCAGTACCACCTCCATCGTCTTAGCCCTCCCTGTATCTTGGCCCCATGCGGGTCCAAGTTCTCCCAATCGATCTCCTTGTGGTTAAAGTCACCCATGATCAGGAGCTTTGCCCTGCATGCATGAGCTCTTCTGGCCACTGTAGCCAGTGTGTCAACCATCGCTCTATTGCTCTCGTCGTACTCTTGCCTTGGCCTCCTGGTGTTCTGTGGTGGGTTATACATCACTGCTATTACCACCTTGGGACCTCCAGAGTTAAGCGTTTCCGCTATGTAATCACTTTCTTCTCCGCTGTCTCCTCTCTCCAGCTCATCAAAA